>NC_079212.1:83032671-83332671 GCF_029633865.1 Lampris incognitus | reverse complement strand
GCGCTCTGTAGCTTGGTTTTGTACTTATAGCTGCGCTCTTTAACTTGGTTTTGTACACGTAGCTGCTCTCTGTAGCTAGGTTTTGTACATGTAGCTGCCCTGTGTAACTTGGTTTTGGACATATATCTGCGCTCTGTAGCTTGGTTTTGTACATATAACTGCCCTTTGTAGCTTGGATTTGTACATATAGCTGCCCTGTGTAACTTGGTTTTGTACATATAGCTGCGCTCTGTAGCTTGGTTTTGTACATATAACTGCCCTTTGTAGCTTGGATTAGTACATATAGCTGCGCTTTGTAACTTGGTTTTGTACATATAGTTGCCCTGTTTAGCTTGGTTTTGTACACATAGCTGCTCTCTGTAGCTTGGTTTTGTACATACAGCTGCCCTGTGTAGCTTGGTTTTGTACATATAGGTGCCCTCTGTAGCTTGGTTTTGTACATACAGCTGTCCTGTGTAGCTTGGTTTTGTACATATAGGTGCCATGTGTAGCTTGGTTTTGTACATATAGCTGTCCTGTGTAGCTTGGTTTTGTGATTATAGCTGCCCTTTGTAGCTTTGATTTGTACATATAGCTGCACTCTGTATCTTGGTTTTGTACTTATAGCTGCCCTGTGTAGCTTGGTTTTGTACATGTAGCTGCCCTGTGTAGCTTGGTTTTGTACACGTAGTTGCTCTCTCTAGCTTAATTTTGTACATATTGATGCCTTTTGTACATTTGTTTTGGACATATAGCTGCCGTGTGTAGCTTGGTTTGGTACATGTATTTTTCCTGTGTAGCTTGGTTTTCTACATGTAGCTGCCCTGTGTAGCTTGGTTTTGTACATGTCGCTGCCCTGTGTAACTTGGTTTTGTACATATAGCTGCGCTCTGTAGCTTGGTTTTGTACTTATAGCTGCCCTGTGTAGCTTGGTTTCGTACACATAGCTGCTCTCTGTAGCTTGGTTTTGTACATACAGCTGCTCTGTGTAGCTTGGTTTTGTATATATAGGTGCCCTCTGTAGATTGGTTTTGTACATACAGCTGCCCTGTGTAGCTTGGTTTTGTACATATAGGTGCCATGTGTAGCTTGGTTTTGTACATATAGCTGCCCTGTGTAGCTTGGTTTTGTACATGTAGCTGCCCTGTGTAGCTTGGTTTTGTACACGTAGTTGCTCTCTCTAGCTTAATTTTGTACATATTGATGCCTTTTGTACATTTGTTTTGGACATATAGCTGCCGTGTGTAGCTTGGTTTGGTACATGTATTTTTCCTGTGTAGCTTGGTTTTCTACATGTAGCTGCCCTGTTTAGCTTGGTTTTGTACATGTCGCTGCCCTGTGTAACTTGGTTTTGTACATATAGGTGCCCTCTGTAGATTGGTTTTGTACATACAGCTGCCCTGTGTAGCTTGGTTTTGTACACATAGCTGCTCTCTGTAGCTTTGTTTTGTACATACAGCTGCCCTGTGTAGCTTGGTTTTGTATATATAGGTGCCCTCTGTAGATTGGTTTTGTACATACAGCTGCCCTGTGTAGCTTGGTTTTGTACATATAGGTGCCATGTGTAGCTTGGTTTTGTACATATAGCTGCCCTATGTAGCTTGGTTTTGTACATACAGCTGCCCTCTGTAGCTTGGTTTTGTACATATAACTGCCCTTTGTAGCTTGGTTTTGTACATATAGCTGCACTCTGTAGGTTGATTCTGTACACATAGCTGCCCAGTGTAGCTTGGTTTTATACACGTAGCTGCCCTCTCCAGCCTAATTTTGTACATATAGAAGCCTTTTGTAGCTTGGTTTTGTACATATAGCTGCCCTGTGAAGCTTTCTTTTGTACATGTATTTTTTCTGTGTAGCTTGGTTTTGTACATGTAGCTGCCCTGTGTAACTTGGTTTTGTACATATAGCTGCGCTCTGTAGCTTGGTTTTGTACATATAACTGCCCTTTGTAGCTTGGATTAGTACATATAGCTGCGCTTTGTAACTTGGTTTTGTACATATAGTTGCCCTGTTTAGCTTGGTTTTGTACACATAGCTGCTCTCTGTAGCTTGGTTTTGTACATACAGCTGCCCTGTGTAGCTTGGTTTTGTACATATAGGTGCCCTCTGTAGCTTGGTTTTGTACATACAGCTGTCCTGTGTAGCTTGGTTTTGTACATATAGGTGCCATGTGTAGCTTGGTTTTGTACATATAGCTGTCCTGTGTAGCTTGGTTTTGTGATTATAGCTGCCCTTTGTAGCTTTGATTTGTACATATAGCTGCACTCTGTATCTTGGTTTTGTACTTATAGCTGCCCTGTGTAGCTTGGTTTTGTACATGTAGCTGCCCTGTGTAGCTTTGTTTTGTACACGTAGTTGCTCTCTCTAGCTTAATTTTGTACATATTGATGCCTTTTGTACATTGGTTTTGGACATATAGCTGCCGTGTGTAGCTTGGTTTGGTACATGTATTTTTCCTGTGTAGCTTGGTTTTCTACATGTAGCTGCCCTGTGTAGCTTGGTTTTGTACATGTCGCTGCCCTGTGTAACTTGGTTTTGTACATATAGCTGCGCTCTGTAGCTTGGTTTTGTACTTATAGCTGCCCTGTGTAGCTTGGTTTCGTACACATAGCTGCTCTCTGTAGCTTGGTTTTGTACATACAGCTGCTCTGTGTAGCTTGGTTTTGTATATATAGGTGCCCTCTGTAGATTGGTTTTGTACATACAGCTGCCCTGTGTAGCTTGGTTTTGTACATATAGGTGCCATGTGTAGCTTGGTTTTGTACATATAGCTGCCCTGTGTAGCTTGGTTTTGTACATACAGCTGCCCTCTGTAGCTTGGTTTTGTACATATAACTGCCCTTTGTAGCTTGGTTTTGTACATATAGCTGCACTCTGTAGCTTGGTTTTGTACTTATAGCTGCCCTGTGTAGCTTGGTTTTGTACATATAGCAGCCTTGTGTTGCTTGGTTTTGTACATGTAGCTGCCCTGTTTAGCTTGGTTTTGTACATATAGCTACCCTGTGTAGCTTGGTTTTGTACACTTAGCTACCCTGTGTAGCTTGGTTTTGTACATGTAGCTGCCCTGTGTAGCTTGGTTTTGTACATGTAGCTGCCCTGTGTAGCTTGGTTTTGTACACGTAGTTGCTCTCTCTAGCTAAATTTATACATATTGATGCCTTTTGTACATTGGTTTTGGACATATAGCTGCCCTGTGTAGCTGGGTTTGGTACATATATTTTTCCTGTGTAGCTTGGTTTTCTACATGTAGCTGCCCTGTGTAGCTTGGTTTTGTACATGTCGCTGCCCTGTGGAACTTGGTTTTGTACATATAGCTGCGCTCTGTAGCTTGGTTTTGTACTTATAGCTGCCCTGTGTAGCTTGGTTTTGTACACATAGATGCTCTCTGTAACTTGGTTTTGTACATACAGCTGCCCTGTGTAGCTTGGTTTTGTATATATAGGTGCCCTCTGTAGATTGGTTTTGTACATACAGCTGCCCTGTGTAGCTTGGTTTTGTACATATAGGTGCCATGTGTAGCTTGGTTTTGTACATATAGCTGCCCTGTGTAGCTTGGTTTTGTACATACAGCTGCCCTCTGTAGCTTGGTTTTGTACATATAACTGCCCTTTGTAGCTTAGTTTTGTACATATAGCTGCACTCTGTAGCTTGGTTTTGTACTTATAGCTGCCCTGTGTAGCTTGGTTTTGTACATATAGCAGCCTTGTGTATCTTGGTTTTGTACATGTAGCTGCCCTGTGTAGCTTGGTTTTGTACATATAGCTAACCTGTGTAGCTTGGTTTTGTACACATAGCTACCCTGTGTAGCTTGGTTTTGTATATATAGCTGCCTTGTATAGCTTAGCTTTATACATATAGCTGCCCTCTGTAGGTTGATTCTGTACACATAGCTGCCCAGTGTAGCTTGGTTTTATACACGTAGCTGCCCTCTCCAGCTTAATTTTGTACATATAGAAGCCTTTTATAGCTTGGTTTTGTACATATAGCTGCCCTGTGAAGCTTTATTTTGTACATGTATTTTTCCTGTGTAGCTTGGTTTTGTACATGTAGCTGCCCTGTGTAGATTGGTTTTGTACATACAGCTGCCCTGTGTAGCTTGGTTTTGTACATATAGGTGCGCTCTGTAGCTTGGTTTTGTACTTATAGCTGCGCTGTTTAACTTGGTTTTGTACACGTAGCTGCCCTCTCCACCTTAATTTTGTACATATAGCTGCGCTCTGTAGCTTGGTTTTGTACTTATAGCTGCCCTGTGTAGCTTGGTTTTGTACATGTAGCTGCCCTGTGTAACTTGGTTTTGTACATATAGCTGCGCTCTGTAGCTTGGTTTTGTACATATAACTGCCCTTTTAGCTTGGATTTGTACATATAGCTGCGCTTTGTAACTTGGTTTTGTACATATAGTTGCCCTGTTTAGCTTGGTTTTGTACACATAGCTGCCCTGTGTAGCTTGGTTTTGTACATGTAGCTGCCCTGTGTAACTTGGTTTTGGACATATATCTGCGCTCTGTAGCTTGGTTTTGTACATATAACTGCCCTTTGTAGCTTGGATTTGTACATATAGCTGCGCTTTGTAACTTGGTTTTGTACATATAGTTGCCCTGTTTAGCTTGGTTTTGTACACATAGCTGCTCTCTGTAGCTTGGTTTTGTACATACAGCTGCCCTGTGTAGCTTGGTTTTGTATATATAGGTGCCCTCTGTAGCTTGGTTTTGTACATACAGCTGCCCTGTGTAGCTTGGTTTTGTACATATAGGTGCCATGTGTAGCTTGGTTTTGTACATATAGCTGTCCTGTGTAGCTTGGTTTTGTGCTTATAGCTGCCCTTTGTAGCTTGGATTTGTACATATAGCTGCGCTCTGTATCTTGGTTTTGTACTTATAGCTGCCCTGTGTAGCTTGGTTTTGTACATGTAGCTGCCCTGTGTAGCTTGGTTTTGTACACGTAGTTGCTCTCTCTAGCTTAATTTTGTACATATTGATGCCTTTTGTACATTGGTTTTGGACATATAGCTGCCCTGTGTAGCTGGGTTTGGTACATGTATTTTTCCTGTGTAGCTTGGTTTTCTACATGTAGCTGCCCTGTGTAGCTTGGTTTTGTACATGTCGCTGCCCTGTGGAACTTGGTTTTGTACATATAGCTGCGCTCTGTAGCTTGGTTTTGTACTTATAGCTGCCCTGTGTAGCTTGGTTTTGTACACATAGATGCTCTCTGTAGCTTGGTTTTGTACTTATAGCTACCCTGTGTAGCTTGGTTTTGTATATATAGGTGCCCTCTGTAGATTGGTTTTGTACATACAGCTGCCCTGTGTAGCTTGGTTTTGTACATATAGCTGCGCTCTGTAGCTTGGTTTTGTACTTATAGCTGCGCTCTTTAACTTGGTTTTGTACACGTAGCTGCCCTCTCCACCTTAATTTTGTACATATAGCTGCGCTCTGTAGCTTGGTTTTGTACTTATAGCTGCCCTGTGTAGCTTGGTTTTGTACATGTAGCTGCCCTGTGTAACTTGGTTTTGTACTTATAGCTGCCCTGTGTAGCTTGGTTTTGTACATGTAGCTGCCCTGTGTAACTTGGTTTTGTACATATAGCTGCGCTCTGTAGCTTGGTTTTGTACATATAACTGCCCTTTGTAGCTTGGATTTGTACATATAGATGCGCTTTGTAACTTGGTTTTGTACATATAGTTGCCCTGTTTAGCTTGGTTTTGTACACATAGCTGCTCTCTGTAGCTTGGTTTTGTACATACAGCTGCCCTGTGTAGCTTGGTTTTGTACATATAGGTGCCCTCTGTAGCTTGGTTTTGTACATACAGCTGCCCTGTGTAGCTTGGTTTTGTACATATAGGTGCCATGTGTAGCTTGGTTTTGTACATATAGCTGTCCTGTGTAGCTTGGTTTTGTGCTTATAGCTGCCCTTTGTAGCTTGGATTTGTACATATAGCTGCGCTCTGTATCTTGGTTTTGTACTTATAGCTGCCCTGTGTAGCTTGATTTTGTACATGTAGCTGCCCTGTGTAGCTTGGTTTTGTACACGTAGTTGCTCTCTCTAGCTTAATTTTGTACATATTGATGCCTTTTGTACATTGGTTTTGGACATATAGCTGCCCTGTGTAGCTGGGTTTGGTATATGTATTTTTCCTGTGTAGCTTGGTTTTCTACATGTAGCTGCCCTGTGTAGCTTGGTTTTGTACATGTCGCTGCCCTGTGGAACTTGGTTTTGTACATATAGCTGCGCTCTGTAGCTTGGTTTTGTACTTATAGCTGCCCTGTGTAGCTTGGTTTTGTACACATAGATGCTCTCTGTAGCTTGGTTTTGTACATACAGCTGCCCTGTGTAGCTTGGTTTTGTATATATAGGTGCCCTCTGTAGATTGGTTTTGTACATACAGCTGCCCTGTGTAGCTTGGTTTTGTACATATAGGTGCGCTCTGTAGCTTGGTTTTGTACTTATAGCTGCGCTGTTTAACTTGGTTTTGTACACGTAGCTGCCCTCTCCACCTTAATTTTGTACATATAGCTGCGCTCTGTAGCTTGGTTTTGTACTTATAGCTGCCCTGTGTAGCTTGGTTTTGTACATGTAGCTGCCCTGTGTAACTTGGTTTTGTACATATAGCTGCGCTCTGTAGCTTGGTTTTGTACATATAACTGCCCATTGTAGCTTGGATTTGTACATATAGCTGCGCTTTGTAACTTGGTTTTGTACATATAGTTGCCCTGTTTAGCTTGGTTTTGTACACATAGCTGCTCTCTGTAGCTTGATTTTGTACATACAGCTGCCCTGTGTAGCTTGGTTTTGTACATATAGGTGCCCTCTGTAGCTTCGTTTTGTACATACAGCTGCCCTGTGTAGCTTGGTTTTGTACATATAGGTGCCATGTGTAGCTTGGTTTTGTACATATAGCTGTCCTGTGTAGCTTGGTTTTGTGCTTATAGCTGCCCTTTGTAGCTTGGATTTGTACATATAGCTGCGCTCTGTATCTTGGTTTTGTACTTATAGCTGCCCTGTGTAGCTTGGTTTTGTACATGTAGCTGCCCTGTGTAGCTTGGTTTTGTACACGTAGTTGCTCTCTCTAGCTTAATTTTGTACATATTGATGCCTTTTGTACATTGGTTTTGGACATATAGCTGCCCTGTGTAGCTGGGTTTGGTATATGTATTTTTCCTGTGTAGCTTGGTTTTCTACATGTAGCTGCCCTGTGTAGCTTGGTTTTGTACATGTCGCTGCCCTGTGGAACTTGGTTTTGTACATATAGCTGCGCTCTGTAGCTTGGTTTTGTACTTATAGCTGCCCTGTGTAGCTTGGTTTTGTACACATAGATGCTCTCTGTAGCTTGGTTTTGTACATACAGCTGCCCTGTGTAGCTTGGTTTTGTATATATAGGTGCTCTTTGTAGATTGGTTTTGTACATACAGCTGCCCTGTGTAGCTTGGTTTTGTACATATAGGTGCGCTCTGTAGCTTGGTTTTGTACTTATAGCTGCGCTGTTTAACTTGGTTTTGTACACATAGATGCTCTCTGTAGCTTGGTTTTGTACATACAGCTGCCCTGTGTAGCTTGGTTTTGTATATATAGGTGCCCTCTGTAGATTGGTTTTGTACATACAGCTGCCCTGTGTAGCTTGGTTTTGTACATATAGGTGCGCTCTGTAGCTTGGTTTTGTACTTATAGCTGCGCTGTTTAACTTGGTTTTGTACACGTAGCTGCCCTCTCCACCTTAATTTTGTACATATAGTTGCCCTGTTTAGCTTGGTTTTGTACACATAGCTGCCCTGTGTAGCTTGGTTTTGTACATGTAGCTGCCCTGTGTAACTTGGTTTTGGACATATATCTGCGCGCTGTAGCTTGGTTTTGTACATATAACTGCCCTTTGTAGCTTGGATTTGTACATATAGCTGCGCTTTGTAACTTGGTTTTGTACATATAGTTGCCCTGTTTAGCTTGGTTTTGTACACATAGCTGCTCTCTGTAGCTAGGTTTTGTACATACAGCTGCCCTGTGTAGCTTGGTTTTGTACATACAGCTGCCCTGTGTAGCTTGGTTTTGTACATATAGGTGCCATGTGTAGCTTGGTTTTGTACATATAGCTGTCCTGTGTAGCTTGGTTTTGTGCTTATAGCTGCCCTTTGTAGCTTGGATTTGTACATATAGCTGCGCTCTGTATCTTGGTTTTGTACTTATAGCTGCCCTGTGTAGCTTGGTTTTGTACATGTAGCTGCCCTGTGTAGCTTGGTTTTGTACACGTAGTTGCTCTCTCTAGCTTAATTTTGTACATATTGATGCCTTTTGTACATTGGTTTTGGACATATAGCTGCCCTGTGTAGCTGGGTTTGGTACATGTATTTTTCCTGTGTAGCTTGGTTTTCTACATGTAGCTGCCCTGTGTAGCTTGGTTTTGTACATGTCGCTGCCCTGTGGAACTTGGTTTTGTACATATAGCTGCGCTCTGTAGCTTGGTTTTGTACTTATAGCTGCCCTGTGTAGCTTGGTTTTGTACACATAGATGCTCTCTGTAGCTTGGTTTTGTACTTATAGCTACCCTGTGTAGCTTGGTTTTGTACATATAGCTGCGCTCTGTAGCTTGGTTTTGTACTTATAGCTGCGCTCTTTAACTTGGTTTTGTACACGTAGCTGCCCTCTCCACCTTAATTTTGTACATATAGCTGCGCTCTGTAGCTTGGTTTTGTACTTATAGCTGCCCTGTGTAGCTTGGTTTTGTACATGTAGCTGCCCTGTGTAACTTGGTTTTGTACTTATAGCTGCCCTGTGTAGCTTGGTTTTGTACATGTAGCTGCCCTGTGTAACTTGGTTTTGTACATATAGCTGCGCTCTGTAGCTTGGTTTTGTACATATAACTGCCCTTTGTAGCTTGGATTTGTACATATAGCTGCGCTTTGTAACTTGGTTTTGTACATATAGTTGCCCTGTTTAGCTTGGTTTTGTACACATAGCTGCTCTCTGTAGCTTGGTTTTGTACATACAGCTGCCCTGTGTAGCTTGGTTTTGTACATATAGGTGCCCTCTGTAGCTTGGTTTTGCACATACAGCTGCCCTGTGTAGCTTGGTTTTGTACATATAGGTGCCATGTGTAGCTTGGTTTTGTACATATAGCTGTCCTGTGTAGCTTGGTTTTGTGCTTATAGCTGCCCTTTGTAGCTTGGATTTGTACATATAGCTGCGCTCTGTATCTTGGTTTTGTACTTATAGCTGCCCTGTGTAGCTTGATTTTGTACATGTAGCTGCCCTGTGTAGCTTGGTTTTGTACACGTAGTTGCTCTCTCTAGCTTAATTTTGTACATATTGATGCCTTTTGTACATTGGTTTTGGACATATAGCTGCCCTGTGTAGCTGGGTTTGGTATATGTATTTTTCCTGTGTAGCTTGGTTTTCTACATGTAGCTGCCCTGTGTAGCTTGGTTTTGTACATGTCGCTGCCCTGTGGAACTTGGTTTTGTACATATAGCTGCGCTCTGTAGCTTGGTTTTGTACTTATAGCTGCCCTGTGTAGCTTGGTTTTGTACACATAGATGCTCTCTTTAGCTTGGTTTTGTACATACAGCTGCCCTGTGTAGCTTGGTTTTGTATATATAGGTGCCCTCTGTAGATTGGTTTTGTACATACAGCTGCCCTGTGTAGCTTGGTTTTGTACATATAGGTGCGCTCTGTAGCTTGGTTTTGTACTTATAGCTGCGCTGTTTAACTTGGTTTTGTACACGTAGCTGCCCTCTCCACCTTAATTTTGTACATATAGCTGCGCTCTGTAGCTTGGTTTTGTACTTATAGCTGCCCTGTGTAGCTTGGTTTTGTACATGTAGCTGCCCTGTGTAACTTGGTTTTGTACATATAGCTGCGCTCTGTAGCTTGGTTTTGTACATATAACTGCCCTTTGTAGCTTGGATTTGTACATATAGCTGCGCTTTGTAACTTGGTTTTGTACATAGAGTTGCCCTGTTTAGCTTGGTTTTGTACACATAGCTGCCCTGTGTAGCTTGATTTTGTACATGTAGCTGCCCTGTGTAACTTGGTTTTGTACATATAGCTGCGCTTTGTAGCTTGGATTTGTACATATAGCTGCGCTTTGTAACTTGGTTTTGTACATATAGTTGCCCTGTTTAGCTTGGTTTTGTACACATAGCTGCTCTCTGTAGCTTGGTTTTGTACATACAGCTGCCCTGTGTAGCTTGGTTTTGTACATACAGCTGCCCTGTGTAGCTTGGTTTTGTACATATAGCTGTCCTGTGTAGCTTGGTTTTGTGCTTATAGCTGCCCTTTGTAGCTTGGATTTGTACATATAGCTGCGCTCTGTATCTTGGTTTTGTACTTATAGCTGCCCTGTGTAGCTTGGTTTTGTACATGTAGCTGCCCTGTGTAGCTTGGTTTTGTACACGTAGTTGCTCTCTCTAGCTTAATTTTGTACATATTGATGCCTTTTGTACATTGGTTTTGGACATATAGCTGCCCTGTGTAGCTGGGTTTGGTACATGTATTTTTCCTGTGTAGCTTGGTTTTCTACATGTAGCTGCCCTGTGTAGCTTGGTTTTGTACATGTCGCTGCCCTGTGGAACTTGGTTTTGTACATATAGCTGCGCTCTGTAGCTTGGTTTTGTACATACAGCTGCCCTGTGTAGCTTGGTTTTGTATATATAGGTGCTCTTTGTAGATTGGTTTTGTACATACAGCTGCCCTGTGTAGCTTGGTTTTGTACATATAGGTGCGCTCTGTAGCTTGGTTTTGTACTTATAGCTGCGCTGTTTAACTTGGTTTTGTACACGTAGCTGCCCTCTCCACCTTAATTTTGTACATATAGCTGCGCTATGTAGCTTGGTTTTGTACTTATAGCTGCCCTGTGTAGCTTGGTTTTGTACATGTAGCTGCCCTGTGTAACTTGGTTTTGTACATATAGCTGCGCTCTGTAGCTTGGTTTTGTACATATAACTGCCCTTTTAGCTTGGATTTGTACATATAGCTGCGCTTTGTAACTTGGTTTTGTACATATAGTTGCCCTGTTTAGCTTGGTTTTGTACACATAGCTGCCCTGTGTAGCTTGGTTTTGTACATGTAGCTGCCCTGTGTAACTTGGTTTTGGACATATATCTGCGCTCTGTAGCTTGGTTTTGTACATATAACTGCCCTTTGTAGCTTGGATTTGTACATATAGCTGCGCTTTGTAACTTGGTTTTGTACATATAGTTGCCCTGTTTAGCTTGGTTTTGTACACATAGCTGCTCTCTGTAGCTTGGTTTTGTACATACAGCTGCCCTGTGTAGCTTGGTTTTGTACATATAGGTGCCCTCTCTAGCTTGGTTTTGTACATACAGCTGCCCTGTGTAGCTTGGTTTTGTACATATAGGTGCCATGTGTAGCTTGGTTTTGTACATATAGCTGTCCTGTGTAGCTTGGTTTTGTGCTTATAGCTGCCCTTTGTAGCTTGGATTTGTACATATAGCTGCGCTCTGTATCTTGGTTTTGTACTTATAGCTGCCCTGTGTAGCTTGGTTTTGTACATGTAGCTGCCCTGTGTAGCTTGGTTTTGTACACGTAGTTGCTCTCTCTAGCTTAATTTTGTACATATTGATGCCTTTTGTACATTGGTTTTGGACATATAGCTGCCCTGTGTAGCTGGGTTTGGTACATATATTTTTCCTGTGTAGCTTGGTTTTCTACATGTAGCTGCCCTGTGTAGCTTGGTTTTGTACATGTCGCTGCCCTGTGGAACTTGGTTTTGTACATATAGCTGCGCTCTGTAGCTTGGTTTTGTACTTATAGCTGCCCTGTGTAGCTTGGTTTTGTACACATAGATGCTCTCTGTAGCTTGGTTTTGTACTTATAGCTACCCTGTGTAGCTTGGTTTTGTATATATAGGTGCCCTCTGTAGATTGGTTTTGTACATACAGCTGCCCTGTGTAGCTTGGTTTTGTACATATAGCTGCGCTCTGTAGCTTGGTTTTGTACTTATAGCTGCGCTCTTTAACTTGGTTTTGTACACGTAGCTGCCCTCTCCACCTTAATTTTGTACATATAGCTGCGCTCTGTAGCTTGGTTTTGTACTTATAGCTGCCCTGTGTAGCTTGGTTTTGTACATGTAGCTGCCCTGTGTAACTTGGTTTTGTACTTATAGCTGCCCTGTGTAGCTTGGTTTTGTACATGTAGCTGCCCTGTGTAACTTGGTTTTGTACATATAGCTGCGCTCTGTAGCTTGGTTTTGTACATATAACTGCCCTTTGTAGCTTGGATTTGTACATATAGCTGCGCTTTGTAACTTGGTTTTGTACATATAGTTGCCCTGTTTAGCTTGGTTTTGTACACATAGCTGCTCTCTGTAGCTTGGTTTTGTACATACAGCTGCCCTGTGTAGCTTGGTTTTGTACATATAGGTGCCCTCTGTAGCTTGGTTTTGTACATACAGCTGCCCTGTGTAGCTTGGTTTTGTACATATAGGTGCCATGTGTAGCTTGGTTTTGTACATATAGCTGTCCTGTGTAGCTTGGTTTTGTGCTTATAGCTGCCCTTTGTAGCTTGGATTTGTACATATAGCTGCGCTCTGTATCTTGGTTTTGTACTTATAGCTGCCCTGTGTAGCTTGATTTTGTACATGTAGCTGCCCTGTGTAGCTTGGTTTTGTACACGTAGTTGCTCTCTCTAGCTTAATTTTGTACATATTGATGCCTTTTGTACATTGGTTTTGGACATATAGCTGCCCTGTGTTGCTGGGTTTGGTATATGTATTTTTCCTGTGTAGCTTGGTTTTCTACATGTAGCTGCCCTGTGTAGCTTGGTTTTGTACATGTCGCTGCCCTGTGGAACTTGGTTTTGTACATATAGCTGCGCTCTGTAGCTTGGTTTTGTACTTATAGCTGCCCTGTGTAGCTTGGTTTTGTACACATAGATGCTCTCTTTAGCTTGGTTTTGTACATACAGCTGCCCTGTGTAGCTTGGTTTTGTATATATAGGTGCCCTCTGTAGATTGGTTTTGTACATACAGCTGCCCTGTGTAGCTTGGTTTTGTACATATAGGTGCGCTCTGTAGCTTGGTTTTGTACTTATAGCTGCGCTGTTTAACTTGGTTTTGTACACGTAGCTGCCCTCTCCACCTTAATTTTGTACATATAGCTGCGCTCTGTAGCTTGGTTTTGTACTTATAGCTGCCCTGTGTAGCTTGGTTTTGTACATGTAGCTGCCCTGTGTAACTTGGTTTTGTACATATAGCTGCGCTCTGTAGCTTGGTTTTGTACATATAACTGCCCTTTGTAGGTTGGATTTGTACATATAGCTGCGCTTTGTAACTTGGTTTTGTACATATAGTTGCCCTGTTTAGCTTGGTTTTGTACACATAGCTGCCCTGTGTAGCTTGGTTTTGTACATGTAGCTGCCCTGTGTAACTTGGTTTTGTACATATAGCTGCGCTTTGTAGCTTGGATTTGTACATATAGCTGCGCTTTGTAACTTGGTTTTGTACATATAGTTGCCCTGTTTAGCTTGGTTTTGTACACATAGCTGCTCTCTGTAGCTTGGTTTTGTACATACAGCTGCCCTGTGTAGCTTGGTTTTGTACATATAGGTGCCCTCTGTAGCTTGGTTTTGTACATACAGCTGCCCTGTGTAGCTTGGTTTTGTACATATAGGTGCCATGTGTAGCTTGGTTTTGTACATATAGCTGTCCTGTGTAGCTTGGTTTTGTGCTTATAGCTGCCCTTTGTAGCTTGGATTTGTACATATAGCTGCGCTCTGTATCTTGGTTTTGTACTTATAGCTGCCCTGTGTAGCTTGGTTTTGTACATGTAGCTGCCCTGTGTAGCTTGGTTTTGTACACGTAGTTGCTCTCTCTAGCTTAATTTTGTACATATTGATGCCTTTTGTACATTGGTTTTGGACATATAGCTGCCCTGTGTAGCTGGGTTTGGTACATGTATTTTTCCTGTGTAGCTTGGTTTTCTACATGTAGCTGCCCTGAGTAGCTTGGTTTTGTACATATAGCTGCGCTCTGTAGCTTGGTTTTGTACTTATAGCTGCCCTGTGTAGCTTGGTTTTGTATATATAGGTGCCCTCTGTAGATTGGTTTTGTACATACAGCTGCCCTGAGTAGCTTGGTTTTGTACATATAGCTGCGCTCTGTAGCTTGGTTTTGTACTTATAGCTGCGCTGTTAAACTTGGTTTTGTACACGTAGCTGCCCTCTCCACCTTAATTTTGTACATATAGCTGCGCTCTGTAGCTTGGTTTTGTACTTATAGCTTTCCTGTGTAGCTTGGTTTTGTACATGTAGCTGCCCTGTGTAACTTGGTTTTGTACATATAGCTGCGCTCTGTAGCTTGGTTTTGTACATATAACTGCCCTTTGTAGCTTGGATTTGTACATATAGCTGCGCTTTGTAACTTGGTTTTGTACATATAGTTGCCCTGTTTAGCTTGGTTTTGTACACATAGCTGCTCTCTGTAGCTTGGTTTTGTACATACAGCTGCCCTGTGTAGCTTGGTTTTGTACATATAGGTGCCCTCTGTAGCTTGGTTTTGTACATACAGCTGCCCTGTGTAGCTTGGTTTTGTACATATAGGTGCCATGTGTAGCTTGGTTTTGTACATATAGCTGTCCTGTGTAGCTTGGTTTTGTGCTTATAGCTGCCCTTTGTAGCTTGGATTTGTACATATAGCTGCTCTCTGTATCTTGGTTTTGTACTTATAGCTGACCTGTGTAGCTTGGTTTTGTACATGTAGCTGCCCTGTGTAGCTTGGTTTTGTACACGTAGTTGCTCTCTCTAGCTTAATTTTGTACATATTGATGCCTTTTGTACATTGGTTTTGGACATATAGCTGCCCTGTGTAGCTGGGTTTGGTACATGTATTTTTCCTGTGTAGCTTGGTTTTCTACATGTAGCTGCCCTGTGTAGCTTGGTTTTGTACATGTCGCTGCCCTGTGGAACTTGGTTTTGTACATATAGCTGCGCTCTGTAGCTTGGTTTTGTACTTATAGCTGCCCTGTGTAGCTTGGTTTTGTACACATAGATGCTCTCTGTAGCTTGGTTTTGTACATACAGCTGCCCTGTGTACTTTGGTTTTCTATATATAGGTGCCCTCTGTAGATTGGTTTTGTACATACAGCTGCCCTGTGTAGCTTGGTTTTGTACATATAGGTGCCATGTGTAGCTTGGTTTTGTACATATAGCTGCCCTGTGTAGCTTGGTTTTGTACATACAGCTGCCCTCTGTAGCTTGGTTTTGTACATATAACTGCCCTTTGTAGCTTGGATTTGTACATATAGCTGCACTCTGTAGCTTGGTTTTGTACTTATAGCTGCCCTGTGTAGCTTGGTTTTGTACATATAGCAGCCTTGTGTATCTTGGTTTTGTACATGTAGCTGCCCTGTGTAGCTGGGTTTTGTACATATAGCTAACCTGTGTAGCTTGGTTTTGTACACATAGCTACCCTGTGTAGCTTGGTTTTGTACATGTAGCTGCCCTGTGTAGCTTGGTTTTGTACATATAGCTACCCTGTGTAGCTTGGTTTTGTACACATAGCCGCCCAGTGTAGCTTGGTTTTGGACACGTAGCTGCCCTGTGTAGCTTGGTTTTGTACATATAGCTGCCCTGTGTAGCTTAGTTTTGTACATACAGCTGCCCTCTGTAGCTTGGTTTTGTATATATAGCTGCCTTGTATAGCTTAGCTTTATACATATAGCTGCCCTCTGTAGGTTGATTCTGTACACATAGCTGCCCAGTGTAGCTTGGTTTATACACGTAGCTGCCCTCTCCACCTTAATTTTGTACATATAGAAGCCTTTTATAGCTTGGTTTTGTACATATAGCTGCCCTGTGAAGCTTTATTTTGTACATGTATTTTTCCTGTGTAGCTTGGTTTTGTACATGTAGCTGCCCTGTGTAACTTGGTTTTGTACATATAGCTGCGCTCTGTAGCTTGGTTTTGTACATATAACTGCCCTTTGTAGCTTGGTTTTGTACATATAGCTGCGCTTTGTAACTTGGTTTTGTACATACAGTTGCCTTGTTTAGCTTGGTTTTGTACACATAGCTGCTCTCTGTAGCTTGGTTTTGTACATACAGCTGCCCTGTGTAGCTTGGTTTTGTACATATAGGTGCCCTCTGTAGGTTGGTTTTGTACATACAGCTGTCCTGTGTAGCTTGGTTTTGTACATATAGGTGCCATGTGTAGCTTGGTTTTGTACATATAGCTGTCCTGTGTAGCTTGGTTTTGTGATTATAGCTGCTCTTTGTAGCTTGGATTTGTACATATAGCTGCGCTCTGTATCTTGGTTTTGTACTTATAGCTGCCCTGTGTATCTTGGTTTTGTACATGTAGCTGCCCTGTGTAGCTTGGTTTTGCACACGTAGTTGCTCTCTCTAGCTTAATTTTGTACATATTGATGCCTTTTGTAAATTGGTTTTGGACATATAGCTGCCCTGTGTAGCTTGGTTTGGTACATGTATTTTTCCTGTGTAGCTTGGTTTTCTACATGTAGCTGCCCTGTGTAGCTTGGTTTTGTACATGTCGCTGCCCTGTGTAACTTGGTTTTGTACACATAGCTGCTCTCTGTAGCTTGGTTTTGTACATACAGCTGCCCTGTGTAGCTTGGTTTTGTATATATAGGTGACCTCTGTAGATTGGTTTTGTATATACAGCTGCCCTGTGTAGCTTGGTTTTTTTACATATAGGTTCACTCTGTAGCTTGGTTTTGAACTTATAGCTGCCCTTTGTAGCTTGGTTTTGTACATATAGCTGCACTCTGTAGCTTGGTTTTGTACTTATAGCTGCCCTGTGTAGCTTGGTTTTGTACATATAGGTGCCATGTGTAGCTTGGTTTTGTACATATAGCTGCCCTTTGTAGCTTGGTTTTGTGCATATAGCTGCACTCTGTAGCTTGGTTTTGTACTTATAGCTGCCCTGTGTAGCTTGGTTTTGTACATATAGCAGCCTTGTGTAGCTTGGTTTTGTACATGTAGCTGCCCTGTGTAGCTTGGTTTTGTACATATAGCTACCCTGTGTAGCTTGGTTTTGGACACGTAGCTGCCCTGTGTAGCTTGGTTTTGTACATATAGCTGCGCTCTGTAGCTTGGTTTTGTACTTATAGCTGCGCTGTGTAACTTGGTTTTGTACACGTAGCTGCCCTCTCCACCTTAATTTTGTACATATAGCTGCGCTCTGTAGCTTGGTTTTGTACTTATAGCTGCCCTGTGTAGCTTGGTTTTGTACATGTAGCTGCCCTGTGTAACTTGGTTTTGTACATATAGCTGCGCTCTGTTGCTTGGTTTTGTACATATAACGGCCCTTTGTAGCTTGGATTTGTACATATAGCTGCGCTTTTAACTTGGTTTTGTACATATAGTTACCCTGTTTAGCTTGGTTTTGTACACATAGCTGCTCTCTGTAGCTTGGTTTTGTACATACAGCTGCCCTGTGTAGCTTGGTTTTGTACATATAGGTGCCCTCTGTAGCTTGGTTTTGTACTTATAGCTGCCCTGTGTAGCTTGGTTTTGTACATATAGGTGCCATGTGTAGCTTGGTTTTGTACATATAGCTGCCCTTTGTAGCTTGGTTTTGTGCATATAGCTGCACTCTGTAGCTTGGTTTTGTACTTATAGCTGCCCTGTGTAGCTTGGTTTTGTACATATAGGTGCCATGTGTAGCTTGGTTTTGTACATATAGCTGCCCTTTGTAGCTTGGTTTTGTACATATAGCTGCACTCTGTAGCTTGGTTTTGTACTTATAGCTGCCCTGTGTAGCTTGGTTTTGTACATATAGGTGCCATGTGTAGCTTGGTTTTGTACATATAGCTGCCCTTTGTAGCTTGGTTTTGTGCATATAGCTGCACTCTGTAGCTTGGTTTTGTACTTATAGCTGCCCTGTGTAGCTTGGTTTTGTACATATAGCAGCCTTGTGTAGCTTGGTTTTGTACATGTAGCTGCCCTGTGTAGCTTGGTTTTGTACATATAGCTACCCTGTGTAGCTTGGTTTTGGACACGTAGCTGCCCTGTGTAGCTTGGTTTTGTACATATAGCTGCGCTCTGTAGCTTGGTTTTGTACTTATAGCTGCGCTGTGTAACTTGGTTTTGTACACGTAGCTGCCCTCTCCACCTTAATTTTGTACATATAGCTGCGCTCTGTAGCTTGGTTTTGTACTTATAGCTGCCCTGTGTAGCTTGGTTTTGTACATGTAGCTGCCCTGTGTAACTTGGTTTTGTACATATAGCTGCGCTCTGTTGCTTGGTTTTGTACATATAACGGCCCTTTGTAGCTTGGATTTGTACATATAGCTGCGCTTTTAACTTGGTTTTGTACATATAGTTGCCCTGTTTAGCTTGGTTTTGTACACATAGCTGCTCTCTGTAGCTTGGTTTTGTACATACAGCTGCCCTGTGTAGCTTGGTTTTGTACATATAGGTGCCCTCTGTAGCTTGGTTTTGTACATACAGCTGCCCTGTGTAGCTTGGTTTTGTACATATAGGTGCCATGTGTAGCTTGGTTTTGTACATATAGCTGTCCTGTGTAGCTTGGTTTTGTGCTTATAGCTGCCCTTTGTAGCTTGGATTTGTACATATAGCTGCGCTCTGTATCTTGGTTTTGTACTTATAGCTGCCCTGTGTAGCTTGGTTTTGTACATGTAGCTGCCCTGTGTAGCTTGGTTTTGTACACGTAGTTGCTCTCTCTAGCTAAATTTATACATATTGATGCCTTTTGTACATTGGTTTTGGACATATAGCTGCCCTGTGTAGCTGGGTTTGGTACATATATTTTTCCTGTGTAGCTTGGTTTTCTACATGTAGCTGCCCTGTGTAGCTTGGTTTTGTACATGTCGCTGCCCTGTGGAACTTGGTTTTGTACATATAGCTGCGCTCTGTAGCTTGGTTTTGTACTTATAGCTGCCCTGTGTAGCTTGGTTTTGTACACATAGATGCTCTCTGTAGCTTGGTTTTGTACATACAGCTGCCCTGTGTAGCTTGGTTTTGTATATATAGGTGCCCTCTGTAGATTGGTTTTGTACATACAGCTGCCCTGTGTAGCTTGGTTTTGTACATATAGGTGCCATGTGTAGCTTGGTTTTGTACATATAGCTGCCCTGTGTAGCTTGGTTTTGTATATATAGCTGCCTTGTATAGCTTAGCTTTATACATATAGCTGCCCTCTGTAGGTTGATTCTGTACACATAGCTGCCCAGTGTAGCTTGGTTTATACACGTAGCTGCCCTCTCCACCTTAATTTTGTACATATAGAAGCCTTTTATAGCTTGGTTTTGTACATATAGCTGCCCTGTGAAGCTTTATTTTGTACATGTATTTTTCCTGTGTAGCTTGGTTTTGTACATGTAGCTGCCCTGTGTAACTTGGTTTTGTACATATAGCTGCGCTCTGTAGCTTGGTTTTGTACATATAACTGCCCTTTGTAGCTTGGTTTTGTACATATAGCTGCGCTTTGTAACTTGGTTTTGTACATACAGTTGCCTTGTTTAGCTTGGTTTTGTACACATAGCTGCTCTCTGTAGCTTGGTTTTGTACATACAGCTGCCCTGTGTAGCTTGGTTTTGTACATATAGGTGCCCTCTGTAGGTTGGTTTTGTACATACAGCTGTCCTGTGTAGCTTGGTTTTGTACATATAGGTGCCATGTGTAGCTTGGTTTTGTACATATAGCTGTCCTGTGTAGCTTGGTTTTGTGATTATAGCTGCTCTTTGTAGCTTGGATTTGTACATATAGCTGCGCTCTGTATCTTGGTTTTGTACTTATAGCTGCCCTGTGTATCTTGGTTTTGTACATGTAGCTGCCCTGTGTAGCTTGGTTTTGCACACGTAGTTGCTCTCTCTAGCTTAATTTTGTACATATTGATGCCTTTTGTAAATTGGTTTTGGACATATAGCTGCCCTGTGTAGCTTGGTTTGGTACATGTATTTTTCCTGTGTAGCTTGGTTTTCTACATGTAGCTGCCCTGTGTAGCTTGGTTTTGTACATGTCGCTGCCCTGTGTAACTTGGTTTTGTACACATAGCTGCTCTCTGTAGCTTGGTTTTGTACATACAGCTGCCCTGTGTACCTTGGTTTTGTATATATAGGTGACCTCTGTAGATTGGTTTTGTATATACAGCTGCCCTGTGTAGCTTGGTTTTTTTACATATAGGTTCACTCTGTAGCTTGGTTTTGAACTTATAGCTGCCCTTTGTAGCTTGGTTTTGTACATATAGCTGCACTCTGTAGCTTGGTTTTGTACTTATAGCTGCCCTGTGTAGCTTGGTTTTGTACATATAGGTGCCATGTGTAGCTTGGTTTTGTACATATAGCTGCCCTTTGTAGCTTGGTTTTGTGCATATAGCTGCACTCTGTAGCTTGGTTTTGTACTTATAGCTGCCCTGTGTAGCTTGGTTTTGTACATATAGCAGCCTTGTGTAGCTTGGTTTTGTACATGTAGCTGCCCTGTGTAGCTTGGTTTTGTACATATAGCTACCCTGTGTAGCTTGGTTTTGGACACGTAGCTGCCCTGTGTAGCTTGGTTTTGTACATATAGCTGCGCTCTGTAGCTTGGTTTTGTACTTATAGCTGCGCTGTGTAACTTGGTTTTGTACACGTAGCTGCCCTCTCCACCTTAATTTTGTACATATAGCTGCGCTCTGTAGCTTGGTTTTGTACTTATAGCTGCCCTGTGTAGCTTGGTTTTGTACATGTAGCTGCCCTGTGTAACTTGGTTTTGTACATATAGCTGCGCTCTGTTGCTTGGTTTTGTACATATAACGGCCCTTTGTAGCTTGGATTTGTACATATAGCTGCGCTTTTAACTTGGTTTTGTACATATAGTTACCCTGTTTAGCTTGGTTTTGTACACATAGCTGCTCTCTGTAGCTTGGTTTTGTACATACAGCTGCCCTGTGTAGCTTGGTTTTGTACATATAGGTGCCCTCTGTAGCTTGGTTTTGTACTTATAGCTGCCCTGTGTAGCTTGGTTTTGTACATATAGGTGCCATGTGTAGCTTGGTTTTGTACATATAGCTGCCCTTTGTAGCTTGGTTTTGTGCATATAGCTGCACTCTGTAGCTTGGTTTTGTACTTATAGCTGCCCTGTGTAGCTTGGTTTTGTACATATAGGTGCCATGTGTAGCTTGGTTTTGTACAAATAGCTGCCCTTTGTAGCTTGGTTTTGTACATATAGCTGCACTCTGTAGCTTGGTTTTGTACTTATAGCTGCCCTGTGTAGCTTGGTTTTGTACATATAGGTGCCATGTGTAGCTTGGTTTTGTACATATAGCTGCCCTTTGTAGCTTGGTTTTGTGCATATAGCTGCACTCTGTAGCTTGGTTTTGTACTTATAGCTGCCCTGTGTAGCTTGGTTTTGTACATATAGCAGCCTTGTGTAGCTTGGTTTTGTACATGTAGCTGCCCTGTGTAGCTTGGTTTTGTACATATAGCTACCCTGTGTAGCTTGGTTTTGGACACGTAGCTGCCCTGTGTAGCTTGGTTTTGTACATACAGCTGCGCTCTGTAGCTTGGTTTTGTACTTATAGCTGCGCTGTGTAACTTGGTTTTGTACACGTAGCTGCCCTCTCCACCTTAATTTTGTACATATAGCTGCGCTCTGTAGCTTGGTTTTGTACTTATAGCTGCCCTGTGTAGCTTGGTTTTGTACATGTAGCTGCCCTGTGTAACTTGGTTTTGTACATATAGCTGCGCTCTGTTGCTTGGTTTTGTACATATAACGGCCCTTTGTAGCTTGGATTTGTACATATAGCTGCGCTTTTAACTTGGTTTTGTACATATAGTTGCCCTGTTTAGCTTGGTTTTGTACACATAGCTGCTCTCTGTAGCTTGGTTTTGTACATACAGCTGCCCTGTGTAGCTTGGTTTTGTACATATAGGTGCCCTCTGTAGCTTGGTTTTGTACATACAGCTGCCCTGTGTAGCTTGGTTTTGTACATATAGGTGCCATGTGTAGCTTGGTTTTGTACATATAGCTGTCCTGTGTAGCTTGGTTTTGTGCTTATAGCTGCCCTTTGTAGCTTGGATTTGTACATATAGCTGCGCTCTGTATCTTGGTTTTGTACTTATAGCTGCCCTGTGTAGCTTGGTTTTGTACATGTAGCTGCCCTGTGTAGCTTGGTTTTGTACACGTAGTTGCTCTCTCTAGCTAAATTTATACATATTGATGCCTTTTGTACATTGGTTTTGGACATATAGCTGCCCTGTGTAGCTGGGTTTGGTACATATATTTTTCCTGTGTAGCTTGGTTTTCTACATGTAGCTGCCCTGTGTAGCTTGGTTTTGTACATGTCGCTGCCCTGTGGAACTTGGTTTTGTACATATAGCTGCGCTCTGTAGCTTGGATTTGTACTTATAGCTGCCCTGTGTAGCTTGGTTTTGTACACATAGATGCTCTCTGTAGCTTGGTTTTGTACATACAGCTGCCCTGTGTAGCTTGGTTTTGTATATATAGGTGCCCTCTGTAGATTGGTTTTGTACATACAGCTGCCCTGTGTAGCTTGGTTTTGTACATATAGGTGCCATGTGTAGCTTGGTTTTGTACATATAGCTGCCCTGTGTAGCTTGGTTTTGTACATACAGCTGCCCTCTGTAGCTTGGTTTTGTACATATAACTGCCCTTTGTAGCTTAGTTTTGTACATATAGCTGCACTCTGTAGCTTGGTTTTGTACTTATAGCTGCCCTGTGTAGCTTGGTTTTGTACATATAGGTGCCATGTGTAGCTTGGTTTTGTACATATAGCTGCCCTTTGTAGCTTGGTTTTGTGCATATAGCTGCACTCTGTAGCTTGGTTTTGTACTTATAGCTGCCCTGTGTAGCTTGGTTTTGTACATATAGCAGCCTTGTGTAGCTTGGTTTTGTACATGTAGCTGCCCTGTGTAGCTTGGTTTTGTACATATAGCTACCCTGTGTAGCTTGGTTTTGGACACGTAGCTGCCCTGTGTAGCTTGGTTTTGTACATATAGCTGCGCTCTGTAGCTTGGTTTTGTACTTATAGCTGCGCTGTGTAACTTGGTTTTGTACACGTAGCTGCCCTCTCCACCTTAATTTTGTACATATAGCTGCGCTCTGTAGCTTGGTTTTGTACTTATAGCTGCCCTGTGTAGCTTGGTTTTGTACATGTAGCTGCCCTGTGTAACTTGGTTTTGTACATATAGCTGCGCTCTGTTGCTTGGTTTTGTACATATAACGGCCCTTTGTAGCTTGGATTTGTACATATAGCTGCGCTTTTAACTTGGTTTTGTACATATAGTTGCCCTGTTTAGCTTGGTTTTGTACACATAGCTGCTCTCTGTAGCTTGGTTTTGTACATACAGCTGCCCTGTGTAGCTTGGTTTTGTACATATAGGTGCCCTCTGTAGCTTGGTTTTGTACATACAGCTGCCCTGTGTAGCTTGGTTTTGTACATATAGGTGCCATGTGTAGCTTGGTTTTGTACATATAGCTGTCCTGTGTAGCTTGGTTTTGTGCTTATAGCTGCCCTTTGTAGCTTGGATTTGTACATATAGCTGCGCTCTGTATCTTGGTTTTGTACTTATAGCTGCCCTGTGTAGCTTGGTTTTGTACATGTAGCTGCCCTGTGTAGCTTGGTTTTGTACACGTAGTTGCTCTCTCTAGCTAAATTTATACATATTGATGCCTTTTGTACATTGGTTTTGGACATATAGCTGCCCTGTGTAGCTGGGTTTGGTACATATATTTTTCCTGTGTAGCTTGGTTTTCTACATGTAGCTGCCCTGTGTAGCTTGGTTTTGTACATGTCGCTGCCCTGTGGAACTTGGTTTTGTACATATAGCTGCGCTCTGTAGCTTGGTTTTGTACTTATAGCTGCCCTGTGTAGCTTGGTTTTGTACACATAGATGCTCTCTGTAGCTTGGTTTTGTACATACAGCTGCCCTGTGTAGCTTGGTTTTGTATATATAGGTGCCCTCTGTAGATTGGTTTTGTACATACAGCTGCCCTGTGTAGCTTGGTTTTGTACATATAGGTGCCATGTGTAGCTTGGTTTTGTACATATAGCTGCCCTGTGTAGCTTGGTTTTGTACATACAGCTGCCCTCTGTAGCTTGGTTTTGTACATATAACTGCCCTTTGTAGCTTAGTTTTGTACATATAGCTGCACTCTGTAGCTTGGTTTTGTACTTATAGCTGCCCTGTGTAGCTTGGTTTTGTACATATAGCAGCCTTGTGTATCTTGGTTTTGTACATGTAGCTGCCCTGTGTAGCTTGGTTTTGTACATATAGCTAACCTGTGTAGCTTGGTTTTGTACACATAGCTACCCTGTGTAGCTTGGTTTTGTATATATAGCTGCCTTGTATAGCTTAGCTTTATACATATAGCTGCCCTCTGTAGGTTGATTCTGTACACATAGCTGCCCAGTGTAGCTTGGTTTTATACACATAGCTGCCCTCTCCAGCTTAATTTTGTACATATAGAAGCCTTTTATAGCTTGGTTTTGTACATATAGCTGCCCTGTGAAGCTTTATTTTGTACATGTATTTTTCCTGTGTAGCTTGGTTTTGTACATGTAGCTGCCCTGTGTAGCTTGGTTTTGTACATATAGCAGCGCTCTGTAGCTTGGTTTTGTACATATAACTGCCCTTTGTAGCTTGGATTTGTACATATAGCTGCGCTTTGTAACTTGGTTTTGTACATATAGTTGCCCTGTTTAGCTTGGTTTTGTACACATAGCTGCTCTCTGTAGCTTGGTTTTGTACATACAGCTGCCCTGTGTAGCTTGGTTTTGTACATATAGGTGCCCTCTGTAGGTTGGTTTTGTACATACAGCTGTCCTGTGTAGCTTGGTTTTGTACATATAGTTGCCATGTGTAGCTTGGTTTTGTACATATAGCTGTCCTGTGTAGCTTGGTTTTGTACATATAGCTGCACTCTGTAGCTTGGTTTTGTACTTATAGCTGCCCTGTGTAGCTTGGTTTTGTACATATAGCAGCCCTGTGTAGCTTGGTTTTGTACATATAGCTGCCCTGTGTAGCTTGGTTTTGTACATACAGCTGCCCTCTGTAGCTTGGTTTTGTACATATAGGTGCCATGTGTAGCTTGGTTTTGTACATATAGCTGCGCTTTGTAACTTGGTTTTGTACATATAGTTGCCCTGTTTAGCTTGGTTTTGTACACATAGCTGCTCTCTGTAGCTTGGTTTTGTACATACAGCTGCCCTGTGTAGCTTGGTTTTGTACATATAGGTGCCCTCTGTTGCTTGGTTTTGTACATACAGCTGCCCTGTGTAGCTTGGTTTTGTACATATAGGTGCCATGTGTAGCTTGGTTTTGTACATATAGCTGTCCTGTGTAGCTTGGTTTTGTGCTTATAGCTGCCCTTTGTAGCTTGGATTTGTACATATAGCTGCGCTCTGTATCTTGGTTTTGTACTTATAGCTGCCCTGTGTAGCTTGGTTTTGTACATGTAGCTGCCCTGTGTAGCTTGGTTTTGTACACGTAGTTGCTCTCTCTAGCTAAATCTATACATATTGATGCCTTTTGTACATTGGTTTTGGACATATAGCTGCCCTGTGTAGCTGGGTTTGGTACATATATTTTTCCTGTGTAGCTTGGTTTTCTACATATAGCTGCCCTGTGTAGCTTGGTTTTGTACATGTCGCTGCCCTGTGGAACTTGGTTTTGTACATATAGCTGCGCTCTGTAGCTTGGTTTTGTACTTATAGCTGCCCTGTGTAGCTTGGTTTTGTACACATAGATGCTCTCTGTAACTTGGTTTTGTACATACAGCTGCCCTGTGTAGCTTGGTTTTGTATATATAGGTGCCCTCTGTAGATTGGTTTTGTACATACAGCTGCCCTGTGTAGCTTGGTTTTGTACATATAGGTGCCATGTGTAGCTTGGTTTTGTACATATAGCTGCCCTGTGTAGCTTGGTTTTGTACATACAGCTGCCCTCTGTAGCTTGGTTTTGTACATATAACTGCCCTTTGTAGCTTAGTTTTGTACATATAGCTGCACTCTGTAGCTTGGTTTTGTACTTATAGCTGCCCTGTGTAGCTTGGTTTTGTACATATAGCAGCCTTGTGTATCTTGGTTTTGAACATGTAGCTGCCCTGTGTAGCTTGGTTTTGTACATATAGCTAACCTGTGTAGCTTGGTTTTGTACACATAGCTACCCTGTGTAGCTTGGTTTTGTATATATAGCTGCCTTGTATAGCTTAGCTTTATACATATAGCTGCCCTCTGTAGGTTGATTCTGTACACATAGCTGCCCAGTGTAGCTTGGTTTTATACACGTAGCTGCCCTCTCCAGCTTAATTTTGTACATATAGAAGCCTTTTATAGCTTGGTTTTGTACATATAGCTGCCCTGTGAAGCTTTATTTTGTACATGTATTTTTCCTGTGTAGCTTGGTTTTGTACATGTAGCTGCCCTGTGTAGCTTGGTTTTGTACATATAGCTGCGCTCTGTAGCTTGGTTTTGTACATATAACTGCCCTTTGTAGCTTGGATTTGTACATATAGCTGCGCTTTGTAACTTGGTTTTGTACATATAGTTGCCCTGTTTAGCTTGGTTTTGTACACATAGCTGCTCTCTGTAGCTTGGTTTTGTACATACAGCTGCCCTGTGTAGCTTGGTTTTGTACATATAGGTGCCCTCTGTAGGTTGGTTTTGTACATACAGCTGTCCTGTGTAGCTTGGTTTTGTACATATAGGTGCCATGTGTAGCTTGGTTTTGTACATATAGCTGTCCTGTGTAGCTTGGTTTTGTACATATAGCTGCACTCTGTAGCTTGGTTTTGTACTTATAGCTGCCCTGTGTAGCTTGGTTTTGTACATATAGCAGCCTTGTGTAGCTTGGTTTTGTACATATAGCTGCCCTGTGTAGCTTGGTTTTGTACATACAGCTGCCCTCTGTAGCTTGGTTTTGTACATATAGGTGCCATGTGTAGCTTGGTTTTGTATATATAGCTGCCCTTTGTAGCTTGGTTTTGTACATATAGCTGCACTCTGTAGCTTGGTTTTGTACTTATAGCTGCCCTGTGTAGCTTGGTTTTGTACATATAGCAGCCCTGTGTAGCTTGGTTTTGTACATATAGCTGCCCTGTGTAGCTTGGTTTTGTACATACAGCTGCCCTCTGTAGCTTGGTTTTGTACATATAGGTGCCATGTGTAGCTTGGTTTTGTACATATAGCTGCGCTTTGTAACTTGGTTTTGTACATATAGTTGCCCTGTTTAGCTTGGTTTTGTACACATAGCTGCTCTCTGTAGCTTGGTTTTGTACATACAGCTGCCCTGTGTAGCTTGGTTTTGTACATATAGGTGCCCTCTGTTGCTTGGTTTTGTACATACAGCTGCCCTGTGTAGCTTGGTTTTGTACATATAGGTGCCATGTGTAGCTTGGTTTTGTACATATAGCTGTCCTGTGTAGCTTGGTTTTGTGCTTATAGCTGCCCTTTGTAGCTTGGATTTGTACATATAGCTGCGCTCTGTATCTTGGTTTTGTACTTATAGCTGCCCTGTGTAGCTTGGTTTTGTACATGTAGCTGCCCTGTGTAGCTTGGTTTTGTACACGTAGTTGCTCTCTCTAGCTAAATTTATACATATTGATGCCTTTTGTACATTGGTTTTGGACATATAGCTGCCCTGTGTAGCTGGGTTTGGTACATATATTTTTCCTGTGTAGCTTGGTTTTCTACATGTAGCTGCCCTGTGTAGCTTGGTTTTGTACATGTCGCTGCCCTGTGGAACTTGGTTTTGTACATATAGCTGCGCTCTGTAGCTTGGTTTTGTACTTATAGCTGCCCTGTGTAGCTTGGTTTTGTACACATAGATGCTCTCTGTAACTTGGTTTTGTACATACAGCTGCCCTGTGTAGCTTGGTTTTGTATATATAGGTGCCCTCTGTAGATTGGTTTTGTACATACAGCTGCCCTGTGTAGCTTGGTTTTGTACATATAGGTGCCATGTGTAGCTTGGTTTTGTACATATAGCTGCCCTGTGTAGCTTGGTTTTGTACATACAGCTGCCCTCTGTAGCTTGGTTTTGTACATATAACTGCCCTTTGTAGCTTAGTTTTGTACATATAGCTGCACTCTGTAGCTTGGTTTTGTACTTATAGCTGCCCTGTGTAGCTTGGTTTTGTACATATAGCAGCCTTGTGTATCTTGGTTTTGTACATGTAGCTGCCCTGTGTAGCTTGGTTTTGTACATATAGCTAACCTGTGTAGCTTGGTTTTGTACACATAGCTACCCTGTGTAGCTTGGTTTTGTATATATAGCTGCCTTGTATAGCTTAGCTTTATACATATAGCTGCCCTCTGTAGGTTGATTCTGTACACATAGCTGCCCAGTGTAGCTTGGTTTTATACACGTAGCTGCCCTCTCCAGCTTAATTTTGTACATATAGAAGCCTTTTATAGCTTGGTTTTGTACATATAGCTGCCCTGTGAAGCTTTATTTTGTACATGTATTTTTCCTGTGTAGCTTGGTTTTGTACATGTAGCTGCCCTGTGTAGCTTGGTTTTGTACATATAGCTGCGCTCTGTAGCTTGGTTTTGTACATATAACTGCCCTTTGTAGCTTGGATTTGTACATATAGCTGCGCTTTGTAACTTGGTTTTGTACATATAGTTGCCCTGTTTAGCTTGGTTTTGTACACATAGCTGCTCTCTGTAGCTTGGTTTTGTACATACAGCTGCCCTGTGTAGCTTGGTTTTGTACATATAGGTGCCCTCTGTAAGGTTGGTTTTGTACATACAGCTGTCCTGTGTAGCTTGGTTTTGTACATATAGGTGCCATGTGTAGCTTGGTTTTGTACATATAGCTGTCCTGTGTAGCTTGGTTTTGTACATATAGCTGCACTCTGTAGCTTGGTTTTGTACTTATAGCTGCCCTGTGTAGCTTGGTTTTGTACATATAGCAGCCTTGTGTAGCTTGGTTTTGTACATATAGCTGCCCTGTGTAGCTTGGTTTTGTACATACAGCTGCCCTCTGTAGCTTGGTTTTGTACATATAGGTGCCATGTGTAGCTTGGTTTTGTACATATAGCTGCCCTTTGTAGCTTGGTTTTGTACATATAGCTGCACTCTGTAGCTTGGTTTTGTACATACAGCTGCCCTGTGTAGCTTGGTTTTGTACATATAGGTGCCATGTGTAGCTTGGTTTTGTACATATAGCTGCGCTTTGTAACTTGGTTTTGTACATATAGTTGCCCTGTTTAGCTTGGTTTTGTACACATAGCTGCTCTCTGTAGCTTGGTTTTGTACATACAGCTGCCCTGTGTAGCTTGGTTTTGTACATATAGGTGCCCTCTGTTGCTTGGTTTTGTACATACAGCTGCCCTGTGTAGCTTGGTTTTGTACATATAGGTGCCATGTGTAGCTTGGTTTTGTACATATAGCTGTCCTGTGTAGCTTGGTTTTGTGCTTATAGCTGCCCTTTGTAGCTTGGATTTGTACATATAGCTGCGCTCTGTATCTTGGTTTTGTACTTATAGCTGCCCTGTGTAGCTTGGTTTTGTACATGTAGCTGCCCTGTGTAGCTTGGTTTTGTACACGTAGTTGCTCTCTCTAGCTAAATTTATACATATTGATGCCTTTTGTACATTGGTTTTGGACATATAGCTGCCCTGTGTAGCTGGGTTTGGTACATATATTTTTCCTGTGTAGCTTGGTTTTCTACATGTAGCTGCCCTGTGTAGCTTGGTTTTGTACATGTCGCTGCCCTGTGGAACTTGGTTTTGTACATATAGCTGCGCTCTGTAGCTTGGTTTTGTACTTATAGCTGCCCTGTGTAGCTTGGTTTTGTACACATAGATGCTCTCTGTAACTTGGTTTTGTACATACAGCTGCCCTGTGTAGCTTGGTTTTGTATATATAGGTGCCCTCTGTAGATTGGTTTTGTACATACAGCTGCCCTGTGTAGCTTGGTTTTGTACATATAGGTGCCATGTGTAGCTTGGTTTTGTACATATAGCTGCCCTGTGTAGCTTGGTTTTGTACATACAGCTGCCCTCTGTAGCTTGGTTTTGTACATATAACTGCCCTTTGTAGCTTAGTTTTGTACATATAGCTGCACTCTGTAGCTTGGTTTTGTACTTATAGCTGCCCTGTGTAGCTTGGTTTTGTACATATAGCAGCCTTGTGTATCTTGGTTTTGTACATGTAGCTGCCCTGTGTAGCTTGGTTTTGTACATATAGCTAACCTGTGTAGCTTGGTTTTGTACACATAGCTACCCTGTGTAGCTTGGTTTTGTATATATAGCTGCCTTGTATAGCTTAGCTTTATACATATAGCTGCCCTCTGTAGGTTGATTCTGTACACATAGCTGCCCAGTGTAGCTTGGTTTTATACACGTAGCTGCCCTCTCCAGCTTAATTTTGTACATATAGAAGCCTTTTATAGCTTGGTTTTGTACATATAGCTGCCCTGTGAAGCTTTATTTTGTACATGTATTTTTCCTGTGTAGCTTGGTTTTGTACATGTAGCTGCCCTGTGTAGCTTGGTTTTGTACATATAGCTGCGCTCTGTAGCTTGGTTTTGTACATATAACTGCCCTTTGTAGCTTGGATTTGTACATATAGCTGCGCTTTGTAACTTGGTTTTGTACATATAGTTGCCCTGTTTAGCTTGGTTTTGTACACATAGCTGCTCTCTGTAGCTTGGTTTTGTACATACAGCTGCCCTGTGTAGCTTGGTTTTGTACATATAGGTGCCCTCTGTAGGTTGGTTTTGTACATACAGCTGTCCTGTGTAGCTTGGTTTTGTACATATAGGTGCCATGTGTAGCTTGGTTTTGTACATATAGCTGTCCTGTGTAGCTTGGTTTTGTACATATAGCTGCACTCTGTAGCTTGGTTTTGTACTTATAGCTGCCCTGTGTAGCTTGGTTTTGTACATATAGCAGCCTTGTGTAGCTTGGTTTTGTACATATAGCTGCCCTGTGTAGCTTGGTTTTGTACATACAGCTGCCCTCTGTAGCTTGGTTTTGTACATATAGGTGCCATGTGTAGCTTGGTTTTGTACATATAGCTGCCCTTTGTAGCTTGGTTTTGTACATATAGCTGCACTCTGTAGCTTGGTTTTGTACATACAGCTGCCCTGTGTAGCTTGGTTTTGTACATATAGGTGCCATGTGTAGCTTGGTTTTGTACATATAGCTGTCCTGTGTAGCTTGGTTTTGTGATTATAGCTGCCCTTTGTAGCTTGGATTTGTACATATAGCTGCGCTCTGTATCTTTTTTTTGTACTTATAGCTGCCCTGTGTAGCTTGGTTTTGTACATGTAGCTGCCCTGTGTAGCTTGGTTTTGTACACGTAGTTGCTCTCTCTAGCTTAATTTTGTACATATTGATGCCTTTTGTACATTTGTTTTGGACATATAGCTGCCGTGTGTAGCTTGGTTTGGTACATGTATTTTTCCTGTGTAGCTTGGTTTTCTACATGTAGCTGCCCTGTTTAGCTTGGTTTTGTACATGTCGCTGCCCTGTGTAACTTGGTTTTGTACATATAGGTGCCCTCTGTAGATTGGTTTTGTACATACAGCTGCCCTGTGTAGCTTGGTTTTGTACACATAGCTGCTCTCTGTAGCTTTGTTTTGTACATACAGCTGCCCTGTGTAGCTTGGTTTTGTATATATAGGTGCCCTCTGTAGATTGGTTTTGTACATACAGCTGCCCTGTGTAGCTTGGTTTTGTACATATAGGTGCCATGTGTAGCTTGGTTTTGTACATATAGCTGCCCTGTGTAGCTTGGTTTTGTACATACAGCTGCCCTCTGTAGCTTGGTTTTGTACATATAACTGCCCTTTGTAGCTTGGTTTTGTACATATAGCTGCACTCTGTAGGTTGATTCTGTACACATAGCTGCCCAGTGTAGCTTGGTTTTATACACGTAGCTGCCCTCTCCAGCCTAATTTTGTACATATAGAAGCCTTTTGTAGCTTGGTTTTGTACATATAGCTGCCCTGTGAAGCTTTCTTTTGTACATGTATTTTTTCTGTGTAGCTTGGTTTTGTACATGTAGCTGCCCTGTGTAACTTGGTTTTGTACATATAGCTGCGCTCTGTAGCTTGGTTTTGTACATATAACTGCCCTTTGTAGCTTGGATTAGTACATATAGCTGCGCTTTGTAACTTGGTTTTGTACATATAGTTGCCCTGTTTAGCTTGGTTTTGTACACATAGCTGCTCTCTGTAGCTTGGTTTTGTACATACAGCTGCCCTGTGTAGCTTGGTTTTGTACATATAGGTGCCCTCTGTAGCTTGGTTTTGTACATACAGCTGTCCTGTGTAGCTTGGTTTTGTACATATAGGTGCCATGTGTAGCTTGGTTTTGTACATATAGCTGTCCTGTGTAGCTTGGTTTTGTGATTATAGCTGCCCTTTGTAGCTTTGATTTGTACATATAGCTGCACTCTGTATCTTGGTTTTGTACTTATAGCTGCCCTGTGTAGCTTGGTTTTGTACATGTAGCTGCCCTGTGTAGCTTGGTTTTGTACACGTAGTTGCTCTCTCTAGCTTAATTTTGTACATATTGATGCCTTTTGTACATTTGTTTTGGACATATAGCTGCCGTGTGTAGCTTGGTTTGGTACATGTATTTTTCCTGTGTAGCTTGGTTTTCTACATGTAGCTGCCCTGTGTAGCTTGGTTTTGTACATGTCGCTGCCCTGTGTAACTTGGTTTTGTACATATAGCTGCGCTCTGTAGCTTGGTTTTGTACTTATAGCTGCCCTGTGTAGCTTGGTTTCGTACACATAGCTGCTCTCTGTAGCTTGGTTTTGTACATACAGCTGCTCTGTGTAGCTTGGTTTTGTATATATAGGTGCCCTCTGTAGATTGGTTTTGTACATACAGCTGCCCTGTGTAGCTTGGTTTTGTACATATAGGTGCCATGTGTAGCTTGGTTTTGTACATATAGCTGCCCTGTGTAGCTTGGTTTTGTACATGTAGCTGCCCTGTGTAGCTTGGTTTTGTACACGTAGTTGCTCTCTCTAGCTTAATTTTGTACATATTGATGCCTTTTGTACATTTGTTTTGGACATATAGCTGCCGTGTGTAGCTTGGTTTGGTACATGTATTTTTCCTGTGTAGCTTGGTTTTCTACATGTAGCTGCCCTGTTTAGCTTGGTTTTGTACATGTCGCTGCCCTGTGTAACTTGGTTTTGTACATATAGGTGCCCTCTGTAGATTGGTTTTGTACATACAGCTGCCCTGTGTAGCTTGGTTTTGTACACATAGCTGCTCTCTGTAGCTTTGTTTTGTACATACAGCTGCCCTGTGTAGCTTGGTTTTGTATATATAGGTGCCCTCTGTAGATTGGTTTTGTACATACAGCTGCCCTGTGTAGCTTGGTTTTGTACATATAGGTGCCATGTGTAGCTTGGTTTTGTACATATAGCTGCCCTATGTAGCTTGGTTTTGTACATACAGCTGCCCTCTGTAGCTTGGTTTTGTACATATAACTGCCCTTTGTAGCTTGGTTTTGTACATATAGCTGCACTCTGTAGGTTGATTCTGTACACATAGCTGCCCAGTGTAGCTTGGTTTTATACACGTAGCTGCCCTCTCCAGCCTAATTTTGTACATATAGAAGCCTTTTGTAGCTTGGTTTTGTACATATAGCTGCCCTGTGAAGCTTTCTTTTGTACATGTATTTTTTCTGTGTAGCTTGGTTTTGTACATGTAGCTGCCCTGTGTAACTTGGTTTTGTACATATAGCTGCGCTCTGTAGCTTGGTTTTGTACATATAACTGCCCTTTGTAGCTTGGATTAGTACATATAGCTGCGCTTTGTAACTTGGTTTTGTACATATAGTTGCCCTGTTTAGCTTGGTTTTGTACACATAGCTGCTCTCTGTAGCTTGGTTTTGTACATACAGCTGCCCTGTGTAGCTTGGTTTTGTACATATAGGTGCCCTCTGTAGCTTGGTTTTGTACATACAGCTGTCCTGTGTAGCTTGGTTTTGTACATATAGGTGCCATGTGTAGCTTGGTTTTGTACATATAGCTGTCCTGTGTAGCTTGGTTTTGTGATTATAGCTGCCCTTTGTAGCTTTGATTTGTACATATAGCTGCACTCTGTATCTTGGTTTTGTACTTATAGCTGCCCTGTGTAGCTTGGTTTTGTACATGTATTTTTCCTGTGTAGCTTGGTTTTCTACATGTAGCTGCCCTGTGTAGCTTGGTTTTGTACATGTCGCTGCCCTGTGTAACTTGGTTTTGTACATATAGCTGCGCTCTGTAGCTTGGTTTTGTACTTATAGCTGCCCTGTGTAGCTTGGTTTCGTACACATAGCTGCTCTCTGTAGCTTGGTTTTGTACATACAGCTGCTCTGTGTAGCTTGGTTTTGTATATATAGGTGCCCTCTGTAGATTGGTTTTGTACATACAGCTGCCCTGTGTAGCTTGGTTTTGTACATATAGGTGCCATGTGTAGCTTGGTTTTGTACATATAGCTGCCCTGTGTAGCTTGGTTTTGTACATACAGCTGCCCTCTGTAGCTTGGTTTTGTACATATAACTGCCCTTTGTAGCTTGGTTTTGTACATATAGCTGCACTCTGTAGCTTGGTTTTGTACTTATAGCTGCCCTGTGTAGCTTGGTTTTGTACATATAGCAGCCTTGTGTTGCTTGGTTTTGTACATGTAGCTGCCCTGTTTAGCTTGGTTTTGTACATATAGCTACCCTGTGTAGCTTGGTTTTGTACACTTAGCTACCCTGTGTAGCTTGGTTTTGTACATGTAGCTGCCCTGTGTAGCTTGGTTTTGTACATGTAGCTGCCCTGTGTAGCTTGGTTTTGTACACGTAGTTGCTCTCTCTAGCTAAATTTATACATATTGATGCCTTTTGTACATTGGTTTTGGACATATAGCTGCCCTGTGTAGCTGGGTTTGGTACATATATTTTTCCTGTGTAGCTTGGTTTTCTACATGTAGCTGCCCTGTGTAGCTTGGTTTTGTACATGTCGCTGCCCTGTGGAACTTGGTTTTGTACATATAGCTGCGCTCTGTAGCTTGGTTTTGTACTTATAGCTGCCCTGTGTAGCTTGGTTTTGTACACATAGATGCTCTCTGTAACTTGGTTTTGTACATACAGCTGCCCTGTGTAGCTTGGTTTTGTATATATAGGTGCCCTCTGTAGATTGGTTTTGTACATACAGCTGCCCTGTGTAGCTTGGTTTTGTACATATAGGTGCCATGTGTAGCTTGGTTTTGTACATATAGCTGCCCTGTGTAGCTTGGTTTTGTACATACAGCTGCCCTCTGTAGCTTGGTTTTGTACATATAACTGCCCTTTGTAGCTTAGTTTTGTACATATAGCTGCACTCTGTAGCTTGGTTTTGTACTTATAGCTGCCCTGTGTAGCTTGGTTTTGTACATATAGCAGCCTTGTGTATCTTGGTTTTGTACATGTAGCTGCCCTGTGTAGCTTGGTTTTGTACATATAGCTAACCTGTGTAGCTTGGTTTTGTACACATAGCTACCCTGTGTAGCTTGGTTTTGTATATATAGCTGCCTTGTATAGCTTAGCTTTATACATATAGCTGCCCTCTGTAGGTTGATTCTGTACACATAGCTGCCCAGTGTAGCTTGGTTTTATACACGTAGCTGCCCTCTCCAGCTTAATTTTGTACATATAGAAGCCTTTTATAGCTTGGTTTTGTACATATAGCTGCCCTGTGAAGCTTTATTTTGTACATGTATTTTTCCTGTGTAGCTTGGTTTTCTACATGTAGCATCCCTGTGTAGCTTGGTTTTGTACATGTCGCTGCCCTGTGTAACTTGGTTTTGTACATATAGCTGCGCTCTGTAGCTTGGTTTTGTACTTATAGCTGCCCTTTGTAGCTTTGATTTGTACATATAGCTGCCCTGTGTAGCTTGGTTTTGTACATACAGCTGCCCTCTGTAGCTTGGTTTTGTACATATAACTGCCCTTTGTAGCTTAGTTTTGTACATATAGCTGCACTCTGTAGCTTGGTTTTGTACTTATAGCTGCCCTGTGTAGCTTGGTTTTGTACATATAGCAGCCTTGTGTATCTTGGTTTTGTACATGTAGCTGCCCTGTGTAGCTTGGTTTTGTACATATAGCTAACCTGTGTAGCTTGGTTTTGTACACATAGCTACCCTGTGTAGCTTGGTTTTGTATATATAGCTGCCTTGTATAGCTTAGCTTTATACATATAGCTGCCCTCTGTAGGTTGATTCTGTACACATAGCTGCCCAGTGTAGCTTGGTTTTATACACGTAGCTGCCCTCTCCAGCTTAATTTTGTACATATAGAAGCCTTTTATAGCTTGGTTTTGTACATATAGCTGCCCTGTGAAGCTTTATTTTGTACATGTATTTTTCCTGTGTAGCTTGGTTTTGTACATGTAGCTGCCCTGTGTAGCTTGGTTTTGTACATATAGCTGCGCTCTGTAGCTTGGTTTTGTACATATAACTGCCCTTTGTAGCTTGGATTTGTACATATAGCTGCGCTTTGTAACTTGGTTTTGTACATATAGTTGCCCTGTTTAGCTTGGTTTTGTACACATAGCTGCTCTCTGTAGCTTGGTTTTGTACATACAGCTGCCCTGTGTAGCTTGGTTTTGTACATATAGGTGCCCTCTGTAGGTTGGTTTTGTACATACAGCTGTCCTGTGTAGCTTGGTTTTGTACATATAGGTGCCATGTGTAGCTTGGTTTTGTACATATAGCTGTCCTGTGTAGCTTGGTTTTGTACATATAGCTGCACTCTGTAGCTTGGTTTTGTACTTATAGCTGCCCTGTGTAGCTTGGTTTTGTACATATAGCAGCCTTGTGTAGCTTGGTTTTGTACATATAGCTGCCCTGTGTAGCTTGGTTTTGTACATACAGCTGCCCTCTGTAGCTTGGTTTTGTACATATAGGTGCCATGTGTAGCTTGGTTTTGTACATATAGCTGCCCTTTGTAGCTTGGTTTTGTACATATAGCTGCACTCTGTAGCTTGGTTTTGTACATACAGCTGCCCTGTGTAGCTTGGTTTTGTACATATAGGTGCCATGTGTAGCTTGGTTTTGTACATATAGCTGTCCTGTGTAGCTTGGTTTTGTGATTATAGCTGCCCTTTGTAGCTTGGATTTGTACATATAGCTGCGCTCTGTATCTTGGTTTTGTACTTATAGCTGCCCTGTGTAGCTTGGTTTTGTACATGTAGCTGCCCTGTGTAGCTTGGTTTTGTACACGTAGTTGCTCTCTCTAGCTTAATTTTGTACATATTGATGCCTTTTGTACATTTGTTTTGGACATATAGCTGCCGTGTGTAGCTTGGTTTGGTACATGTATTTTTCCTGTGTAGCTTGGTTTTCTACATGTAGCTGCCCTGTTTAGCTTGGTTTTGTACATGTCGCTGCCCTGTGTAACTTGGTTTTGTACATATAGGTGCCCTCTGTAGATTGGTTTTGTACATACAGCTGCCCTGTGTAGCTTGGTTTTGTACACATAGCTGCTCTCTGTAGCTTTGTTTTGTACATACAGCTGCCCTGTGTAGCTTGGTTTTGTATATATAGGTGCCCTCTGTAGATTGGTTTTGTACATACAGCTGCCCTGTGTAGCTTGGTTTTGTACATATAGGTGCCATGTGTAGCTTGGTTTTGTACATATAGCTGCCCTGTGTAGCTTGGTTTTGTACATACAGCTGCCCTCTGTAGCTTGGTTTTGTACATATAACTGCCCTTTGTAGCTTGGTTTTGTACATATAGCTGCACTCTGTAGGTTGATTCTGTACACATAGCTGCCCAGTGTAGCTTGGTTTTATACACGTAGCTGCCCTCTCCAGCCTAATTTTGTACATATAGAAGCCTTTTGTAGCTTGGTTTTGTACATATAGCTGCCCTGTGAAGCTTTCTTTTGTACATGTATTTTTTCTGTGTAGCTTGGTTTTGTACATGTAGCTGCCCTGTGTAACTTGGTTTTGTACATATAGCTGCGCTCTGTAGCTTGGTTTTGTACATATAACTGCCCTTTGTAGCTTGGATTAGTACATATAGCTGCGCTTTGTAACTTGGTTTTGTACATATAGTTGCCCTGTTTAGCTTGGTTTTGTACACATAGCTGCTCTCTGTAGCTTGGTTTTGTACATACAGCTGCCCTGTGTAGCTTGGTTTTGTACATATAGGTGCCCTCTGTAGCTTGGTTTTGTACATACAGCTGTCCTGTGTAGCTTGGTTTTGTACATATAGGTGCCATGTGTAGCTTGGTTTTGTACATATAGCTGTCCTGTGTAGCTTGGTTTTGTGATTATAGCTGCCCTTTGTAGCTTTGATTTGTACATATAGGTGCACTCTGTATCTTGGTTTTGTACTTATAGCTGCCCTGTGTAGCTTGGTTTTGTACATGTAGCTGCCCTGTGTAGCTTGGTTTTGTACACGTAGTTGCTCTCTCTAGCTTAATTTTGTACATATTGATGCCTTTTGTACATTTGTTTTGGACATATAGCTGCCGTGTGTAGCTTGGTTTGGTACATGTATTTTTCCTGTGTGGCTTGGTTTTCTACATGTAGCTGCCCTGTGTAGCTTGGTTTTGTACATATAGCTGCGCTCTGTAGCTTGGTTTTGTACATATAACTGCCCTTTGTAGCTTGGATTTGTACATATAGCTGCGCTTTGTAACTTGGTTTTGTACATATAGTTGCCCTGTTTAGCTTGGTTTTGTACACATAGCTGCTCTCTGTAGCTTGGTTTTGTACATACAGCTGCCCTGTGTAGCTTGGTTTTGTACATATAGGTGCCCTCTGTAGGTTGGTTTTGTACATACAGCTGTCCTGTGTAGCTTGGTTTTGTACATATAGGTGCCATGTGTAGCTTGGTTTTGTACATATAGCTGTCCTGTGTAGCTTGGTTTTGTACATATAGCTGCACTCTGTAGCTTGGTTTTGTACTTATAGCTGCCCTGTGTAGCTTGGTTTTGTACATATAGCAGCCTTGTGTAGCTTGGTTTTGTACATATAGCTGCCCTGTGTAGCTTGGTTTTGTACATACAGCTGCCCTCTGTAGCTTGGTTTTGTACATATAGGTGCCATGTGTAGCTTGGTTTTGTACATATAGCTGCCCTTTGTAGCTTGGTTTTGTACATATAGCTGCACTCTGTAGCTTGGTTTTGTACATACAGCTGCCCTGTGTAGCTTGGTTTTGTACATATAGGTGCCATGTGTAGCTTGGTTTTGTACATATAGCTGTCCTGTGTAGCTTGGTTTTGTGATTATAGCTGCCCTTTGTAGCTTGGATTTGTACATATAGCTGCGCTCTGTATCTTGGTTTTGTACTTATAGCTGCCCTGTGTAGCTTGGTTTTGTACATGTAGCTGCCCTGTGTAGCTTGGTTTTGTACACGTAGTTGCTCTCTCTAGCTTAATTTTGTACATATTGATGCCTTTTGTACATTTGTTTTGGACATATAGCTGCCGTGTGTAGCTTGGTTTGGTACATGTATTTTTCCTGTGTAGCTTGGTTTTCTACATGTAGCTGCCCTGTTTAGCTTGGTTTTGTACATGTCGCTGCCCTGTGTAACTTGGTTTTGTACATATAGGTGCCCTCTGTAGATTGGTTTTGTACATACAGCTGCCCTGTGTAGCTTGGTTTTGTACACATAGCTGCTCTCTGTAGCTTTGTTTTGTACATACAGCTGCCCTGTGTAGCTTGGTTTTGTATATATAGGTGCCCTCTGTAGATTGGTTTTGTACATACAGCTGCCCTGTGTAGCTTGGTTTTGTACATATAGGTGCCATGTGTAGCTTGGTTTTGTACATATAGCTGCCCTGTGTAGCTTGGTTTTGTACATACAGCTGCCCTCTGTAGCTTGGTTTTGTACATATAACTGCCCTTTGTAGCTTGGTTTTGTACATATAGCTGCACTCTGTAGGTTGATTCTGTACACATAGCTGCCCAGTGTAGCTTGGTTTTATACACGTAGCTGCCCTCTCCAGCCTAATTTTGTACATATAGAAGCCTTTTGTAGCTTGGTTTTGTACATATAGCTGCCCTGTGAAGCTTTCTTTTGTACATGTATTTTTTCTGTGTAGCTTGGTTTTGTACATGTAGCTGCCCTGTGTAACTTGGTTTTGTACATATAGCTGCGCTCTGTAGCTTGGTTTTGTACATATAACTGCCCTTTGTAGCTTGGATTAGTACATATAGCTGCGCTTTGTAACTTGGTTTTGTACATATAGTTGCCCTGTTTAGCTTGGTTTTGTACACATAGCTGCTCTCTGTAGCTTGGTTTTGTACATACAGCTGCCCTGTGTAGCTTGGTTTTGTACATATAGGTGCCCTCTGTAGCTTGGTTTTGTACATACAGCTGTCCTGTGTAGCTTGGTTTTGTACATATAGGTGCCATGTGTAGCTTGGTTTTGTACATATAGCTGTCCTGTGTAGCTTGGTTTTGTGATTATAGCTGCCCTTTGTAGCTTTGATTTGTACATATAGGTGCACTCTGTATCTTGGTTTTGTACTTATAGCTGCCCTGTGTAGCTTGGTTTTGTACATGTAGCTGCCCTGTGTAGCTTGGTTTTGTACACGTAGTTGCTCTCTCTAGCTTAATTTTGTACATATTGATGCCTTTTGTACATTTGTTTTGGACATATAGCTGCCGTGTGTAGCTTGGTTTGGTACATGTATTTTTCCTGTGTGGCTTGGTTTTCTACATGTAGCTGCCCTGTGTAGCTTGGTTTTGTACATGTCGCTGCCCTGTGTAACTTGGTTTTGTACATATAGCTGCGCTCTGTAGCTTGGTTTTGTACTTATAGCTGCCCTGTGTAGCTTGGTTTCGTACACATAGCTGCTCTCTGTAGCTTGGTTTTGTACATACAGCTGCTCTGTGTAGCTTGGTTTTGTATATATAGGTGCCCTCTGTAGATTGGTTTTGTACATACAGCTGCCCTGTGTAGCTTGGTTTTGTACATATAGGTGCCATGTGTAGCTTGGTTTTGTACATATAGCTGCCCTGTGTAGCTTGGTTTTGTACATACAGCTGCCCTCTGTAGCTTGGTTTTGTACATATAACTGCCCTTTGTAGCTTGGTTTTGTACATGTAGCTGCACTCTGTAGCTTGGTTTTGTACTTATAGCTGCCCTGTGTAGCTTGGTTTTGTACATATAGCAGCCTTGTGTTGCTTGGTTTTGTACATGTAGCTGCCCTGTTTAGCTTGGTTTTGTACATATAGCTACCCTGTGTAGCTTGGTTTTGTACACTTAGCTACCCTGTGTAGCTTGGTTTTGTACATGTAGCTGCCCTGTGTAGCTTGGTTTTTGTACATATAGCTGCCCTGTGTAGCTTGGTTTTGTACATATAGCTGCGCTCTGTAGCTTGGTTTTGTACTTATAGCTGCGCTGTGTAACTTGGTTTTGTACACGTAGCTGCCCTCTCCAGCTTAATTTTGTACATATAGCTGCGCTTTGTAACTTGGTTTTGTACATATAGTTGCCCTGTTTAGCTTGGTTTTGTACACATAGCTGCTCTCTGTAGCTTGGTTTTGTACATACAGCTGCCCTGTGTAGCTTGGTTTTGTACATATAGGTGCCCTCTGTAGCTTGGTTTTGTACATACAGCTGCCCTGTGTAGCTTGGTTTTGTGCTTATAGCTGCCCTTTGTAGCTTGGATTTGTACATATAGCTGCGCTCTGTATCTTGGTTTTGTACTTATAGCTGCCCTGTGTAGCTTGGTTTTGTACATGTAGCTGCCCTGTGTAGCTTGGTTTTGTACACGTAGTTGCTCTCTCTAGCTTAATTTTGTCCATATTGATGCCTTTTGTACATTGGTTTTGGACATATAGCTGCCCTGTGTAGCTGGGTTTGGTACATGTATTTTTCCTGTGTAGCTTGGTTTTCTACATGTAGCTGCCCTGTGTAGCTTGGTTTTGTACATGTCGCTGCCCTGTGGAACTTGGTTTTGTACATATAGCTGCGCTCTGTAGCTTGGTTTTGTACTTATAGCTGCCCTGTGTAGCTTGGTTTTGTACACATAGATGCTCTCTGTAGCTTTGTTTTGTACATACAGCTGCCCTGTGTAGCTTGGTTTTGTATATATAGGTGCCCTCTGTAGATTGGTTTTGTACATACAGCTGCCCTGTGTAGCTTGGTTTTGTACATATAGGTGCGCTCTGTAGCTTGGTTTTGTACTTATAGCTGCGCTGTTTAACTTGGTTTTGTACACGTAGCTGCCCTCTCCACCTTAATTTTGTACATATAGCTGCGCTCTGTAGCTTGGTTTTGTACTTATAGCTGCCCTGTGTAGCATGGTTTTGTACATGTAGCTGCCCTTTGTAGCTTGGTTTTGTACATATAACTGCCCTTTGTAGCTTGGATTTGTACATATAGCTGCGCTTTGTAACTTGGTTTTGTACATATAGTTGCCCTGTTTAGCTTGGTTTTGTACACATAGCTGCTCTCTGTAGCTTGGTTTTGTACATACAGCTGCCCTGTGTAGCTTGGTTTTGTACATATAGGTGCCCTCTGTAGCAAGGTTTTGTACATACAGTTGCCCTGTGTAGCTTGGTTTTGTACATATAGGTGCCATGTGTAGCTTGGTTTTGTACATATAGCTGTCCTGTGTAGCTTGGTTTTGTGCTTATAGCTGCCCTTTGTAGCTTGGATTTGTACATAAAGCTGCACTCTGTATCTTGGTTTTGTACTTATAGCTGCCCTGTGTAGCTTGGTTTTGTACATGTAGCTGCCCTGTGTAGCTTGGTTTTGTACACGTAGTTGCTCTCTCTAGCTTAATTTTGTACAAATTGATTCCTTTTGTACATTGGTTTTGGACATAAAGCTGCCCTGTGTAGCTGGGTTTGGTACATGTATTTTTCCTGTGTAGCTTGGTTTTCTACATGTAGCTGCCCTGTGTAGCTTGGTTTTGTACATGTCGCTGCCCTGTGGAACTTGGTTTTGTACATATAGCTGCGCTCTGTAGCTTGGTTTTGTACTTATAGCTGCCCTGTGTAGCTTGGTTTTGTACACATAGATGCTCTCTGTAGCTTGGTTTTGTACATACAGCTGCCCTGTGTACTTTGGTTTTGTATATATAGGTGCCCTCTGTAGATTGGTTTTGTACATACAGCTGCCCTGTGTAGCTTGGTTTTGTACATATAGGTGCCATGTGTAGCTTGGTTTTGTACATATAGCTGCCCTGTGTAGCTTGGTTTTGTACATACAGCTGCCCTCTGTAGCTTGGTTTTGTACATATAACTGCCCTTTGTAGCTTGGTTTTGTACATATAGCTGCACTCTGTAGCTTGGTTTTGTACTTATAGCAGCCCTGTGTAGCTTGGTTTTGTACATATAGCAGCCTTGTGTAGCTTGGTTTTGTACATGTAGCTGCCCTGTTTAGCTTGGTTTTGTACATATAGCTACCCTGTGTAGCTTGGTTTTGTACACTTAGCTACCCTGTGTAGCTTGGTTTTGTACATGTAACTGCCCTGTGTAGCTTGGTTTTGTACATAGAGCTGCCCTGTGTAGCTTGGTTTTGTACATATAGCTGCGCTCTGTAGCTTGGTTTTGTACTTATAGCTGCGCTGTGTAACTTGTTTTTGTACACGTAGCTGACCTCTCCAGCTTAATTTTGTACATATAGCTGCGCTTTGTAACTTGGTTTTGTACATATAGTTGCCCTGTTTAGCTTGGTTTTGTACACATAGCTGCTCTCTGTAGCTTGGTTTTGTACATACAGCTGCCCTGTGTAGCTTGGTTTTGTACATATAGGTGCCCTCTGTAGCTTGGTTTTGTACATACAGCTGCCCTGTGTAGCTTGGTTTTGTGCTTATAGCTGCCCTTTGTAGCTTGGATTTGTACATATAGCTGCGCTCTGTATCTTGGTTTTGTACTTATAGCCGCCCTGTGTAGCTTGGTTTTGTACATGTAGCTGCCCTGTGTAGCTTGGTTTTGTACACGTAGTTGCTCTCTCTAGCATAATTTTGTACATATTGATGCCTTTTGTACATTGGTTTTGGACATATAGCTGCCCTGTGTAGCTGGGTTTGGTACATGTATTTTTCCTGTGTAGCTTGGTTTTCTACATGTAGCTGCCCTGTGTAGCTTGGTTTTGTACATGTCGCTGCCCTGTGGAACTTGGTTTTGTACATATAGCTGCGCTCTGTAGCTTGGTTTTGTACTTATAGCTGCCCTGTGTAGCTTGGTTTTGTACACATAGATGCTCTCTGTAGCTTGGTTTTGTACATACAGCTGCCCTGTGTAGCTTGGTTTTGTATATATAGGTGCCCTCTGTAGATTGGTTTTGTACATACAGCTGCCCTGTGTAGCTTGGTTTTGTACATATAGGTGCGCTCTGTAGCTTGGTTTTGTACTTATAGCTGCGCTGTTTAACTTGGTTTTGTACACGTAGCTGCCCTCTCCACCTTAATTTTGTACATATAGCTGCGCTCTGTAGCTTGGTTTTGTACTTATAGCTGCCCTGTGTAGCTTGGATTTGTACTTATAGCAGCCCTGTGTAGCTTGGTTTTGTACATATAGCAGCCTTGTGTAGCTTGGTTTTGTACATGTAGCTGCCCTGTTTAGCTTGGTTTTGTACATATAGCTACCCTGTGTAGCTTGGTTTTGTACACTTAGCTACCCTGTGTAGCTTGGTTTTGTACATGTAACTGCCCTGTGTAGCTTGGTTTTGTACATAGAGCTGCCCTGTGTAGCTTGGTTTTGTACATATAGCTGCGCTCTGTAGCTTGGTTTTGTACTTATAGCTGCGCTGTGTAACTTGTTTTTGTACACGTAGCTGACCTCTCCAGCTTAATTTTGTACATATAGCTGCGCTTTGTAACTTGGTTTTGTACATATAGTTGCCCTGTTTAGCTTGGTTTTGTACACATAGCTGCTCTCTGTAGCTTGGTTTTGTACATACAGCTGCCCTGTGTAGCTTGGTTTTGTACATATAGGTGCCCTCTGTAGCTTGGTTTTGTACATACAGCTGCCCTGTGTAGCTTGGTTTTGTGCTTATAGCTGCCCTTTGTAGCTTGGATTTGTACATATAGCTGCGCTCTGTATCTTGGTTTTGTACTTATAGCCGCCCTGTGTAGCTTGGTTTTGTACATGTAGCTGCCCTGTGTAGCTTGGTTTTGTACACGTAGTTGCTCTCTCTAGCATAATTTTGTACATATTGATGCCTTTTGTACATTGGTTTTGGACATATAGCTGCCCTGTGTAGCTGGGTTTGGTACATGTATTTTTCCTGTGTAGCTTGGTTTTCTACATGTAGCTGCCCTGTGTAGCTTGGTTTTGTACATGTCGCTGCCCTGTGGAACTTGGTTTTGTACATATAGCTGCGCTCTGTAGCTTGGTTTTGTACTTATAGCTGCCCTGTGTAGCTTGGTTTTGTACACATAGATGCTCTCTGTAGCTTGGTTTTGTACATACAGCTGCCCTGTGTAGCTTGGTTTTGTATATATAGGTGCCCTCTGTAGATTGGTTTTGTACATACAGCTGCCCTGTGTAGCTTGGTTTTGTACATATAGGTGCGCTCTGTAGCTTGGTTTTGTACTTATAGCTGCGCTGTTTAACTTGGTTTTGTACACGTAGCTGCCCTCTCCACCTTAATTTTGTACATATAGCTGCGCTCTGTAGCTTGGTTTTGTACTTATAGCTGCCCTGTGTAGCTTGGATTTGTACATGTAGCTGCCCTTTGTAGCTTGGTTTTGTACATATAACTGCCCTTTGTAGCTTGGATTTGTACATATAGCTGCGCTTTGTAACTTGGTTTTGTACATATAGTTGCCCTGTTTAGCTTGGTTTTGTACACATAGCTGCTCTCTGTAGCTTGGTTTTGTACATACAGCTGCCCTGTGTAGCTTGGTTTTGTGCTTATAGCTGCCCTTTGTAGCTTGGATTTGTACATAAAGCTGCACTCTGTATCTTGGTTTTGTACTTATAGCTGCCCTGTGTAGCTTGGTTTTGTACATGTAGCTGCCCTGTGTAGCTTGGTTTTGTACACGTAGTTGCTCTCTCTAGCTTAATTTTGTACATATTGATGCCTTTTGTACATTGGTTTTGGACATATAGCTGCCCTGTGTAGCTGGGTTTGGTACATGTATTTTTCCTGTGTAGCTTGGTTTTCTACATGTAGCTGCCCTGTGTAGCTTGGTTTTGTACATGTCGCTGCCCTGTGGAACTTGGTTTTGTACATATAGCTGCGCTCTGTAGCTTGGTTTTGTACTTATAGCTGCCCTGTGTAGCTTGGTTTTGTACACATAGATGCTCTCTGTAGCTTGGTTTTGTACATAAAGCTGCCCTGTGTACTTTGGTTTTGTATATATAGGTGCCCTCTGTAGATTGGTTTTGTACATACAGCTGCCCTGTGTAGCTTGGTTTTGTACATATAGGTGCCATGTGTAGCTTGGTTTTGTACATATAGCTGCCCTGTGTAGCTTGGTTTTGTACATACAGCTGCCCTCTGTAGCTTGGTTTTGTACATATAACTGCCCTTTGTAGCTTGGATTTGTACATATAGCTGCACTCTGTAGCTTGGTTTTGTACTTATAGCTGCCCTGTGTAGCTTGGTTTTGTACATATAGCAGCCTTGTGTATCTTGGTTTTGTACATGTAGCTGCCCTGTGTAGCTGGGTTTTGTACATATAGCTAACCTGTGTAGCTTGGTTTTGTACACATAGCTACCCTGTGTAGCTTGGTTTTGTACATGTAGCTGCCCTGTGTAGCTTGGTTTTGTACATATAGCTACCCTGTGTAGCTTGGTTTTGTACACATAGCCGCCCAGTGTAGCTTGGTTTTGGACACGTAGCTGCCCTGTGTAGCTTGGTTTTGTACATATAGCTGCCCTGTGTAGCTTAGTTTTGTACATACAGCTGCCCTCTGTAGCTTGGTTTTGTATATATAGCTGCCTTGTATAGCTTAGCTTTATACATATAGCTGCCCTCTGTAGGTTGATTCTGTACACATAGCTGCCCAGTGTAGCTTGGTTTTATACACGTAGCTGCCCTCTCCACATTAATTTTGTACATATAGAAGCCTTTTATAGCTTGGTTTTGTACATATAGCTGCCCTGTGAAGCTTTATTTTGTACATGTATTTTTCCTGTGTAGCTTGGTTTTGTACATGTAGCTGCCCTGTGTAACTTGGTTTTGTACATATAGCTGCGCTCTGTAGCTTGGTTTTGTACATATAACTGCCCTTTGTAGCTTGGTTTTGTACATATAGCTGCGCTTTGTAACTTGGTTTTGTACATACAGTTGCCCTGTTTAGCTTGGTTTTGTACACATAGCTGCTCTCTGTAGCTTGGTTTTGTACATACAGCTGCCCTGTGTAGCTTGGTTTTGTACATATAGGTGCCCTCTGTAGCTTGGTTTTGTACATACAGCTGTCCTGTGTAGCTTGGTTTTGTGATTATACCTGCCTTTTGTAGCTTGGATTTGTACATATAGCTGCGCTCTGTATCTTGGTTTTGTACTTATAGCTGCCCTGTGTAGCTTGGTTTTGTACATGTAGCTGCCCTGTGTAGCTTGGTTTTGCACACGTAGTTGCTCTCTCTAGCTTAATTTTTACATATTGATGCCTTTTGTAAATTGGTTTTGTACATATAGCTGCCCTGTGTAGCTTGGTTTGGTACATGTATTTTTCCTGTGTAGCTTGGTTTTCTACATGTAGCTGCCCTGTGTAGCTTGGTTTTGTACATGTCGCTGCCCTGTGTAACTTGGTTTTGTACATATAGCTGCGCTCTGTAGCTTGGTTTTGTACTTATAGCTGCCCTGTTTAACTTGGTTTTGTACACGTAGCTGCCCTCTCCACCTTAATTTTGTACATATAGCTGCGCTCTGTAGCTTGGTTTTGTACTTATAGCTGCCCTGTGTAGCTTGGATTTGTACATGTAGCTGCCCTTTGTAGCTTGGTTTTGTACATATAACTGCCCTTTGTAGCTTGGATTTGTACATATAGCTGCGCTTTGTAACTTGGTTTTGTACATATAGTTGCCCTGTTTAGCTTGGTTTTGTACACATAGCTGCTCTCTGTAGCTTGGTTTTGTACATACAGCTGCCCTGTGTAGCTTGGTTTTGTGCTTATAGCTGCCCTTTGTAGCTTGGATTTGTACATAAAGCTGCACTCTGTATCTTGGTTTTGTACTTATAGCTGCCCTGTGTAGCTTGGTTTTGTACATGTAGCTGCCCTGTGTAGCTTGGTTTTGTACACGTAGTTGCTCTCTCTAGCTTAATTTTGTACATATTGATGCCTTTTGTACATTGGTTTTGGACATATAGCTGCCCTGTGTAGCTGGGTTTGGTACATGTATTTTTCCTGTGTAGCTTGGTTTTCTACATGTAGCTGCCCTGTGTAGCTTGGTTTTGTACATGTCGCTGCCCTGTGGAACTTGGTTTTGTACATATAGCTGCGCTCTGTAGCTTGGTTTTGTACTTATAGCTGCCCTGTGTAGCTTGGTTTTGTACACATAGATGCTCTCTGTAGCTTGGTTTTGTACATACAGCTGCCCTGTGTACTTTGGTTTTGTATATATAGGTGCCCTCTGTAGATTGGTTTTGTACATACAGCTGCCCTGTGTAGCTTGGTTTTGTACATATAGGTGCCATGTGTAGCTTGGTTTTGTACATATAGCTGCCCTGTGTAGCTTGGTTTTGTACATACAGCTGCCCTCTGTAGCTTGGTTTTGTACATATAACTGCCCTTTGTAGCTTGGATTTGTACATATAGCTGCACTCTGTAGCTTGGTTTTGTACTTATAGCTGCCCTGTGTAGCTTGGTTTTGTACATATAGCAGCCTTGTGTATCTTGGTTTTGTACATGTAGCTGCCCTGTGTAGCTGGGTTTTGTACATATAGCTAACCTGTGTAGCTTGGTTTTGTACACATAGCTACCCTGTGTAGCTTGGTTTTGTACATGTAGCTGCCCTGTGTAGCTTGGTTTTGTACATATAGCTACCCTGTGTAGCTTGGTTTTGTACACATAGCCGCCCAGTGTAGCTTGGTTTTGGACACGTAGCTGCCCTGTGTAGCTTGGTTTTGTACATATAGCTGCCCTGTGTAGCTTAGTTTTGTACATACAGCTGCCCTCTGTAGCTTGGTTTTGTATATATAGCTGCCTTGTATAGCTTAGCTTTATACATATAGCTGCCCTCTGTAGGTTGATTCTGTACACATAGCTGCCCAGTGTAGCTTGGTTTTATACACGTAGCTGCCCTCTCCACATTAATTTTGTACATATAGAAGCCTTTTATAGCTTGGTTTTGTACATATAGCTGCCCTGTGAAGCTTTATTTTTTTACATGTATTTTTCCTGTGTAGCTTGGTTTTGTACATGTAGCTGCCCTGTGTAACTTGGTTTTGTACATATAGCTGCGCTCTGTAGCTTGGTTTTGTACATATAACTGCCCTTTGTAGCTTGGTTTTGTACATATAGCTGCGCTTTGTAACTTGGTTTTGTACATACAGTTGCCCTGTTTAGCTTGGTTTTGTACACATAGCTGCTCTCTTTAGCTTGGTTTTGTACATACAGCTGCCCTGTGTAGCTTGGTTTTGTACATATAGGTGCCCTCTGTAGCTTGGTTTTGTACATACAGCTGTCCTGTGTAGCTTGGTTTTGTGATTATACCTGCCTTTTGTAGCTTGGATTTGTACATATAGCTGCGCTCTGTATCTTGGTTTTGTACTTATAGCTGCCCTGTGTAGCTTGGTTTTGTACATGTAGCTGCCCTGTGTAGCTTGGTTTTGCACACGTAGTTGCTCTCTCTAGCTTAATTTTTACATATTGATGCCTTTTGTAAATTGGTTTTGTACATATAGCTGCCCTGTGTAGCTTGGTTTGGTACATGTATTTTTCCTGTGTAGCTTGGTTTTCTACATGTAGCTGCCCTGTGTAGCTTGGTTTTGTACATGTCGCTGCCCTGTGTAACTTGGTTTTGTACATATAGCTGCGCTCTGTAGCTTGGTTTTGTACTTATAGCTGCCCTGTGTAGCTTGGTTTTGTACACATAGCTGCTCTCTGTAGCTTGGTTTTGTACATACAGCTGCCCTGTTTAGTTTTGTTTTGTATATATAGGTGACCTCTGCAGATTGGTTTTGTACATACAGCTGCCCTGTGTAGCTTGGTTTTGTACATATAGGTTCACTCTGTAGCTTGGTTTTGTACTTATAGCTGCCCTTTGTAGCTTGGTTTTGTACATATAGCTGCCCTGTGAAGCTTTATTTTGTACATGTATTTTTCCTGTGTAGCTTGGTTTTGTACATGTAGCTGCCCTGTGTAACTTGGTTTTGTACATATAGGTGCCCTCTGTAGCTTGGTTTTGTACATACAGCTGTCCTGTGTAGCTTGGTTTTGTGATTATACCTGCCTTTTGTAGCTTGGATTTGTACATATAGCTGCGCTCTGTATCTTGGTTTTGTACTTATAGCTGCCCTGTGTAGCTTGGTTTTGTACATGTAGCTGCCCTGTGTAGCTTGGTTTTGCACACGTAGTTGCTCTCTCTAGCTTAATTTTTACATATTGATGCCTTTTGTAAATTGGTTTTGTACATATAGCTGCCCTGTGTAGCTTGGTTTGGTACATGTATTTTTCCTGTGTAGCTTGGTTTTCTACATGTAGCTGCCCTGTGTAGCTTGGTTTTGTACATGTCGCTGCCCTGTGTAACTTGGTTTTGTACATATAGCTGCGCTCTGTAGCTTGGTTTTGTACTTATAGCTGCCCTGTGTAGCTTGGTTTTGTACACATAGCTGCTCTCTGTAGCTTGGTTTTGTACATACAGCTGCCCTGTTTAGTTTTGTTTTGTATATATAGGTGACCTCTGCAGATTGGTTTTGTACATACAGCTGCCCTGTGTAGCTTGGTTTTGTACATATAGGTTCACTCTGTAGCTTGGTTTTGTACTTATAGCTGCCCTTTGTAGCTTGGTTTTGTACATATAGCTGCCCTGTGAAGCTTTATTTTGTACATGTATTTTTCCTGTGTAGCTTGGTTTTGTACATGTAGCTGCCCTGTGTAACTTGGTTTTGTACATATAGCTGCGCTCTGTAGCTTGGTTTTGTACATATAACTGCCCTTTGTAGCTTGGTTTTGTACATATAGCTGCGCTTTGTAACTTGGTTTTGTACATACAGTTGCCCTGTTTAGCTTGGTTTTGTACACATAGCTGCTCTCTGTAGCTTGGTTTTGTACATACAGCTGCCCTGTGTAGCTTGGTTTTGTACATATAGGTGCCCTCTGTAGCTTGGTTTTGTACATACAGCTGTCCTGTGTAGCTTGGTTTTGTGATTATACCTGCCCTTTGTAGCTTGGATTTGTACATATAGCTGCGCTCTGTATCTTGGTTTTGTACTTATAGCTGCCCTGTGTAGCTTGGTTTTGTACATGTAGCTGCCCTGTGTAGCTTGGTTTTGCACACGTAGTTGCTCTCTCTAGCTTAATTTTGTACATATTGATGCCTTTTGTAAATTGGTTTTGTACATATAGCTGCCCTGTGTAGCTTGGTTTGGTACATGTATTTTTCCTGTGTAGCTTGGTTTTCTACATGTAGCTGCCCTGTGTAGCTTGGTTTTGTACATGTCGCTGCCCTGTGTAACTTGGTTTTGTACATATAGCTGCGCTCTGTAGCTTGGTTTTGTACTTATAGCTGCCCTGTGTAGCTTGGTTTTGTACACATAGCTGCTCTCTGTAGCTTGGTTTTGTACATACAGCTGCCCTGTTTAGTTTTGTTTTGTATATATAGGTGACCTCTGCAGATTGGTTTTGTACATATAGCAGCCTTGTGTAGCTTGGTTTTGTACATGTAGTTGCCCTGTGTAGCTTGGTTTTGTACATATAGCTACCCTGTGTAGCTTGGTTTTGGACACGTAGCTGCCCTGTGTAGCTTGGTTTTGTACATATAGCTGCGCTCTGTAGCTTGGTTTTGTACTTATAGCTGCGCTGTGTAACTTGGTTTTGTACACGTAGCTGCCCTCTCCACCTAAATTTTGTACATATAGCAGCCTTGTGTAGCTTGGTTTTGTACTTATAGCTGCCCTGTGTAGCTTGGTTTTGTACACATAGATGCTCTCTGTAGCTTGGTTTTGTACATACAGCTGCCCTGTGTAGCTTGGTTTTGTATATATAGGTGCCCTCTGTAGATTGGTTTTGTACATACAGCTGCCCTGTGTAGCTTGGTTTTGTACATATAGGTGCGCTCTGTAGCTTGGTTTTGTACTTATAGCTGCGCTGTTTAACTTGGTTTTGTACACGTAGCTGCCCTCTCCACCTTAATTTTGTACATATAGCTGCGCTCTGTAGCTTGGTTTTGTACTTATAGCTGCCCTGTGTAGCTTGGTTTTGTACATGTAGCTGCCCTGTGTAACTTGGTTTTGTACATATAGCTGCGCTCTGTAGCTTGGTTTTGTACATATAACTGCCCTTTGTAGCTTGGATTTGTACATATAGCTGCGCTTTGTAACTTGGTTTTGTACATATAGTTGCCCTGTTTAGCTTGGTTTTGTACACATAGCTGCTCTCTGTAGCTTGGTTTTGTACATACAGCTGCCCTGTGTAGCTTGGTTTTGTACATATAGGTGCCCTCTGTACCTTGGTTTTGTACATACAGCTGCCCTGTGTAGCTTGGTTTTGTACATATAGGTGCCATGTGTAGCTTGGTTTTGTACATATAGCTGTCCTGTGTAGCTTGGTTTTGTGCTTATAGCTGCCCTTTGTAGCTTGGATTTGTACATATAGCTGCGCTCTGTATCCTGGTTTTGTACTTATAGCTGCCCTGTGTAGCTTGGTTTTGTACATATAGCAGCCTTGTGTAGCTTGGTTTTGTACATGTAGTTGCCCTGTGTAGCTTGGTTTTGTACATATAGCTACCCTGTGTAGCTTGGTTTTGGACATATAGGTGCCACGTGTAGCTTGGTTTTGTACATATAGCTGCCCTTTGTAGCTTGGTTTTGTACATATAGCTGCACTCTGTAGCTTGGTTTTGTATTTATAGCTGCCCTGTGTAGCTTGGTTTTGTACATATAGCAGCCTTGTGTAGCTTGGTTTTGTACATGTAGTTGCCCTGTGTAGCTTGGTTTTGTACATATAGCTACCCTGTGTAGCTTGGTTTTGGACACGTAGCTGCCCTGTGTAGCTTGGTTTTGTACATATAGCTGCGCTCTGTAGCTTGGTTTTGTACTTATAGCTGCGCTGTGTAACTTGGTTTTGTACACGTAGCTGCCCTCTCCACCTAAATTTTGTACATATAGCTGCGCTCTGTAGCTTGGTTTTGTACTTATAGCTGCCCTGTGTAGCTTGGTTTTGTACACATAGATGCTCTCTGTAGCTTGGTTTTGTACATACAGCTGCCCTGTGTAGCTTGGTTTTGTATATATAGGTGCCCTCTGTAGATTGGTTTTGTACATACAGCTGCCCTGTGTAGCTTGGTTTTGTACATATAGGTGCGCTCTGTAGCTTGGTTTTGTACTTATAGCTGCGCTGTTTAACTTGGTTTTGTACACGTAGCTGCCCTCTCCACCTTAATTTTGTACATATAGCTGCGCTCTGTAGCTTGGTTTTGTACTTATAGCTGCCCTGTGTAGCTTGGTTTTGTACATGTAGCTGCCCTGTGTAACTTGGTTTTGTACATATAGCTGCGCTCTGTAGCTTGGTTTTGTACATATAACTGCCCTTTGTAGCTTGGATTTGTACATATAGCTGCGCTTTGTAACTTGGTTTTGTACATATAGTTGCTCTGTTTAGCTTGGTTTTGTACACATAGCTGCTCTCTGTAGCTTGGTTTTGTACATACAGCTGCCCTGTGTAGCTTGGTTTTGTACATATAGGTGCCCTCTGTACCTTGGTTTTGTACATACAGCTGCCCTGTGTAGCTTGGTTTTGTACATATAGGTGCCATGTGTAGCTTGGTTTTGTACATATAGCTGTCCTGTGTAGCTTAGTTTTGTGCTTATAGCTGCCCTTTGTAGCTTGGATTTGTACATATAGCTGCGCTCTGTATCTTGGTTTTGTACTTATAGCTGCCCTGTGTAGCTTGGTTTTGTACATATAGCAGCCTTGTGTAGCTTGGTTTTGTACATGTAGTTGCCCTGTTTAGCTTGGTTTTGTACACATAGCTGCTCTCTGTAGCTTGGTTTTGTACATACAGCTGCCCTGTGTAGCTTGGTTTTGTACATATAGCTACCCTGTGTAGCTTGGTTTTGGACATATAGGTGCCACGTGTAGCTTGGTTTTGTACATATAGCTGCCCTTTGTAGCTTGGTTTTGTACATATAGCTGCACTCTGTAGCTTGGTTTTGTACTTATAGCTGCCCTGTGTAGCTTGGTTTTGTACATATAGCAGCCTTGTGTAGCTTGGTTTTGTACATGTAGTTGCCCTGTGTAGCTTGGTTTTGTACATATAGCTACCCTGTGTAGCTTGGTTTTGGACACGTAGCTGCCCTGTGTAGCTTGGTTTTGTACATATAGCTGCGCTCTGTAGCTTGGTTTTGTACTTATAGCTGCGCTGTGTAACTTGGTTTTGTACACGTAGCTGCCCTCTCCACCTAAATTTTGTACATATAGCTGCGCTCTGTAGCTTGGTTTTGTACTTATAGCTGCCCTGTGTAGCTTGGTTTTGTACACATAGATGCTCTCTGTAGCTTGGTTTTGTACATACAGCTGCCCTGTGTAGCTTGGTTTTGTATATATAGGTGCCCTCTGTAGATTGGTTTTGTACATACAGCTGCCCTGTGTAGCTTGGTTTTGTACATATAGGTGCGCTCTGTAGCTTGGTTTTGTACTTATAGCTGCGCTGTTTAACTTGGTTTTGTACACGTAGCTGCCCTCTCCACCTTAATTTTGTACATATAGCTGCGCTCTGTAGCTTGGTTTTGTACTTATAGCTGCCCTGTGTAGCTTGGTTTTGTACATGTAGCTGCCCTGTGTAACTTGGTTTTGTACATATAGCTGCGCTCTGTAGCTTGGTTTTGTACATATAACTGCCCTTTGTAGCTTGGATTTGTACATATAGCTGCGCTTTGTAACTTGGTTTTGTACATATAGTTGCTCTGTTTAGCTTGGTTTTGTACACATAGCTGCTCTCTGTAGCTTGGTTTTGTACATACAGCTGCCCTGTGTAGCTTGGTTTTGTACATATAGGTGCCCTCTGTAGCTTGGTTTTGTACATACAGCTGCCCTGTGTAGCTTGGTTTTGTACATATAGGTGCCATGTGTAGCTTGGTTTTGTACATATAGCTGTCCTGTGTAGCTTAGTTTTGTGCTTATAGCTGCCCTTTGTAGCTTGGATTTGTACATATAGCTGCGCTCTGTATCTTGGTTTTGTACTTATAGCTGACCTGTGTAGCTTGGTTTTGTACATGTAGCTGCCCTGTGTAGCTTGGTTTTGTACACGTAGTTGCTCTCTCTAGCTTAATTTTGTACATATTGATGCCTTTTGTACATTGGTTTTGGACATATAGCTGCCCTGTGTAGCTGGGTTTGGTACATGTATTTTTCCTGTGTAGCTTGGTTTTCTACATGTAGCTGCCCTGTGTAGCTTGGTTTTGTACATGTCACTGCCCTGTGTAACTTGGTTTTGTACATATAGCTGCGCTCTGTAGCTTGGTTTTGTACTTATAGCTGCCCTGTGTAGCTTGGTTTTGTACACATAGCTGCTCTCTGTAGCTTGGTTTTGTACATACAGCTGCCCTGTTTAGTTTTGTTTTGTATATATAGGTGACCTCTGCAGATTGGTTTTGTACATACAGCTGCCCTGTGTAGCTTGGTTTTGTACATATAGGTTCACTCTGTAGCTTGGTTTTGTACTTATAGCTGCCCTTTGTAGCTTGGTTTTGTACATATAGCTGCACTCTGTAGCTTGGTTATGTACTTATAGCTGCCCTGTGTAGCTTGGTTTTGTACATATAGGTGCCACGTGTAGCTTGGTTTTGTACATATAGCTGCCCTTTGTAGCTTGGTTTTGTACATATAGCTGCACTCTGTAGCTTGGTTTTGTACTTATAGCTGCCCTGTGTAGCTTGGTTTTGTACATATAGCAGCCTTGTGTAGCTTGGTTTTGTACATGTAGTTGCCCTGTGTAGCTTGGTTTTGTACATATAGCTACCCTGTGTAGCTTGGTTTTGGACACGTAGCTGCCCTGTGTAGCTTGGTTTTGTACATACAGCTGCCCTGTTTAGTTTTGTTTTGTATATATAGGTGACCTCTGCAGATTGGTTTTGTACATACAGCTGCCCTGTGTAGCTTGGTTTTGTACATATAGGTTCACTCTGTAGCTTGGTTTTGTACTTATAGCTGCCCTTTGTAGCTTGGTTTTGTACATATAGCTGCACTCTGTAGCTTGGTTTTGTACTTATAGCTGCCCTGTGTAGCTTGGTTTTGTACATATAGGTGCCACGTGTAGCTTGGTTTTGTACATATAGCTGCCCTTTGTAGCTTGGTTTTGTACATATAGCTGCACTCTGTAGCTTGGTTTTGTACTTATAGCTGCCCTGTGTAGCTTGGTTTTGTACATATAGCAGCCTTGTGTAGCTTGGTTTTGTACATGTAGTTGCCCTGTGTAGCTTGGTTTTGTACATATAGCTACCCTGTGTAGCTTGGTTTTGGACACGTAGCTGCCCTTTGTAGCTTGGTTTTGTACATATAGCTGCGCTCTGTAGCTTGGTTTTGTACTTATAGCTGCGCTGTGTAACTTGGTTTTGTACACGTAGCTGCCCTCTCCACCTAAATTTTGTACATATAAGCTGCGCTCTGTAGCTTGGTTTTGTACTTATAGCTGCCCTGTGTAGCTTGGTTTTGTACACATAGATGCTCTCTGTAGCTTGGTTTTGTACATACAGCTGCCCTGTGTAGCTTGGTTTTGTATATATAGGTGCCCTCTGTAGATTGGTTTTGTACATACAGCTGCCCTGTGTAGCTTGGTTTTGGACATATAGGTGCGCTCTGTAGCTTGGTTTTGTACTTATAGCTGCGCTGTTTAACTTGGTTTTGTACACGTAGCTGCCCTCTCCACCTTAATTTTGTACATATAGCTGCGCTCTGTAGCTTGGTTTTGTACTTATAGCTGCCCTGTGTAGCTTGGTTTTGTACATGTAGCTGCCCTGTGTAACTTGGTTTTGTACATATAGCTGCGCTCTGTAGCTTGGTTTTGTACTTATAGCTGCCCTGTGTAGCTTGGATTTGTACATATAGCTGCGCTTTGTAACTTGGTTTTGTACATATAGTTGCCCTGTTTAGCTTGGTTTTGTACACATAGCTGCTCTCTGTAGCTTGGTTTTGTACATACAGCTGCCCTGTGTAGCTTGGTTTTGTACATATAGGTGCCCTCTGTAGCTTGGTTTTGTACATACAGCTGCCCTGTGTAGCTTGGTTTTGTACATATAGGTGCCATGTGTAGCTTGGTTTTGTACATATAGCTGTCCTGTGTAGCTTGGTTTTGTGCTTATAGCTGCCCTTTGTAGCTTGGATTTGTACATATAGCTGCGCTCTGTATCTTGGTTTTGTACTTATAGCTGCCCTGTGTAGCTTGGTTTTGTACATATAGCAGCCTTGTGTAGCTTGGTTTTGTACATGTAGTTGCCCTGTGTAGCTTGGTTTTGTACATATAGCTACCCTGTGTAGCTTGGTTTTGGACATATAGGTGCCACGTGTAGCTTGGTTTTGTACATATAGCTGCCCTTTGTAGCTTGGTTTTGTACATATAGCTGCACTCTGTAGCTTGGTTTTGTACTTATAGCTGCCCTGTGTAGCTTGGTTTTGTACATATAGCAGCCTTGTGTAGCTTGGTTTTGTACATGTAGTTGCCCTGTGTAGCTTGGTTTTGTACATATAGCTACCCTGTGTAGCTTGGTTTTGGACACGTAGCTGCCCTGTGTAGCTTGGTTTTGTACATATAGCTGCGCTCTGTAGCTTGGTTTTGTACTTATAGCTGCGCTGTGTAACTTGGTTTTGTACACGTAGCTGCCCTCTCCACCTAAATTTTGTACATATAGCTGCGCTCTGTAGCTTGGTTTTGTACTTATAGCTGCCCTGTGTAGCTTGGTTTTGTACACATAGATGCTCTCTGTAGCTTGGTTTTGTACATACAGCTGCCCTGTGTAGCTTGGTTTTGTATATATAGGTGCCCTCTGTAGATTGGTTTAGTACATACAGCTGCCCTGTGTAGCTTGGTTTTGTACATATAGGTGCGCTCTGTAGCTTGGTTTTGTACTTATAGCTGCGCTGTTTAACTTGGTTTTGTACACGTAGCTGCCCTCTCCACCTTAATTTTGTACATATAGCTGCGCTCTGTAGCTTGGTTTTGTACTTATAGCTGCCCTGTGTAGCTTGGTTTTGTACATGTAGCTGCCCTGTGTAACTTGGTTTTGTACATATAGCTGCGCTCTGTAGCTTGGTTTTGTACATATAACTGCCCTTTGTAGCTTGGATTTGTACATATAGCTGCGCTTTGTAACTTGGTTTTGTACATATAGTTGCCCTGTTTAGCTTGGTTTTGTACACATAGCTGCTCTCTGTAGCTTGGTTTTGTACATACAGCTGCCCTGTGTAGCTTGGTTTTGTACATATAGGTGCCCTCTGTAGCTTGGTTTTGTACATACAGCTGCCCTGTGTAGCTTGGTTTTGTACATATAGGTGCCATGTGTAGCTTGGTTTTGTACATATAGCTGTCCTGTGAAGCTTGGTTTTGTGCTTATAGCTGCCCTGTGTAGCTTGGATTTGTACATATAGCTGCGCTCTGTATCTTGGTTTTGTACTTATAGCTGCCCTGTGTAGCTTGGTTTTGTACATATAGCAGCCTTGTGTAGCTTGGTTTTGTACATGTAGTTGCCCTGTGTAGCTTGGTTTTGTACATATAGCTACCCTGTGTAGCTTGGTTTTGGACATATAGGTGCCACGTGTAGCTTGGTTTTGTACATATAGCTGCCCTTTGTAGCTTGGTTTTGTACATATAGCTGCACTCTGTAGCTTGGTTTTGTACTTATAGCTGCCCTGTGTAGCTTGGTTTTGTACATATAGCAGCCTTGTGTAGCTTGGTTTTGTACATGTAGTTGCCCTGTGTAGCTTGGTTTTGTACATATAGCTACCCTGTGTAGCTTGGTTTTGGACACGTAGCTGCCCTGTGTAGCTTGGTTTTGTACATATAGCTGCGCTCTGTAGCTTGGTTTTGTACTTATAGCTGCGCTGTGTAACTTGGTTTTGTACACGTAGCTGCCCTCTCCACCTAAATTTTGTACATATAGCTGCGCTCTGTAGCTTGGTTTTGTACTTATAGCTGCCCTGTGTAGCTTGGTTTTGTACACATAGATGCTCTCTGTAGCTTGGTTTTGTACATACAGCTGCCCTGTGTAGCTTGGTTTTGTATATATAGGTGCCCTCTGTAGATTGGTTTAGTACATACAGCTGCCCTGTGTAGCTTGGTTTTGTACATATAGGTGCGCTCTGTAGCTTGGTTTTGTACTTATAGCTGCGCTGTTTAACTTGGTTTTGTACACGTAGCTGCCCTCTCCACCTTAATTTTGTACATATAGCTGCGCTCTGTAGCTTGGTTTTGTACTTATAGCTGCCCTGTGTAGCTTGGTTTTGTACATGTAGCTGCCCTGTGTAACTTGGTTTTGTACATATAGCTGCGCTCTGTAGCTTGGTTTTGTACATATAACTGCCCTTTGTAGCTTGGATTTGTACATATAGCTGCGCTTTGTAACTTGGTTTTGTACATATAGTTGCCCTGTTTAGCTTGGTTTTGTACACATAGCTGCTCTCTGTAGCTTGGTTTTGTACATACAGCTGCCCTGTGTAGCTTGGTTTTGTACATATAGGTGCCCTCTGTAGCTTGGTTTTGTACATACAGCTGCCCTGTGTAGCTTGGTTTTGTACATATAGGTGCCATGTGTAGCTTGGTTTTGTACATATAGCTGTCCTGTGTAGCTTGGTTTTGTGCTTATAGCTGCCCTTTGTAGCTTGGATTTGTACATATAGCTGCGCTCTGTATCTTGGTTTTGTACTTATAGCTGACCCTCTGTAGCTTGGTTTTGTACATGTAGCTGCCCTGTGTAGCTTGGTTTTGTACACGTAGTTGCTCTCTCTAGCTTAATTTTGTACATATTGATGCCTTTTGTACATTGGTTTTGGACATATAGCTGCCCTGTGTAGCTGGGTTTGGTACATGTATTTTTCCTGTGTAGCTTGGTTTTCTACATGTAGCTGCCCTGTGTAGCTTGGTTTTGTACATGTCGCTGCCCTGTGGAACTTGGTTTTGTACATATAGCTGCGCTCTGTAGCTTGGTTTTGTATTTATAGCTGCCCTGTGTAGCTTGGTTTTGTACACATAGATGCTCTCTGTAGCTTGGTTTTGTACATACAGCTGCCCTGTGTACTTTGGTTTTCTATATATAGGTGCCCTCTGTAGATTGGTTTTGTACATACAGCTGCCCTGTGTAGCTTGGTTTTGTACATATAGGTGCCCTGTGTAGCTTGGTTTTGTACATATAGCTGCCCTGTGTAGCTTAGTTTTGTACATACAGCTGCCCTCTGTAGCTTGGTTTTGTATATATAGCTGCCTTGTATAGCTTAGCTTTATACATATAGCTGCCCTCTGTAGGTTGATTCTGTACACATAGCTGCCCAGTGTAGCTTGGTTTTATACACGTAGCTGCCCTCTCCACCTTAATTTTGTACATATAGAAGCCTTTTATAGCTTGGTTTTGTACATATACCTCTCCTGTGAAGCTTTATTTTGTACATGTATTTTTCCTGTGTAGCTTGGTTTTGTACATGTAGCTGCCCTGTGTAACTTGGTTTTGTACATATAGCTGCGCTCTGTATATTGGTTTTGTACATATAACTGCCCTTTGTAGCTTGGTTTTGTACATATAGCTGCGCTTTGTAACTTGGTTTTGTACATACAGTTGCCCTGTTTAGCTTGGTTTTGTACACATAGCTGCTCTCTGTAGCTTGGTTTTGTACATACAGCTGCCCTGTATAGCTTGGTTTTGTACATATAGGTGCCCTCTGTAGCTTGGTTTTTTTACATACAGCTGTCCTGTGTAGCTTGGTTTTGTACATATAGGTGCCATGTGTAGCTTGGATTTGTACATATAGCTGCGCTCTGTATCTTGGTTTTGTACTTATAGCTGCCCTGTGTAGCTTGGTTTTGTACATGTAGCTGCCCTGTGTAGCTTGGTTTTGCACACGTAGTTGCTCTCTCTAGCTTAATTTTGTACATATTGATGCCTTTTGTAAATTGGTTTTGGACATATAGCTGCCCTGTGTAGCTTGGTTTGGTACATGTATTTTTCCTGTGTAGTTTGGTTTTCTACATGTAGCTGCCCTGTGTAGCTTGGTTTTGTACATGTCGCTGCCCTGTGTAACTTGGTTTTGTACATATAGCTGCGCTCTGTAGCTTGGTTTTGTACTTATAGCTGCCCTGTGTAGCTTGGTTTAGTACACATAGCTGCTCTCTGTAGCTTGGTTTTGTACATACAGCTGCCCTGTGTAGCTTGGTTTTGTATATATAGGTGACCTCTGTAGATTGGTTTTGTATATACAGCTGCCCTGTGTAGCTTGGTTTTGTACATATAAGTTCACTCTGTAGCTTGGTTTTGTACTTATAGCTGCCCTTTGTAGCTTGGTTTTGTACATATAGCTGCACTCTGTAGCTTGGTTTTGTACTTATAGCTGCCCTGTGTAGCTTGGTTTTGTACATATAGCTGCCCTGTGTAGCTTGGTTTTGTACATATAGGTGCCATGTGTAGCTTGGTTTTGTACATATAGCTGCCCTGTGTAGCTTGGTTTTGTACATATAGCAGCCTTGTGTAGCTTGGTTTTGTACATGTAGCTGCCCTGTGTAGCTTGGTTTTGTACATATAGCTACCCTGTGTAGCTTGGTTTTGGACACGTAGCTGCCCTGTGTAGCTTGGTTTTGTACATATAGCTGCGCTCTGTAGCTTGGTTTTGTACTTATAGCTGCGCTGTGTAACTTGGTTTTGTACACGTAGCTGCCCTCTCCACCTTAATTTTGTACATATAGCTGCGCTCTGTAGCTTGGTTTTGTACTTATAGCTGCCCTGTGTAGCTTGGTTTTGTACATGTAGCTGCCCTGTGTAACTTGGTTTTGTACATATAGCTGCGCTCTGTTGCTTGGTTTTGTACATATAACGGCCCTTTGTAGCTTGGATTTGTACATATAGCTGCGCTTTGTAACTTGGTTTTGTACATATAGTTGCCCTGTTTAGCTTGGTTTTGTACACATAGCTGCTCTCTGTAGCTTGGTTTTGTACATACAGCTGCCCTGTGTAGCTTGGTTTTGTACATATAGGTGCCCTCTGTAGCTTGGTTTTGTACATACAGCTGCCCTTTGTAGCTTGGTTTTGTACATATAGGTGCCATGTGTAGCTTGGATTTGTACATATAGCTGTCCTGTGTAGCTTGGTTTTGTGCTTATAGCTGCCCTTTGTAGCTTGGATTTGTACATATAGCTGCGCTCTGTATCTTGGTTTTGTACTTATAGCTGCCCTGTGTAGCTTGGTTTTGTACATGTAGCTGCCCTGTGTAGCTTGGTTTTGTACACGTAGTTGCTCTCTCTAGCTAAATTTATACATATTGATGCCTTTTGTACATTGGTTTTGGACATATAGCTGCCATGTGTAGCTGGGTTTGGTACATATATTTTTCCTGTGTAGCTTGGTTTTCTACATGTAGCTGCCCTGTGTAGCTTGGTTTTGTACATGTCGCTGCCCTGTGGAACTTGGTTTTGTACATATAGCTGCGCTCTGTAGCTTGGTTTTGTACTTATAGCTGCCCTGTGTAGCTTGGTTTTGTACACATAGATGCTCTCTGTAGCTTGGTTTTGTACATACAGCTGCCCTGTGTAGCTTGGTTTTGTATATATAGGTGCCCGCTGTAGATTGGTTTTGTACATACAGCTGCCCTGTGTAGCTTGGTTTTGTACATATAGGTGCCATGTGTAGCTTGGTTTTGTACATATAGCTGCCCTGTGTAGATTGGTTTTGTACATACAGCTGCCCTCTGTAGCTTGGTTTTGTACATATAACTGCCCTTTGTAGCTTAGTTTTGTACATATAGCTGCACTCTGTAGCTTGGTTTTGTACTTATAGCTGCCCTGTGTAGCTTGGTTTTGTACATATAGCAGCCTTGTGTATCTTGGTTTTGTACATGTAGCTGCCCTGTGTAGCTTGGTTTTGTACATATAGCTAACCTGTGTAGCTTGGTTTTGTACACATAGCTACCCTGTGTAGCTTGGTTTTGTATATATAGCTGCCTTGTATAGCTTAGCTTTATACATATAGCTGCCCTCTGTAGGTTGATTCTGTACACATAGCTGCCCAGTGTAGCTTGGTTTTATACACGTAGCTGCCCTCTCCAGCTTAATTTTGTACATATAGAAGCCTTTTATAGCTTGGTTTTGTACATATAGCTGCCCTGTGAAGCTTTATTTTGTACATGTATTTTTCCTGTGTAGCTTGGTTTTGTACATGTAGCTGCCCTGTGTAGCTTGGTTTTGTACATATAGCTGCGCTCTGTAGCTTGGTTTTGTACATATAACTGCCCTTTGTAGCTTGGATTTGTACATATAGCTGCGCTTTGTAACTTGGTTTTGTACATATAGTTGCCCTGTTTAGCTTGGTTTTGTACACATAGCTGCTCTCTGTAGCTTGGTTTTGTACATACAGCTGCCCTGTGTAGCTTGGTTTTGTACATATAGGTGCCCTCTGTAGGTTGGTTTTGTACATACAGCTGTCCTGTGTGGCTTGGTTTTGTACATATAGGTGCCATGTGTAGCTTGTTTTTGTACATATAGCTGTCCTGTGTAGCTTGGTTTTGTACATATAACTGCACTCTGTAGCTTGGTTTTGTACTTATAGCTGCCCTGTGTAGCTTGGTTTTGTACATATAGCAGCCTTGTGTAGCTTGGTTTTGTACATATAGCTGCCCTGTGTAGCTTGGTTTTGTACATACAGCTGCCCTCTGTAGCTTGGTTTTGTACATATAGGTGCCATGTGTAGCTTGGTTTTGTACATATAGCTGCCCTTTGTAGCTTGGTTTTGTACATATAGCTTCACTCTGTAGCTTGGTTTTGTACATACAGCTGCCCTGTGTAGCTTGGTTTTGTACATATAGGTGCCATGTGTAGCTTGGTTTTGTACATATAGCTGTCCGGTGTAGCTTGGTTTTGTGATTATAGCTGCCCTTTGTAGCTTGGATTTGTACATATAGCTGCGCTCTGTTTCTTGGTTTTGTACTTATAGCTGCCCTGTGTAGCTTGGTTTTGTACATGTAGCTGCCCTGTGTAGCTTGGTTTTGTACACATAGTTGCTCTCTCTAGCTTAATTTTGTACATATTGATGCCTTTTGTACATTTGTTTTGGACATATAGCTGCCGTGTGTAGCTTGGTTTGGTACATGTATTTTTCCTGTGTAGCTTGGTTTTCTACATGTAGCTGCCCTGTGTAGCTTGGTTTTGTACATGTCGCTGCCCTGTGTAACTTGGTTTTGTACATATAGGTGCCCTCTGTAGATTGGTTTTGTACATACAGCTGCCCTGTGTAGCTTGGTTTTGTACACATAGCTGCTCTCTGTAGCTTGGTTTTGTACATACAGCTACTCTGTGTAGCTTGGTTTTGTATATATAGGTGCCCTCTGTAGATTGGTTTTGTACATACAGCTGCCCTGTGTAGCTTGGTTTTGTACATATAGGTGCCATGTGTAGCTTGGTTTTGTACATATAGCTGCCCTGTGTAGCTTGGTTTTGTACATACAGCTGCCCTCTGTAGCTTGGTTTTGTACATATAACTGCCCTTTGTAGCTTGGTTTTGTACATATAGCTGCACTCTGTAGGTTGATTCTGTACACATAGCTGCCCAGTGTAGCTTGGTTTTATACACGTAGCTGCCCTCTCCAGCCTAATTTTGTACATATAGAAGCCTTTTGTAGCTTGGTTTTGTACATATAGCTGCCCTGTGAAGCTTTCTTTTGTACATGTATTTTTTCTGTGTAGCTTGGTTTTGTACATGTAGCTGCCCTGTGTAACTTGGTTTTGTACATATAGCTGCGCTCTGTAGCTTGGTTTTGTACATATAACTGCCCTTTGTAGCTTGGATTTGTACATATAGCTGCGCTTTGTAACTTGGTTTTGTACATATAGTTGCCCTGTTTAGCTTGGTTTTGTACACATAGCTGCTCTCTGTAGCTTGGTTTTGTACATACAGCTGCCCTGTGTAGCTTGGTTTTGTACATATAGGTGCCCTCTGTAGCTTGGTATTGTACATACAGCTGTCCTGTGTAGCTTGGTTTTGTACATATAGGTGCCATGTGTAGCTTGGTTTTGTACATATAGCTGTCCTGTGTAGCTTGGTTTTGTGATTATAGCTGCCCTTTGTAGCTTTGATTTGTACATATAGCTGCGCTCTGTATCTTGGTTTTGTACTTATAGCTGCCCTGTGTAGCTTGGTTTTGTACATATAGCAGCCTTGTGTATCTTGGTTTTGTACATGTATCTGCCCTGTGTAGCTGGGTTTTGTACATATAGCTAACCTGTGTAGCTTGGTTTTGTACTTATAGCTGCCCTGTGTAGCTTGGTTTTGTACATGTAGCTGCCCTGTGTAGCTTGGTTTTGTACACGTAGTTGCTCTCTCTAGCTTAATTTTGTACATATTGATGCCTTTTGTACATTTGTTTTGGACATATAGCTGCCGTGTGTAGCTTGGTTTGGTACATGTATTTTTCCTGTGTAGCTTGGTTTTCTACATGTAGCATCCCTGTGTAGCTTGGTTTTGTACATGTCGCTGCCCTGTGTAACTTGGTTTTGTACATATAGCTGCGCTCTGTAGCTTGGTTTTGTACTTATAGCTGCCCTGTGTAGCTTGGTTTTGTACACATAGCTGCTCTCTGTAGCTTGGTTTTGTACATACAGCTGCTCTGTGTAGCTTGGTTTTGTATATATAGGTGCCCTCTGTAGATTGGTTTTGTACATAAAGCTGCCCTGTGTAGCTTGGTTTTGTACATATAGGTGCCATGTGTAGCTTGGTTTTGTACATATAGCTGCCCTGTGTAGCTTGGTTTTGTACATACAGCTGCCCTCTGTAGCTTGGTTTTGTACATATAACTGCCCTTTGTAGCTTGGTTTTGTACATATAGCTGCACTCTGTAGCTTGGTTTTGTATGTATAGCTGCCCTGTGTAGCTTGGTTTTGTACATATAGCAGCCTTGTGTAGCTTGGTTTTGTACATGTAGCTGCCCTGTTTAGCTTGGTTTTGTACATATAGCTACCCTGTGTAGCTTGGTTTTGTACTCTTAGCTACCCTGTGTAGCTTGGTTTTGTACATGTAGCTGCCCTGTGTAGCTTGGTTTTGTACATATAGCTACCCTGTGTAGCTTGGTTTTGTACATATAGCCGCCCAGCGTAGCTTGGTTTTGGACACGTAGCTGCCCTGTGTAGCTTGGTTTTGTACATATAGCTGCACTCTGTAGCTTGGTTTTGTACTTATGGCTGCGCTGTGTAACTTGGTTTTGTACACGTAGCTGCCCTCTCCAGCTTAATTTTGTACATATAGCTGCGCTTTGTAACTTGGTTTTGTACATATAGTTGCCCTGTTTAGCTTGGTTTTGTACACATAGCTGCTCTCTGTAGCTTGGTTTTGTACATACAGCTGCCCTGTGTAGCTTGGTTTTGTACATATAGGTGCCCTCTGTAGCTTGGTTTTGTACATACAGCTGCCCTGTGTAGCTTGGTTTTGTACATATAGGTGCCATGTGTAGCTTGGTTTTGTACATATAGCTCTCCTGTGTAGCTTGGTTTTGTGCTTATAGCTGCCCTTTGTAGCTTGGATTTGTACATATAGCTGCGCTCTGTATCTTGGTTTTGTACTTATAGCTGCCCTGTGTAGCTTGGTTTTGTACATGTAGCTGCCCTGTGTAGCTTGGTTTTGTACACGTAGTTGCCCTCTCTAGCTTAATTTTGTACATATTGATGCCTTTTGTACATTGGTTTTGGACATATAGCTGCCCTGTGTAGCTGGGTTTGGTACATGTATTTTTCCTGTGTAGCTTGGTTTTCTACATGTAGCTGCCCTGTGTAGCTTGGTTTTGTACATGTCGCTGCCCTGTGGAACTTGGTTTTGTACATATAGCTGCGCTCTGTAGCTTGGTTTTGTACTTATAGCTGCCCTGTGTAGCTTGGTTTTGTACACATAGATGCTTTCTGTAGCTTGGTTTTTTACATACAGCTGCCCTGTGTAGCTTGGTTTTGTATATATAGGTGCCCTCTGTAGATTGGTTTTGTACGTACAGCTGCCCTGTGTAGCTTGGTTTTTTACATATAGGTGCCATGTGTAGCTTGGTTTTGTACATATAGCTGCCCTTTGTAGCTTGGTTTTGTGATTATAGCTGCCCTTTGTAGCTTGGATTTGTACACATAGCTACCCTGTGTAGCTTGGTTTTGTACATGTAGCTGCCCTGTGTAGCTTGGTTTTGTACATATAGCTACCCTGTGTAGCTTGGTTTTGTACACATAGCCGCCCAGTGTAGCTTGGTTTTGGACACGTAGCTGCCCTGTGTAGCTTGGTTTTGTACATATAGCTGCCCTGTGTAGCTTGGTTTTGTACATATAGCGGCCTTGTGTAGCTTGGTTTTGTACATATAGCTGCCCTGTGTAGCTTGGTTTTGTACATGCAAATGCCCTCTGTAGCTTGGTTTTGTACATATAGGTGCCATGTGTAGCTTGGTTTTGTACATATTCCTGTCCTGTGTAGCTTGGTTTTGTGATTATAGCTGCCCTTTGTAGCTTGGATTTGGACATATAGCTGCGCTCTGTATCTTGGTTTTGTACTTATAGCTGCCCTGTGTAGCTTGGTTTTGTACATGTAGCTGCCCTGTGTAGCTTGGTTTTGTACACGTAGTTGCTCTCTCTAGCTTAATTTTGTACATATTGATGCCTTTTGTACATTTGTTTTGGACATATAGCTGCCGTGTGTAGCTTGGTTTGGTACATGTATTTTTCCTGTGTAGCTTGGTTTTCTACATGTAGCTTTCCTGTGTAGCTTGGTTTTGTACATGTCGCTGCCCTGTGTAACTTGGTTTTGTACATATAGCTGCGCTCTGTAGCTTGGTTTTGTACTTATAGCTGCCCTGTGTAGCTTGGTTTTGTACACATAGCTGCTCTCTGTAGCTTGGTTTTGTACATACAGCTGCTCTGTGTAGCTTGGTTTTGTATATATAGGTGCCCTCTGTAGATTGGTTTTGTACATACAGCTGCCCTGTGTAGCTTGGTTTTGTACATATAGGTGCCATGTGTAGCTTGGTTTTGTACATATAGCTGCCCTGTGTAGCTTGGTTTTGTACATACAGCTGACCTCTGTAGCTTGGTTTTGTACATATAACTGCCCTTTGTAGCTTGGTTTTGTACATATAGCTGCACTCTGTAGGTTGATTCTGTACACATAGCTGCCCAGTGTAGCTTGGTTTTATACACATAGCTGCCCTCTCCAGCGTAATTTTGTACATATAGAAGCCTTTTGTAGCTTGGTTTTGTACATATAGCTGCCCTGTGAAGCTTTCTTTTGTACATGTATTTTTTCTGTGTAGCTTGGTTTTGTACATGTAGCTGCCCTGTGAAGCTTTCTTTTGTACATGTATTTTTTCTGTGTAACTTGGTTTTGTACATATAGTTGCCCTGTTTAGCTTGGTTTTGTACACATAGCTGCTCTCTGTAGCTTGGTTTTGTACATACAGCTGCCCTGTGTAGCTTGGTTTTGTACATATAGGTGCCCTCTGTAGCTTGGTTTTGTACATACAGCTGTCCTGTGTAGCTTGGTTTTGTACATATAGGTGCCATGTGTAGCTTGGTTTTGTACATATAGCTGTCCTGTGTAGCTTGGTTTTGTGATTATAGCTGCCCTTTGTAGCTTTGATTTGTACATATAGCAGCGCTCTGTATCTTGGTTTTGTACTTATAGCTGCCCTGTGTAGCTTGGTTTTGTACATGTAGCTGCCCTGTGTAGCTTGGTTTTGTACACGTAGTTGCTCTCTCTAGCTTAATTTTGTACATATTGATGCCTTTTGTACATTTGTTTTGGACATATAGCTGCCGTGTGTAGCTTGGTTTAGTACATGTATTTTTCCTGTGTAGCTTGGTTTTCTACATGTAGCATCCCTGTGTAGCTTGGTTTTGTACATGTCGCTGCCCTGTGTAACTTGGTTTTGTACATATAGCTGCGTTCTGTAGCTTGGTTTTGTACTTATAGCTGCCCTGTGTAGCTTGGTTTTGTACACACAGCTGCTCTCTGTAGCTTGGTTTTGTACATACAGCTGCTCTGTGTAGCTTGGTTTTGTATATATAGGTGCCCTCTGTAGATTGGTTTTGTACATACAGCTGCCCTGTGTAGCTTGGTTTTGTACATATAGGTGCCATGTGTAGCTTGGTTTTGTACATATAGCTGCCCTGTGTAGCTTGGTTTTGTACATACAGCTGCCCTCTGTAGCTTGGTTTTGTACATATAACTGCCCTTTGTAGCTTGGTTTTGTACATATAGCTGCACTCTAGCTTGGTTTTGTACTTATAGCTGCCCTGTGTAGCTTGGTTTTGTACATATAGCAGCCTTGTGTAGCTTGGTTTTGTACATGTAGCTGCCCTGTTTAGCTTGGTTTTGTACATATAGCTACCCTGTGTAGCTTGGTTTTGTACACTTAGCTACCCTGTGTAGCTTGGTTTTGTACATGTAGCTGCCCTGTGTAGCTTGGTTTTGTACATATAGCTACCCTGTGTAGCTTGGTTTTGTACACATAGCCGCCCAGCGTAGCTTGGTTTTGGACACGTAGCTGCCCTGTGTAGCTTGGTTTTGTACATATAGCTGCGCTCTGTAGCTTGGTTTTGTACTTATAGCTGCGCTGTGTAACTTGGTTTTGTACACGTAGCTGCCCTCTCCAGCTTAATTTTGTACATATAGCTGCGCTTTGTAACTTGGTTTTGTACATATAGTTGCCCTGTTTAGCTTGGTTTTGTACACATAGCTGCTCTCTGTAGCTTGGTTTTGTACATACAGCTGCCCTGTGTAGCTTGGTTTTGTACATATAGGTGCCCTCTGTAGCTTGGTTTTGTACATACAGCTGCCCTGTGTAGCTTGGTTTTGTGCTTATAGCTGCCCTTTGTAGCTTGGATTTGTACATATAGCTGCGCTCTGTATCTTGGTTTTGTACTTATAGCTGCCCTGTGTAGCTTGGTTTTGTACATGTAGCTGCCCTGTGTAGCTTGGTTTTGTACACGTAGTTGCTCTCTCTAGCTTAATTTTGTACATATTGATGCCTTTTGTACATTGGTTTTGGACATATAGCTGCCCTGTGTAGCTGGGTTTGGTACATGTATTTTTCCTGTGTAGCTTGGTTTTCTACATGTAGCTGCCCTGTGTAGCTTGGTTTTGTACATGTCGCTGCCCTGTGGAACTTGGTTTTGTACATATAGCTGCGCTCTGTAGCTTGGTTTTGTACTTATAGCTGCCCTGTGTAGCTTGGTTTTGTACACATAGATGCTCTCTGTAGCTTGGTTTTGTACATACAGCTGCCCTGTGTAGCTTGGTTTTGTATATATAGGTGCCCTCTGTAGATTGGTTTTGTACATACAGCTGCCCTGTGTAACTTGGTTTTGTACATATAGGTGCGCTCTGTAGCTTGGTTTTGTACTTATAGCTGCGCTGTGTAACTTGGTTTTGTACACGTAGCTGCCCTCTCCACCTTAATTTTGTACATATAGCTGCGCTCTGTAGCTTGGTTTTGTACTTATAGCTGCCCTGTGTAGCTTGGTTTTGTACATGTAGCTTCCCTGTGTAACTTGGTTTTGTACATATAGCTGCGCTCTGTAGTTTGGTTTTGTACATATAACTGCCCTTTGTAGCTTGGATTTGTACATATAGCTGCGCTTTGTAACTTGGTTTTGTACATATAGTTGCCCTGTTTAGCTTGGTTTTGTACACATAGCTGCTCTCTGTAGCTTGGTTTTGTACATACAGCTGCCCTGTGTAGCTTGGTTTTGTACATATAGGTGCCCTCTGTAGCTTGGTTTTGTACATACAGCTGCCCTGTGTAGCTTGGTTTTGTACATATAGGTGCCATGTGTAGCTTGGTTTTGTACATATAGCTCTCCTGTGTAGCTTGGTTTTGTGCTTATAGCTGCCCTTTGTAGCTTGGATTTGTACATATAGCTGCGCTCTGTATCTTGGTTTTGTACTGATAGCTGCCCTGTGTAGCTTGGTTTTGTACATGTAGCTGCCCTGTGTAGCTTGGTTTTGTACACGTAGTTGCTCTCTCTAGCTTAATTTTGTACATATTGATGCCTTTTGTACATTGGTTTTGGACATATAGCTGCCCTGTGTAGCTGGGTTTGGTACATGTATTTTTTCTGTGTAGCTTGGTTTTCTACATGTAGCTGCCCTGTGTAGCTTGGTTTTGTACATGTCGCTGCCCTGTGGAACTTGGTTTTGTACACATAGATGCTTTCTGTAGCTTGGTTTTTTACATACAGCTGCCCTGTGTAGCTTGGTTTTGTATATATAGGTGCCCTCTGTAGATTGGTTTTGTACGTACAGCTGCCCTGTGTAGCTTGGTTTTGTACATATAGGTGCCATGTGTAGCTTGGTTTTGTACATATAGCTGCCCTTTGTAGCTTGGTTTTGTGATTATAGCTGCCCTTTGTAGCTTGGATTTGTACACATAGCTACCCTGTGTAGCTTGGTTTTGTACATGTAGCTGCCCTGTGTAGCTTGGTTTTGTACATATAGCTACCCTGTGTAGCTTGGTTTTGTACATATAGCCGCCCAGTGTAGCTTGGTTTTGGACACGTAGCTGCCCTGTGTAGCTTGGTTTTGTACATATAGCTGCCCTGTGTAGCTTGGTTTTGTACATATAGCGGCCTTGTGTAGCTTGGTTTTGTACATATAGCTGCCCTGTGTAGCTTGGTTTTGTACATACAGCTGCCCTCTGTAGCTTGGTTTTGTACATATAGGTGCCATGTGTAGCTTGGTTTTGTACATATTCCTGTCCTGTGTAGCTTGGTTTTGTGATTATAGCTGCCCTTTGTAGCTTGGATTTGGACATATAGCTGCGCTCTGTATCTTGGTTTTGTACTTATAGCTGCCCTGTGTAGCTTGGTTTTGTACATGTAGCTGCCCTGTGTAGCTTGGTTTTGTACACGTAGTTGCTCTCTCTAGCTTAATTTTGTACATATTGATGCCTTTTGTACATTTGTTTTGGACATATAGCTGCCGTGTGTAGCTTGGTTTGGTACATGTATTTTTCCTGTGTAGCTTGGTTTTCTACATGTAGCTTTCCTGTGTAGCTTGGTTTTGTACATGTCGCTGCCCTGTGTAACTTGGTTTTGTACATATAGCTGCGCTCTGTAGCTTGGTTTTGTACTTATAGCTGCCCTGTGTAGCTTGGTTTTGTACACATAGCTGCTCTCTGTAGCTTGGTTTTGTACATACAGCTGCTCTGTGTAGCTTGGTTTTGTATATATAGGTGCCCTCTGTAGATTGGTTTTGTACATACAGCTGCCCTGTGTAGCTTGGTTTTGTACATATAGCTGCACTCTGTAGCTTGGTTTTGTACTTATAGCTGCCCTGTGTAGCTTGGTTTTGTACATATAGCAGCCTTGTGTAGCTTGGTTTTGTACATATAGCTGCCCTGTGTAGCTTGGTTTTGTACATACAGCTGCCCTCTGTAGCTTGGTTTTGTACATATAGGTGCCATGTGTAGCTTGGTTTTGTACATATAGCTGCCCTTTGTAGCTTGGTTTTGTACATATAGCTGCCCTCTGTAGCTTGGTTTTGTACATACAGCTGCCCTGTGTAGCTTGGTTTTGTACATATAGGTGCCATGTGTAGCTTGGTTTTGTACATATAGCTGTCCTGTGTAGCTTGGTTTTGTGATTATAGCTGCCCTTTGTAGCTTAGATTTGTACATATAGCTGCGCTCTGTATCTTGGTTTTGTACTTATAGCTGCCCTGCGTAGCTTAGTTTTGTACATGTAGCTGCCCTGTGTAGCTTGGTTTTGTACACGTAGTTGCTCTCTCTAGCTTAATTTTGTACATATTGATGCCTTTTGTACATTTGTTTTGGACATATAGCTGCCGTGTGTAGCTTGGTTTGGTACATGTATTTTTCCTGTGTAGCTTGGTTTTCTACATGTAGCTGCCCTGTGTAGCTTGGTTTTGTACATGTCGCTGCCTTGTGTAACTTGGTTTTGTACATATAGCTGCGCTCTGTAGCTTGGTTTTGTACTTATAGCTGCCCTGTGTAGCTTGGTTTTGTACACATAGCTGCTCTCTGTAGCTTGGTTTTGTACATACAGCTACTCTCTGTAGCTTGGTTTTGTATATATAGGTGCCCTCTGTAGATTGGTTTTGTACATACAGCTGCCCTGTGTAGCTTGGTTTTGTACATATAGGTGCCATGTGTAGCTTGGTTTTGTACATATAGCTGCCCTGTGTAGCTTGGTTTTGTACATACAGCTGCCCTCTGTAGCTTGGTTTTGTACATATAACTGCCCTTTGTAGCTTGGTTTTGTACATATAGCTGCACTCTGTAGGTTGATTCTGTACACATAGCTGCCCAGTGTAGCTTGGTTTTATACACGTAGCTGCCCTCTCCAGCCTAATTTTGTACATATAGAAGCCTTTTGTAGCTTGGTTTTGTACATATAGCTGCCCTGTGAAGCTTTCTTTTGTACATGTATTTTTTCTATGTAGCTTGGTTTTGTACATGTAGCTGCCCTGTGTAACTTGGTTTTGTACATATAGCTGCGCTCTGTAGCTTGGTTTTGTACATATAACTGCCCTTTGTAGCTTGGATTTGTACATATAGCTGCGCTTTGTAACTTGGTTTTGTACATATAGTTGCCCTGTTTAGCTTGGTTTTGTACACATAGCTGCTCTCTGTAGCTTGGTTTTGTACATACAGCTGCCCTGTGTAGCTTGGTTTTGTACATATAGGTGCCCTCTGTAAATTGGTTTTGTACATACAGCTGTCCTGTGTAGCTTGGTTTTGTACATATAGGTGCCATGTGTAGCTTGGTTTTGTACATATAGCTGTCCTGTTTAGCTTGGTTTTGTGATTATAGCTGCCCTTTGTAGCTTTGATTTGTACATATAGCAGCGCTCTGTATCTTGGTTTTGTACTTATAGTTGCCCTGTGTAGCTTGGTTTTGTACATGTAGCTGCCCTGTGTAGCTTGGTTTTGTACACGTAGTTGCTCTCTCTAGCTTAATTTTGTACATATTGATGCCTTTTGTACATTTGTTTTGGACATATAGCTGCCGTGTGTAGCTTGGTTTGGTACATGTATTTTTCCTGTGTAGCTTGGTTTTCTACATGTAGCTGCCCTGTGTAGCTTGGTTTTGTACATGTCGCTGCCCTGTGTAACTTGGTTTTGTACATATAGCTGCGCTCTGTAGCTTGGTTTTGTACTTATAGCTGCCCTGTGTAGCTTGGTTTTGTACACATAGCTGCTCTCTGTAGCTTGGTTTTGTACATACAGCTGCTCTGTGTAGCTTGGTTTTGTATACATAGGTGCCCTCTGTAGATTGGTTTTGTACATACAGCTGCCCTGTGTAGCTTGGTTTTGTACATATAGGTGCCATGTGTAGCTTGGTTTTGTACATATAGCTGCCCTGTGTAGCTTGGTTTTGTACATACAGCTGCCCTCTGTAGCTTGGTTTTGTACATATAACTGCCCTTTGTAGCTTGGTTTTGTACATATAGCTGCACTCTGTAGCTTGGTTTTGTACTTATAGCTGCCCTGTGTAGCTTGGTTTTGTACATATAGGTGCCATGTGTAGCTTGGTTTTGTACATATAGCTGCCCTGTGCAGCTTGGTTTTGTACATACAGCTGCCCTCTGTAGCTTGGTTTTGTACATATAACTGCCCTTTGTAGCTTGGTTTTGTACATATAGCTGCACTCTGTAGGTTGATTCTGTACACATAGCTGCCCAGTGTAGCTTGGTTTTATACACGTAGCTGCCCTCTCCAGCCTAATTTTGTACATATAGAAGCTTTTTGTAGCTTGGTTTTGTACATATAGCTGCCCTGTGAAGCTTTCTTTTGTACATGTATTTTTTCTGTGTAGCTTGGTTTTGTACATGTAGCTGCCCTGTGTAACTTGGTTTTGTACATATAGCTGCGCTCTGTAGCTTGGTTTTGTACATATAACTGCCCTTTGTAGCTTGGATTTGTACATATAGCTGCGCTTTGTAACTTGGTTTTGTACATATAGTTGCCCTGTTTAGCTTGGATTTGTACACATAGCTGCTCTCTGTAGCTTGGTTTTGTACATACAGCTGCCCTGTGTAGCTTGGTTTTGTACATATAGGTGCCCTCTGTAGCTTGGTTTTGTACATACAGCTGTCCTGTGTAGCTTGGTTTTGTACATATAGGTGCCATGTGTAGCTTGGTTTTGTACATATAGCTGTCCTGTGTAGCTTGGTTTTGTGATTATAGCTGCCCATTGTAGCTTTGATTTTTACATATAGCAGCGCTCTGTATCTTGGTTTTGTACTTATAGCTGCCCTGTGTAGCTTGGTTTTGTACATGTAGCTGCCCTGTGTAGCTTGGTTTTGTACACGTAGTTGCTCTCTCTAGCTTAATTTTGTACATATTGATGCCTTTTGTACATTTGTTTTGGACATATAGCTGCCGTGTGTAGCTTGGTTTGGTACATGTATTTTTCCTGTGTAGCTTGGTTTTCTACATGTAGCTGCCCTGTGTAGCTTGGTTTTGTACATGTCACTGCCCTGTGTAACTTGGTTTTGTACATATAGCTGCGCTCTGTAGCTTTGTTTTGTACTTATAGCTGCCCTGTGTAGCTTGGTTTTGTACACATAGCTGCTCTCTGTAGCTTGGTTTTGTACATACAGCTGCTCGGTGTAGCTTGGTTTTGTATATATAGGTGCCCTCTGTAGATTGGTTTTGTACATACAGCTGCCCTGTGTAGCTTGGTTTTGTACATATAGGTGCCATGTGTAGCTTGGTTTTGTACATATAGCTGCCCTGTGTAGCTTGGTTTTGTACATACAGCTGCCCTCTGTAGCTTGGTTTTGTACATATAACTGCCCTTTGTAGCTTGGTTTTGTACATATAGCTGCACTATGTAGCTTGGTTTTGTACTTATAGCTGCCCTGTGTAGCTTGGTTTTGTACACAGAGCCGCCCAGTGTAGCTTGGTTTTGGACTCGTAGCTGCCCTGTGTAGCTTGGTTTTGTACATATAGCTGCCCTCTGTAGCTTGGTTTTGTATATATAGCTGCCTTGTATAGCTTAGCTTTATACATATAGCTGCCCTCTGTAGGTTGTTTCTGTACATATAGCTGCCCAGTGTAGCTTGGTTTTATACACGTAGCTACCCTCTCTAGCTTAATTTTGTACATATAGAAGCCTTTTATAGCTTGGTTTTGTACATATAGCTGCCCTGTGAAGCTTTATTTTGTACATGTATTTTTCCTGTGTAGCTTGGTTTTGTACATGTAGCTGCCCTGTGTAACTTGGTTTTGTACATATAGCTGCGCTCTGTAGCTTGGTTTTGTACATATAACTGCCCTTTGTAGCTTGGATTTGTACATATAGCTGCGCTTTGTAACTTGGTTTTGTACATATAGTTGCCCTGTTTAGCTTGGTTTTGTACACATAGCTGCTCTCTGTAGCTTGGTTTTGTACATACAGCTGCCCTGTGTAGCTTGGTTTTGTACATATAGGTGCCCTCTGTAGCTTGGTTTTGTACATACAGCTGTCCTGTGTAGCTTGGTTTTGTACATATAGGTGCCATGTGTAGCTTGGTTTTCTACATATAGCTGCCCTTGGTAGCTTGGTTTTGTACATGTCGCTGCCCTGTGTAACTTGGTTTTGTACATATAGCTGCGCTCTGTAGCTTGGTTTTGTACTTATAGCTGCCCTGTGTAGCTTGGTTTTGTACACATAGCTGCTCTCTGTAGCTTGGTTTTGTACATACAGCTGCCCTGTGTAGCTTGGTTTTGTATATATAGGTGACCTCTGTAGATTGGTTTTGTACATACAGCTGCCCTGTGTAGCTTGGTTTTGTACATATAGGTTCACTCTGTAGCTTGGTTTTGTACTTATAGCTGCCCTTTGTAGCTTGGTTTTGTACATATAGCTGCACTCTGTAGCTTGGTTTTGTACATACAGCTGCCCTCTGTAGCTTGGTTTTGTACTTATAGCTGCCCTTTGTAGCTTGGTTTTGTACATATAGCTGCACTCTGTAGCTTGGTTTTGTACTTATAGCTGCCCTGTGTAGCTTGGTTTTGTACATACAGCTGCCCTCTGTAGCTTGGTTTTGTACACGTAGCTGCCCTCTCCACCTTAATTTTGTACATATAGCTGCGCTCTGTAGCTTGGTTTTGTACTTATAGCTGCCCTGTGTAGCTTGGTTTTGTACACAGAGCCGCCCAGTGTAGCTTGGTTTTGGACACGTAGCTGCCCTGTGTAGCTTGGTTTTGTACATATAGCTGCCCTGTGTAGCTTGGTTTTGTACATACAGCTGCCCTCTGTAGCTTGGTTTTGTATATATAGCTGCCTTGTATAGCTTAGCTTTATACATATAGCTGCCCTCTGTAGGTTGATTCTGTACACATAGCTGCCCAGTGTAGCTTGGTTTTATACACGTAGCTGCCCTCTCTAGCTTAATTTTGTACATATAGAAGCCTTTTATAGCTTGGTTTTGTACATATAGCTGCCCTGTGAAGCTTTATTTTGTACATGTATTTTTCCTGTGTAGCTTGGTTTTGTACATGTAGCTGCCCTGTGTAACTTGGTTTTGTACATATAGCTGCGCTCTGTAGCTTGGTTTTGTACATATAACTGCCCTTTGTAGCTTGGATTTGTACATATAGCTGCGCTTTGTAACTTGGTTTTGTACATATAGTTGCCCTGTTTAGCTTGGTTTTGTACATATAGGTGCCATGTGTAGCTTGGTTTTGTACATATAGCTGTCCTGTGTAGCTTGGTTTTGTACATATAGCGGCACTCTGTAGCTTGGTTTTGTACTTATAGCTGCCCTGTGTAGCTTGGTTTTGTACATATAGCAGCCTTGTGTAGCTTGGTTTTGTACTTATAGCTGCCCTGTGTAGCTTGGTTTTGTACATATAGGTGCCATGTGTAGCTTGGTTTTGTACATATAGCTGCCCTTTGTAGCTTGGTTTTGTACATATAGCTGCACTCTGTAGCTTGGTTTTTTACATACAGCTGCCCTCTGTAGCTTGGTTTTGTACATATAGGTGCCATGTGTAGCTTGGTTTTGTACATATAGCTGTCCTGTGTAGCTTGGTTTTGTGATTATAGCTGCCCTTTGTAGCTTGGATTTGTACATATAGCTGCGCTCTGTATCTTGGTTTTGTACTTATAGCTGCCCTGTGTAGCTTGGTTTTGTACATGTAGCTGCCCTGTGTAGCTTGGTTTTGTACACGTAGTTGCTCAGTTTAGCTTAATTTTGTACATATTGATGCCTTTTGTACATTTGTTTTGGACATAAAGCTGCCGCGTGTAGCTTGGTTTGGTACATGTATTTTTCCTGTGTAGCTTGGTTTTCTACATGTAGCTGCCCTGTGTAGCTTGGTTTTGTACATGTCGCTGCCCTGTGTAACTTGGTTTTGTACATATAGCTGCGCTCTGTAGCTTGGTTTTGTACTTATACCTGCCCTGTGTAGCTTGGTTTTGTACACATAGCTGCTCTCTGTAGCTTGGTTTTGTACATACAGCTGCTCTGTGTAGCTTGGTTTTGTATATATAGGTGCCCTCTGTAGATTGGTTTTGTACATACAGCTGCCCTGTGTAGCTTGGTTTTGTACATATAGGTTCCATGTGTAGCTTGGTTTTGTACATATAGCTGCCCTGTGTAGCTTGGTTTTGTACATATAGGTGCCCTCTGTAGCTTGATTTTGTACATACAGCTGTCCTGTGTAGCTTGGTTTTGTACTTATAGCTGCCCTGTGTAGCTTGGTTTTGTACATGTAGCTGCCCTGTGTAGCTTGGTTTTGTACACGTAGTTGCTCTCTCTAGCTTAATTTTGTACATATTGATGCCTTTTGTACATTTGTTTTGGACATATAGCTGCCGTGTGTAGCTTGGTTTGGTACATGTATTTTTCCTGTGTAGCTTGGTTTTCTACATGTAGCTGCCCTGTGTAGCTTGGTTTTGTACATGTCGCTGCCCTGTGTAACTTGGTTTTGTACATATAGCCGCGCTCTGTAGCTTGGTTTTGTACTTATAGCTGCCCTGTGTAGCTTGGTTTTGTACACATAGCTGCTCTCTGTAGCTTGGTTTTGTACATACAGCTGCTCTGTGTAGCTTGGTTTTGTATATATAGGTGCCCTCTGTAGATTGGTTTTGTACATACAGCTGCCCTGTGTAGCTTGGTTTTGTACATATAGGTGCCATGTGTAGCTTGGTTTTGTACATATAGCTGCCCTGTGTAGCTTGGTTTTGTACATACAGCTGCCCTCTGTAGCTTGGTTTTGTACATATAACTGCCCTTTGTAGCTTGGTTTTGTACATATAGCTGCACTCTGTAGCTTGGTTTTGTACTTATAGCTGCCCTGTGTAGCTTGGTTTTGTACATATAGCAGCCTTGTGTAGCTTGGTTTTGTACACGTAGCTGCCCTGTGTAGCTTGGTTTTGTACATATAGCTGCCCTGTGTAGCTTGGTTTTGTACATACAGCTGCCCTCTGTAGCTTGGTTTTGTAAACATAGCTGCCCAGTGTAGCTTGGTTTTATACACGTAGCTGCCCTCTCTAGCTTAATTTTGTACATATAGAAGCCTTTTATAGCTTGGTTTTGTACATATAGCTGCCCTGTGAAGCTTTATTTTGTACATGTATTTTTCCTGTGTAGCTTGGTTTTGTACATGTAGCTGCCCTGTGTAACTTGGTTTTGTACATATAGCTGCGCTCTGTAGCTTGGTTTTGTACATATAACTGCCCTTTGTAGCTTGGATTTGTACATATAGCTGCGCTTTGTAACTTGGTTTTGTACATATAGTTGCCCTGTTTAGCTTGGTTTTGTACACATAGCTGCTCTATGTAGCTTGGTTTTGTACATTCAGCTGCCCTGTGTAGCTTGGTTTTGTACATATAGGTGCCCTCTGTAGCTTGGTTTTGTACATACAGCTGTCCTGTGTAGCTTGGTTTTGTACATATAGGTGCCATGTGTAGCTTGGTTTTGTACATATAGCTGTCCTGTGTAGCTTGGTTTTGTGATTATAGCTGCCCTTTGTAGCTTGGATTTGTACATATAGCTGCGCTCTGTATCTTGGTTTTGTACTTATAGCTGCCCTGTGTAGCTTGGTTTTGTACATGTAGCTGCCCTGTGTAGCTTGGTTTTGCACACGTAGTTGCTCTCTCTAGCTTAATTTTGTACATATTGATGCCTTTTGTAAATTGGTTTTGGACATATAGCTGCCCTGTGTAGCTTGGTTTGGTACATGTATTTTTCCTGTGTAGCTTGGTTTTCTACATGTAGCTGCCCTGTTTAGCTTGGTTTTTACATGTCGCTGCCCTGTGTAACTTGGTTTTGTACATATAGCAGCGCTCTGTAGCTTGGTTTTGTACTTATAGCTGCCCTGTGTAGCTTGGTTTTGTACACATAGCTGCTCTCTGTAGCTTGGTTTTGTACATACAGCTGCCCTGTGTAGCTTGATTTTGTATATATAGGTGACCTCTGTAGATTGGTTTTGTACATACAGCTGCCCTGTGTAGCTTGGTTTTGTACATATAGGTGCACTCTGTAGCTTGGTTTTGTACTTATAGCTGCCCTTTGTAGCTTGGTTTTGTACATATAGCTGCACTCTGTAGCTTGGTTTTGTACTTATAGCTGCCCTGTGTAGCTTGGTTTTGTACATATAGGTGCCATGTGTAGCTTGGTTTTGTACATATAGCTGCCCTTTGTAGCTTGGTTTTGTACATATAGCTGCACTCTGTAGCTTGGTTTTGTACTTATAGCTGCCCTGTGTAGCTTGGTTTTGTACATATAGCAGCATTCTGTAGCTTGGTTTTGTACATGTAGCTGCCCTGTGTAGCTTGGTTTTGTACATATAGCTACCCTGTGTATCTTGGTTTTGGACACGTAGCTGCCCTGTGTAGCTTGGTTTTGTACATATAGCTGCGCTCTGTAGCTTGGTTTTGTACTTATAGCTGCCCTGTGTAGCTTGGATTTGTACATAAAACTGCCCTTTGTAGCTTGGATTTGTACATATAGCTGCGCTTTGTAACTTGGTTTTGTACATATAGTTGCCCTGTTTAGCTTGGTTTTGTACACATAGCTGCTCTCTGTAGCTTGGTTTTGTACATACAGCTGCCCTGTGTAGCTTGGTTTTGTACATATAGCTGCACTCTGTAGCTTGGTTTTGTACATACAGCTGCCCTGTGTAGCTTGGTTTTGTACATATAGGTGCCATGTGTAGCTTGGTTTTGTACATATAGCTGTCCTGTGTAGCTTGGTTTTGTGCTTATAGCTGCCCTTTGTAGCTTGGATTTGTACATATAGCTGCGCTCTGTATCTTGATTTTGAACTTATAGCTGCCCTGTGTAGCTTGGTTTTGTACATGTAGCTGCCCTGTGTAGCTTGGTTTTGTACACGTAGTTGCTCTCTCTAGCTTAATTTTGTACATATTGATGCCTTTTGTACATTGGTTTTGGACATATAGCTGCCCTGTGTAGCTGGGTTTGGTACATATATTTTTCCTGTGTAGCTTGGTTTTCTACATGTAGCTGCCCTGTGTAGCTTGGTTTTGTACATGTCGCTGCCCTGTGGAACTTGGTTTTGTACATATAGCTGCGCTCTGTAGCTTGGTTTTGTACTTATAGCTGCCCTGTGTAGCTTGGTTTTGTACACATAGATGCTCTCTGTAGCTTGGTTTTGTACATACAGCTGCCCTGTGTAGCTTGGTTTTGTATATATAGGTGCCCTCTGTAGATTGGTTTTGTACGTACAGCTGCCCTGTGTAGCTTGGTTTTGTACATATAGGTGCCATGTGTAGCTTGGTTTTGTACATATAGCTGCCCTGTGTAGCTTGGTTTTGTACATACAGCTCCCCTCTGTAGCTTGGTTTTGTACATATAACTGCCCTTTGTAGCTTAGTTTTGTACATATAGCTGCACTCTGTAGCTTGGTTTTGTACTTATAGCTGCCCTGTGTAGCTTGGTTTTGTACATATAGCAGCCTTGTGTATCTTGGTTTTGTACATGTAGCTGCCCTGTGTAGCTTGGTTTTGTACATATAGCTAACCTGTGTAGCTTGGTTTTGTACACATAGCTAACCTGTGTAGCTTGGTTTTGTATATATAGCTGCCTTGTATAGCTTAGCTTTATACATATAGCTGCCCTCTGTAGGTTGATTCTGTACACATAGCTGCCCAGTGTAGCTTGGTTTTATACACGTAGCTGCCCTCTCCAGCTTAATTTTGTACATATAGAAGCCTTTTATAGATTGGTTTTGTACATATAGCTGCCCTGTGAAGCTTTATTTTGTACATGTATTTTTCCTGTGTAGCTTGGTTTTGTACATGTAGCTGCCCTGTGTAACTTGGTTTTGTACATATAGCTGCGCTCTGTAGCTTGGTTTTGTACATATAACTGCCCTTTGTAGCTTGGATTTGTACATATAGCTGCGCTTTGTAACTTGGTTTTGTACATATAGTTGCCCTGTTTAGCTTAGTTTTGTACACATAGCTGCTCTCTGTAGCTCGGTTTTGTACATACGGCTGCCCTGTGTAGCTTGGTTTTGTACATATAGGTGCCCTCTGTAGCTTGGTTTTGTATATACAGCTGTCCTGTGTAGCTTGGTTTTGTACATATAGGTGCCATGTGTAGCTTGGTTTTGTACATATAGCTGTCCTGTGTAGCTTGGTTTTGTACATATAGCTGCACTCTGTAGCTTGGTTTTGTACTTATAGCTGCCCTTTGTAGCTTGGTTTTGTACATATAGCAGCCTTGTGTAGCTTGGTTTTGTACATATAGCTGCCCTGTGTAGCTTGGTTTTGTACATACAGCTGCCCTCTGTAGCTTGGTTTTGTACATATAGGCGCCATGTGTAGCTTGGTTTTGTACATATAGCTGCCCTTTGTAGCTTGGTTTTGTACATATAGCTGCACTCTGTAGCTTGGTTTTATACACGTAGCTGCCCTCTCCAGCCTAATTTTGTACATATAGAAGCCTTTTGTAGCTTGGTTTTGTACATATAGCTGCCCTGTGAAGCTTTCTTTTGTACATGTATTTTTTCTGTGTAGCTTGGTTTTGTACATGTAGCTGCCCTGTGTAACTTGGTTTTGTACATATAGCTGCGCTCTGTAGCTTGGTTTTGTACATATAACTGCCCTTTGTAGCTTGGATTTGTACATATAGCTGCGCTTTGTAACTTGGTTTTTTACATATAGTTGCCCTGTTTAGCTTGGTTTTGTACACATAGCTGCTCTCTGTAGCTTGGTTTTGTACATACAGCTGCCCTGTGTAGCTTGGTTTTGTACATATAGGTGCCCTCTGTAGCTTGGTTTTTATACATACAGCTGTCCTGTGTAGCTTGGTTTTGTACATATAGGTGCCATGTGTAGCTTGGTTTTGTACATATAGCTGTCCTGTGTAGCTTGGTTTTGTGATTATAGCTGCCCTTTGTAGCTTTGATTTGTACATATAGCAGCGCTCTGTATCTTGGTTTTGTACTTATAGCTGCCCTGTGTAGCTTGGTTTTGTACATGTAGCTGCCCTGTGTAGCTTGGTTTTGTACACGTAGTTGCTCTCTCTAGCTTAATTTTGTACATATTGATGCCTTTTGTACATTTGTTTTGGACATATAGCTGCCGTGTGTAGCTTGGTTTGGTACATGTATTTTTCCTGTGTAGCTTGGTTTTCTACATGTAGCTGCCCTGTGTAGCTTGGTTTTGTACATGTCGCTGCCCTGTGTAACTTGGTTTTGTACATATAGCTGCGCTCTGTAGCTTGGTTTTGTACTTATAGCTGCCCTGTGTAGCTTGGTTTTGTACACATAGCTGCTCTCTGTAGCTTGGTTTTGTACATACAGCTGCTCTGTGTAGCTTGGTTTTGTATATATAGGTGCCCTCTGTAGATTGGTTTTGTACATACAGCTGCCCTGTGTAGCTTGGTTTTGTACATATAGGTGCCATGTGTAGCTTGGTTTTGTACATATAGCTGCCCTGTGTAGCTTTGTTTTGTACATACAGCTGCCCTCTGTAGCTTGGTTTTGTACATATAACTGCCCTTTGTAGCTTGGTTTTGTACATATAGCTGCACTCTGTAGCTTGGTTTTGTACTTATAGCTGCCCTGTGTAGCTTGGTTTTGTACACAGAGCCGCCCAGTGTAGCTTGGTTTTGGACACGTAGCTGCCCTGTGTAGCTTGGTTTTGTACATATAGCTGCCCTGTGTAGCTTGGTTTTGTACATACAGCTGCCCTCTGTAGCTTGGTTTTGTATATATAGCTGCCTTGTATAGCTTAGCTTTATACATATAGCTGCCCTCTGTAGGTTGTTTCTGTACATATAGCTGCCCAGTGTAGCTTGGTTTTATACACGTAGCTGCCCTCTCTAGCTTAATTTTGTACATATAGAAGCCTTTTATAGCTTGGTTTTGTACATATAGGTGCCCTGTGAAGCTTTATTTTGTACATGTATTTTTCCTGTGTAGCTTGGTTTTGTACATATAGTTGCCCTGTTTAGCTTGGTTTTGTACACATAGCTGCTCTCTGTAGCTTGGTTTTGTACATACAGCTGCCCTGTGTAGCTTGGTTTTGTACATATAGGTGCCCTCTCTAGCTTGGTTTTGTACATACAGCTGTCCTGTGTAGCTTGGTTTTGTACATATAGGTGCCATGTGTAGCTTGGTTTTGTACATATAGCTGTCCTGTGTAGCTTGGTTTTGTGATTATAGCTGCCCTTTGTAGCTTTGATTTGTACATATAGCAGCGCTCTGTATCTTGGTTTTGTACTTATAGCTGCCCTGTGTAGCTTGGTTTTGTACATGTAGCTGCCCTGTGTAGCTTGGTTTTGTACACGTAGTTGCTCTCTCTAGCTTAATTTTGTACATATTGATGCCTTTTGTACATTTGTTTTGGACATATAGCTGCCGTGTGTAGCTTGGTTTGGTACATGTATTTTTCCTGTGTAGCTTGGTTTTCTACATGTAGCTGCCCTGTGTAGCTTGGTTTTGTACATGTCGCTGCCCTGTGTAACTTGGTTTTGTACATATAGCTGCGCTCTGTAGCTTGGTTTTGTACTTATAGCTGCCCTGTGTAGCTTGGTTTTGTACACATAGCTGCTCTCTGTAGCTTGGTTTTGTACATACAGCTGCTCTGTGTAGCTTGGTTTTGTATATATAGGTGCCCTCTGTAGATTGGTTTTGTACATACAGCTGCCCTGTGTAGCTTGGTTTTGTACATATAGGTGCCATGTGTAGCTTGGTTTTGTACATATAGCTGCCCTGTGTAGCTTGGTTTTGTACATACAGCTGCCCTCTGTAGCTTGGTTTTGTACATATAACTGCCCTTTGTAGCTTGGTTTTGTACATATAGCTGCACTCTGTAGCTTGGTTTTGTACTTATAGCAGCCCTGTGTAGCTTGGTTTTGTACACAGAGCCCCCCAGTGTAGCTTGGTTTTGGACACGTAGCTGCCCTGTGTAGCTTGGTTTTGTACATATAGCTGCCCTGTGTAGCTTGGTTTTGTACATACAGCTGCCCTCTGTAGCTTGGTTTTGTATATATAGCTGCCTTGTATAGCTTAGCTTTATACATATAGCTGCCCTCTGTAGGTTGTTTCTGTACATATAGCTGCCCAGTGTAGCTTGGTTTTATACACGTAGCTGCCCTCTCTAGCTTAATTTTGTACATATAGAAGCCTTTTATAGCTTGGTTTTGTACATATAGCTGCCCTGTGAAGCTTTATTTTGTACATGTATTTTTCCTGTGTAGCTTGGTTTTGTACATATAGTTGCCCTGATTAGCTTGGTTTTGTACACATAGCTGCTCTCTGTAGCTTGGTTTTGTACATACAGCTGCCCTGTGTAGCTTGGTTTTGTACATATAGGTGCCCTCTGTAGCTTGGTTTTGTACATACAGCTGTCCTGTGTAGCTTGGTTTTGTACATATAGGTGCCATGTGTAGCTTGGTTTTGTACATATAGCTGTCCTGTGTAGCTTGGTTTTGTGATTATAGCTGCCCTTTGTAGCTTTGATTTGTACATATAGCAGCGCTCTGTATCTTGGTTTTGTACTTATAGCTGCCCTGTGTAGCTTGGTTTTGTACATGTAGCTGCCCTGTGTAGCTTGGTTTTGTACACGTAGTTGCTCTCTCTAGCTTAATTTTATACATATTGATGCCTTTTGTACATTTGTTTTGGACATATAGCTGCCGTGTGTAGCTTGGTTTGGTACATGTATTTTTCCTGTGTAGCTTGGTTTTCTACATGTAGCTGCCCTGTGTAGCTTGGTTTTGTACATGTCGCTGCCCTGTGGAACTTGGTTTTGTACATATAGCTGCGCTCTGTAGCTTGGTTTTGTACTTATAGCTGCCCTGTGTAGCTTGGTTTTGTACACATAGCTGCTCTCTGTAGCTTGGTTTTGTACATACAGCTGCTCTGTGTAGCTTGGTTTTGTATATATAGGTGCCCTTTGTAGATTGGTTTTGTACATACAGCTGCCCTGTGTAGCTTGGTTTTGTACATATAGGTGCCATGTGTAGCTTGGTTTTGTACATATAGCTGCCCTGTGTAGCTTGGTTTTGTACATACAGCTGCCCTCTGTAGCTTGGTTTTGTACATATAACTGCCCTTTGTAGCTTGGTTTTGTACATATAGCTGCACTCTGTAGCTTGGTTTTGTACTTATAGCTGCCCTGTGTAGCTTGGTTTTGTACACAGAGCCGCCCAGTGTAGCTTGGTTTTGGACACGTAGCTGCCCTGTGTAGCTTGGTTTTGTACATATAGCTGCCCTGTGTAGCTTGGTTTTGTACATACAGCTGCCCTCTGTAGCTTGGTTTTGTATATATAGCTGCCTTGTATAGCTTAGCTTTATACATATAGCTGCCCTCTGTAGGTTGTTTCTGTACATATAGCTGCCCAGTGTAGCTTGGTTTTATACACGTAGCTGCCCTCTCTAGCTTAATTTTGTACATATAGAAGCCTTTTATAGCTTGGTTTTGTACATATAGCTGCCCTGTGAAGCTTTATTTTGTACATGTATTTTTCCTGTGTAGCTTGGTTTTGTACATGTAGCTGCCCTGTGTAACTTGGTTTTGTACATATAGCTGCGCTCTGTAGCTTGGTTTTGTACATATAACTGCCCTTTGTAGCTTGGATTTGTACATATAGCTGCGCTTTGTAACTTGGTTTTGTACATATAGTTGCCCTGTTTAGCTTGGTTTGTACACATAGCTGCTCTCTGTAGCTTGGTTTTGTACATACAGCTGCCCTGTGTAGCTTGGTTTTGTACATATAGGTGCCCTCTGTAGCTTGGTTTTGTACATACAGCTGTCGTGTGTAGCTTGGTTTTGTACATATAGGTGCCATGTGTAGCTTGGTTTTCTACATGTAGCTGCCCTGTGTAGCTTGGTTTTGTACATGTCGCTGCCCTGTGTATCTTGGTTTTGTACATATAGCTGCGCTCTGTAGCTTGGTTTTGTACTTATAGCTGCCCTGTGTAGCTTGGTTTTGTACACATAGCTGCTCTCTGTAGCTTGGTTTTGTACATACAGCTGCCCTGTGTAGCTTGGTTTTGTATATATAGGTGACCTCTGTAATTTTGTTTTGTACATACAGCTGCACTGTGTAGCTTTGTTTTGTACATATAGGTTCACTCTGTAGCTTGGTTTTGTACTTATAGCTGCCCTTTGTAGCTTGGTTTTGTACATATAGCTGCACTCTGTAGCTTGGTTTTGTACTTATAGCTGCCCTGTGTAGCTTGGTTTTGTACATATAGGTGCCATGTGTAGCTTGGTTTTGTACATATAGCTGCCCTTTGTAGCTTGGTTTTGTACATATAGCTGCACTCTGTAGCTTGGTTTTGTACATACAGCTGCCCTCTGTAGCTTGGTTTTGTACACGTAGCTGCCCTCTCCACCTTAATTTTGTACATATAGCTGCGCTCTGTAGCTTGGTTTTGTACTTATAGCTGCCCTGTGTAGCTTGGTTTTGTACACAGAGCCGCCCAGTGTAGCTTGGTTTTGGACACGTAGCTGCCCTGTGTAGCTTGGTTTTGTACATATAGCTGCCCTGTGTAGCTTGGTTTTGTACATACAGCTGCCCTCTGTAGCTTGGTTTTGTATATATAGCTGCCTTGTATAGCTTAGCTTTATACATATAGCTGCCCTCTGTAGGTTGATTCTGTACACATAGCTGCCCAGTGTAGCTTGGTTTTATACACGTAGCTGCCCTCTCTAGCTTAATTTTGTACATATAGAAGCCTTTTATAGCTTGGTTTTGTACATATAGCTGCCCTGTGAAGCTTTATTTTGTACATGTATTTTTCCTGTGTAGCTTGGTTTTGTACATGTAGCTGCCCTGTGTAACTTGGTTTTGTACATATAGCTGCGCTCTGTAGCTTTGTTTTGTACATATAACTGCCCTTTGTAGCTTGGATTTGTACATATAGCTGCGCTTTGTAACTTGGTTTTGTACATATAGTTGCCCTGTTTAGCTTGGTTTTGTACACATAGCTGCTCTCTGTAGCTTGGTTTTGTACATACAGCTGCCCTGTGTAGCTTGGTTTTGTACATATAGGTGCCCTCTGTAGCTTGGTTTTGTACATATAGCTGTCCTGTGTAGCTTGGTTTTGTACATATAGGTGCCATGTGTAGCTTGGTTTTCTACATGTAGCTGCCCTGTGTAGCTTGGTTTTGTACATGTCGCTGCCCTGTGTAACTTGGTTTTGTACATATAGCTGCGCTCTGTAGCTTGGTTTTGTACTTATAGCTGCCCTGTGTAGCTTGGTTTTGTACACATAGCTGCTCTCTGTAGCTTGGTTTTGTACATACAGCTGCCCTGTGTAGCTTGGTTTTGTATATATAGGTGACCTCTGTAGATTGGTTTTGTACATACAGCTGCCCTGTGTAGCTTGGTTTTGTACATATAGGTTCACTCTGTAGCTTGGTTTTGTACTTATAGCTGCCCTTTGTAGCTTGGTTTTGTACATATAGCTGCACTCTGTAGCTTGGTTTTGTACTTATAGCTGCCCTGTGTAGCTTGGTTTTGTACATATAGGTGCCATGTGTAGCTTGGTTTTGTACATATAGCTGCCCTTTGTAGCTTGGTTTTGTACATATAGCTGCACTCTGTAGCTTGGTTTTGTACTTATAGCTGCCCTGTGTAGCTTGGTTTTGTACATATAGCAGCCTTGTGTAGCTTGGTTTTGTACATGTAGCTGCCCTGTGTAGCTTGGTTTTGTACAAATAGCTACCCTGTGTAGCTTGGTTTTGGACACGTAGCTGCCCTGTGTAGCTTGGTTTTGTACATATAGCTGCGCTCTGTAGCTTGGTTTGGTACTTATAGCTGCGCTGTGTAACTTGGTTTTGTACACGTAGCTGCCATCTCCACCTTAATTTTGTACATATAGCTGCGCTCTGTAGCTTGGTTTTGTACTTATAGCTGCCCTGTGTAGCTTGGTTTTGTACATATAGCTGCCCTGTGTAGCTTGGTTTTGTACATGTCGCTGCCCTGTGTAACTTGGTTTTGTACATATAGCTGCGCTCTGTAGCTTGGTTTTGTACTTATAGCTGCCCTGTGTAGCTTGGTTTTGTACACATAGCTGCCCTGTGTAGCTTGGTTTTGTACATATAGCTGCGCTCTGTAGCTTGGTTTTGTACTTATAGCTGCCCTGTGTAGCTTGGTTTTGTACACATAGCTGCTCTCTGTAGCTTGGTTTTGTACATACAGCTGCCCTGTGTAGCTTGGTTTTGTACATATAGGTGACCTCTGTAGATTGGTTTTGTACATACAGCTGCCCTGTGTAGCTTGGTTTTGTACATATAGGTTCACTCTGTAGCTTGGTTTTGTACTTATAGCTGCCCTTTGTAGCTTGGTTTTGTACATATAGCTGCACTCTGTAGCTTGGTTTTGTACTTAGAGCTGCCCTGTGTAGCTTGGTTTTGTACATATAGGTGCCATGTGTAGCTTGGTTTTGTACATATAGCTGCCCTTTGTAGCTTGGTTTTGTACATATAGCTGCACTCTGTAGCTTGGTTTTGTACTTATAGCTGCCCTGTGTAGCTTGGTTTTGTACATATAGCAGCCTTGTGTAGCTTGGTTTTGTACATGTAGCTGCCCTGTGTAGCTTGGTTTTGTACATATAGCTACCCTGTGTAGCTTGGTTTTGGACACGTAGCTGCCCTGTGTAGCTTGGTTTTGTACATATAGCTGCGCTCTGTAGCTTGGTTTGGTACTTATAGCTGCGCTGTGTAACTTGGTTTTGTACACGTAGCTGCCCTCTCCACCTTAATTTTGTACATATAGCTGCGCTCTGTAGCTTGGTTTTGTACTTATAGCTGCCCTGTGTAGCTTGGTTTTGTACATATAGCTGCCCTGTGTAACTTGGTTTTGTACATATAGCTGCGCTCTGTAGCTTGGTTTTGTACATATAACTGCCCTTTGTAGCTTGGATTTGTACATATAGCTGCGCTTTGTAACTTGGTTTTGTACATATAGTTGCCCTGTTTAGCTTGGTTTTGTACACATAGCTGCTCTCTGTAGCTTGGTTTTGTACATACAGCTGCCCTGTGTAGCTTGGTTTTGTACATATAGGTGCCCTCTGTAGCTTGGTTTTGTACATACAGCTGCCCTGTGTAGCTTGGTTTTGTACATATAGGTGCCATGTGTAGCTTGGTTTTGTACATATAGCTGTCCTGTGTAGCTGGGTTTTGTGCTTATAGCTGCCCTTTGTAGCTTGGATTTGTACATATAGCTGCGCTCTGTATCTTGGTTTTGTACTTATAGCTGCCCTGTGTAGCTTGGTTTTGTACATGTAGCTGCCCTGTGTAGCTTGGTTTTGCAAACGTAGTTGCTCTCTCTAGCTTAATTTTGTACATATTGATGCCTTTTGTACATTGGTTTTGGACATATAGCTGCCCTGTGTAGCTGGGTTTGGTACATGTATTTTTCCTGTGTAGCTTGGTTTTCTACATGTAGCTGCCCTGTGTAGCTTGGTTTTGTACATGTCGCTGCCCTGTGGAACTTGGTTTTGTACATATAGCTGCGCTCTATAGCTTGGTTTTGTACTTATAGCTGCCCTGTGTAGCTTGGTTTTGTACACATAGATGCTCTCTGTAGCTTGGTTTTGTACATACAGCTGCCCTGTGTAGCTTGGTTTTGTATATATAGGTGACCTCTGTAGATTGGTTTTGTACATACAGCTGCCCTGTGTAGCTTGGTTTTGTACATATAGGTTCACTCTGTAGCTTGGTTTTGTACTTATAGCTGCCCTTTGTAGCTTGGTTTTGTACATATAGCTGCACTCTGTAGCTTGGTTTTGTACTTATAGCTGCCCTGTGTAGCTTGGTTTTGTACATATAGGTGCCATGTGTAGCTTGGTTTTGTACATATAGCTGCCCTTTGTAGCTTGGTTTTGTACATATAGCTGCACTCTGTAGCTTGGTTTTGTACTTATAGCTGCCCTGTGTAGCTTGGTTTTGTACATATAGCAGCCTTGTGTAGCTTGGTTTTGTACATGTAGCTGCCCTGTGTAGCTTGGTTTTGTACATATAGCTACCCTGTGTAGCTTGGTTTTGGACACGTAGCTGCCCTGTGTAGCTTGGTTTTGTACATATAGCTGCGCTCTGTAGCTTGGTTTGGTACTTATAGCTGCGCTGTGTAACTTGGTTTTGTACACGTAGCTGCCCTCTCCACCTTAATTTTGTACATATAGCTGCGCTCTGTAGCTTGGTTTTGTACTTATAGCTGCCCTGTGTAGCTTGGTTTTGTACATATAGCTGCCCTGTGTAACTTGGTTTTGTACATATAGCTGCGCTCTGTAGCTTGGTTTTGTACATATAACTGCCCTTTGTAGCTTGGATTTGTACGTATAGCTGCGCTTTGTAACTTGGTTTTGTACATATAGTTGCCCTGTTTAGCTTGGTTTTGTACACATAGCTGCTCTCTGTAGCTTGGTTTTGTACATACAGCTGCCCTGTGTAGCTTGGTTTTGTACATATAGGTGCCCTCTGTAGCTTGGTTTTGTACATACAGCTGCCCTGTGTAGCTTGGTTTTGTACATATAGGTGCCATGTGTAGCTTGGTTTTGTACATATAGCTGTACTGTGTAGCTTGGTTTTGTGCTTATAGCTGCCCTTTGTAGCTTGGATTTGTACATATAGCTGCGCTCTGTATCTTGGTTTTGTACTTATAGCTGCCCTGTGTAGCTTGGTTTTGTACATGTAGCTGCCCTGTGTAGCTTGGTTTTGCACACGTAGTTGCTCTCTCTAGCTTAATTTTGTACATATTGATGCCTTTTGTACATTGGTTTTGGACATATAGCTGCCCTGTGTAGCTGGGTTTGGTACATGTATTTTTCCTGTGTAGCTTGGTTTTCTACATGTAGCTGCCCTGTGTAGCTTGGTTTTGTACATGTCGCTGCCCTGTGGAACTTGGTTTTGTACATATAGCTGCGCTCTGTAGCTTGGTTTTGTACTTATAGCTGCCCTGTGTAGCTTGGTTTTGTACACATAGATGCTCTCTGTAGCTTGGTTTTGTACATACAGCTGCCCTGTGTAGCTTGGTTTTGTATATATAGGTGACCTCTGTAGATTGGTTTTGTACATACAGCTGCCCTGTGTAGCTTGGTTTTGTACATATAGGTTCACTCTGTAGCTTGGTTTTGTACTTATAGCTGCCCTTTGTAGCTTGGTTTTGTACATATAGCTGCACTCTGTAGCTTGGTTTTGTACTTATAGCTGCCCTGTGTAGCTTGGTTTTGTACATATAGGTGCCATGTGTAGCTTGGTTTTGTACATATAGCTGCCCTTTGTAGCTTGGTTTTGTACATATAGCTGCACTCTGTAGCTTGGTTTTGTACTTATAGCTGCCCTGTGTAGCTTGGTTTTGTACATATAGCAGCCTTGTGTAGCTTGGTTTTGTACATGTAGCTGCCCTGTGTAGCTTGGTTTTGTACATATAGCTACCCTGTGTAGCTTGGTTTTGGACACGTAGCTGCCCTGTGTAGCTTGGTTTTGTACATATAGCTGCGCTCTGTAGCTTGGTTTGGTACTTATAGCTGCGCTGTGTAACTTGGTTTTGTACACGTAGCTGCCCTCTCCACCTTAATTTTGTACATATAGCTGCGCTCTGTAGCTTGGTTTTGTACTTATAGCTGCCCTGTGTAGCTTGGTTTTGTACATATAGCTGCCCTGTGTAACTTGGTTTTGTACATATAGCTGCGCTCTGTAGCTTGGTTTTGTACATATAACTGCCCTTTGTAGCTTGGATTTGTACGTATAGCTGCGCTTTGTAACTTGGTTTTGTACATATAGTTGCCCTGTTTAGCTTGGTTTTGTACACATAGCTGCTCTCTGTAGCTTGGTTTTGTACATACAGCTGCCCTGTGTAGCTTGGTTTTGTACATATAGGTGCCCTCTGTAGCTTGGTTTTGTACATACAGCTGCCCTGTGTAGCTTGGTTTTGTACATATAGGTGCCATGTGTAGATTGGTTTTGTACATATAGCTGTACTGTGTAGCTTGGTTTTGTGCTTATAGCTGCCCTTTGTAGCTTGGATTTGTACATATAGCTGCGCTCTGTATCTTGGTTTTGTACTTATAGCTGCCCTGTGTAGCTTGGTTTTGTACATGTAGCTGCCCTGTGTAGCTTGGTTTTGCACACGTAGTTGCTCTCTCTAGCTTAATTTTGTACATATTGATGCCTTTTGTACATTGGTTTTGGACATATAGCTGCCCTGTGTAGCTGGGTTTGGTACATGTATTTTTCCTGTGTAGCTTGGTTTTCTACATGTAGCTGCCCTGTGTAGCTTGGTTTTGTACATGTCGCTGCCCTGTGGAACTTGGTTTTGTACATATAGCTGCGCTCTGTAGCTTGGTTTTGTACTTATAGCTGCCCTGTGTAGCTTGGTTTTGTACACATAGATGCTCTCTGTAGCTTGGTTTTGTACATACAGCTGCCCTGTGTAGCTTGGTTTTGTATATATAGGTGACCTCTGTAGATTGGTTTTGTACATACAGCTGCCCTGTGTAGCTTGGTTTTGTACATATAGGTTCACTCTGTAGCTTGGTTTTGTACTTATAGCTGCCCTTTGTAGCTTGGTTTTGTACATATAGCTGCACTCTGTAGATTGGTTTTGTACTTATAGCTGCCCTGTGTAGCTTGGTTTTGTACATATAGGTGCCATGTGTAGCTTGGTTTTGTACATATAGCTGCCCTTTGTAGCTTGGTTTTGTACATATAGCTGCACTCTGTAGCTTGGTTTTGTACTTATAGCTGCCCTGTGTAGCTTGGTTTTGTACATATAGCAGCCTTGTGTAGCTTGGTTTTGTACATGTAGCTGCCCTGTGTAGCTTGGTTTTGTACATATAGCTACCCTGTGTAGCTTGGTTTTGGACACGTAGCTGCCCTGTGTAGCTTGGTTTTGTACATATAGCTGCGCTCTGTAGCTTGGTTTGGTACTTATAGCTGCGCTGTGTAACTTGGTTTTGTACACGTAGCTGCCCTCTCCACCTTAATTTTGTACATATAGCTGCGCTCTGTAGCTTGGTTTTGTACTTATAGCTGCCCTGTGTAGCTTGGTTTTGTACATATAGCTGCCCTGTGTAACTTGGTTTTGTACATATAGCTGCGCTCTGTAGCTTGGTTTTGTACATATAACTGCCCTTTGTAGCTTGGATTTGTACATATAGCTGCGCTTTGTAACTTGGTTTTGTACATATAGTTGCCCTGTTTAGCTTGGTTTTGTACACATAGCTGCTCTCTGTAGCTTGGTTTTGTACATACAGCTGCCCTGTGTAGCTTGGTTTTGTACATATAGGTGCCCTCTGTAGCTTGGTTTTGTACATACAGCTGCCCTGTGTAGCTTGGTTTTGTACATATAGGTGCCATGTGTAGCTTGGTTTTGTACATATAGCTGTCCTGTGTAGCTGGGTTTTGTGCTTATAGCTGCCCTTTGTAGCTTGGATTTGTACATATAGCTGCGCTCTGTATCTTGGTTTTGTACTTATAGCTGCCCTGTGTAGCTTGGTTTTGTACATGTAGCTGCCCTGTGTAGCTTGGTTTTGCACACGTAGTTGCTCTCTCTAGCTTAATTTTGTACATATTGATGCCTTTTGTACATTGGTTTTGGACATATAGCTGCCCTGTGTAGCTGGGTTTGGTACATGTATTTTTCCTGTGTAGCTTGGTTTTCTACATGTAGCTGCCCTGTGTAGCTTGGTTTTGTACATGTCGCTGCCCTGTGGAACTTGGTTTTGTACATATAGCTGCGCTCTATAGCTTGGTTTTGTACTTATAGCTGCCCTGTGTAGCTTGGTTTTGTACACATAGATGCTCTCTGTAGCTTGGTTTTGTACATACAGCTGCCCTGTGTAGCTTGGTTTTATATATATAGGTGACCTCTGTAGATTGGTTTTGTACATACAGCTGCCCTGTGTAGCTTGGTTTTGTACATATAGGTTCACTCTGTAGCTTGGTTTTGTACTTATAGCTGCCCTTTGTAGCTTGGTTTTGTACATATAGCTGCACTCTGTAGCTTGGTTTTGTACTTATAGCTGCCCTGTGTAGCTTGGTTTTGTACATATAGGTGCCATGTGTAGCTTGGTTTTGTACATATAGCTGCCCTTTGTAGCTTGGTTTTGTACATATAGCTGCACTCTGTAGCTTGGTTTTGTACTTATAGCTGCCCTGTGTAGCTTGGTTTTGTACATATAGCAGCCTTGTGTAGCTTGGTTTTGTACATGTAGCTGCCCTGTGTAGCTTGGTTTTGTACATATAGCTACCCTGTGTAGCTTGGTTTTGGACACGTAGCTGCCCTGTGTAGCTTGGTTTTGTACATATAGCTGCGCTCTGTAGCTTGGTTTGGTACTTATAGCTGCGCTGTGTAACTTGGTTTTGTACACGTAGCTGCCCTCTCCACCTTAATTTTGTACATATAGCTGCGCTCTGTAGCTTGGTTTTGTACTTATAGCTGCCCTGTGTAGCTTGGTTTTGTACATATAGCTGCCCTGTGTAACTTGGTTTTGTACATATAGCTGCGCTCTGTAGCTTGGTTTTGTACATATAACTGCCCTTTGTAGCTTGGATTTGTACGTATAGCTGCGCTTTGTAACTTGGTTTTGTACATATAGTTGCCCTGTTTAGCTTGGTTTTGTACACATAGCTGCTCTCTGTAGCTTGGTTTTGTACATACAGCTGCCCTGTGTAGCTTGGTTTTGTACATATAGGTGCCCTCTGTAGCTTGGTTTTGTACATACAGCTGCCCTGTGTAGCTTGGTTTTGTACATATAGGTGCCATGTGTAGCTTGGTTTTGTACATATAGCTGTACTGTGTAGCTTGGTTTTGTGCTTATAGCTGCCCTTTGTAGCTTGGATTTGTACATATAGCTGCGCTCTGTATCTTGGTTTTGTACTTATAGCTGCCCTGTGTAGCTTGGTTTTGTACATGTAGCTGCCCTGTGTAGCTTGGTTTTGCACACGTAGTTGCTCTCTCTAGCTTAATTTTGTACATATTGATGCCTTTTGTACATTGGTTTTGGACATATAGCTGCCCTGTGTAGCTGGGTTTGGTACATGTATTTTTCCTGTGTAGCTTGGTTTTCTACATGTAGCTGCCCTGTGTAGCTTGGTTTTGTACATGTCGCTGCCCTGTGGAACTTGGTTTTGTACATATAGCTGCGCTCTGTAGCTTGGTTTTGTACTTATAGCTGCCCTGTGTAGCTTGGTTTTGTACACATAGATGCTCTCTGTAGCTTGGTTTTGTACATACAGCTGCCCTGTGTAGCTTGGTTTTGTATATATAGGTGACCTCTGTAGATTGGTTTTGTACATACAGCTGCCCTGTGTAGCTTGGTTTTGTACATATAGGTTCACTCTGTAGCTTGGTTTTGTACTTATAGCTGCCCTTTGTAGCTTGGTTTTGTACATATAGCTGCACTCTGTAGCTTGGTTTTGTACTTATAGCTGCCCTGTGTAGCTTGGTTTTGTACATATAGGTGCCATGTGTAGCTTGGTTTTGTACATATAGCTGCCCTTTGTAGCTTGGTTTTGTACATATAGCTGCACTCTTTAGCTTGGTTTTGTACTTATAGCTGCCCTGTGTAGCTTGGTTTTGTACATATAGCAGCCTTGTGTAGCTTGGTTTTGTACATGTAGCTGCCCTGTGTAGCTTGGTTTTGTACATATAGCTACCCTGTGTAGCTTGGTTTTGGACACGTAGCTGCCCTGTGTAGCTTGGTTTTGTACATATAGCTGCGCTCTGTAGCTTGGTTTGGTACTTATAGCTGCGCTGTGTAACTTGGTTTTGTACACGTAGCTGCCCTCTCCACCTTAATTTTGTACATAAAGCTGCGCTCTGTAGCTTGGTTTTGTACTTATAGCTGCCCTGTGTAGCTTGGTTTTGTACATATAGCTGCCCTGTGTAACTTGGTTTTGTACATATAGCTGCGCTCTGTAGCTTGGTTTTGTACATATAACTGCCCTTTGTAGCTTGGATTTGTACATATAGCTGCGCTTTGTAGCTTGGTTTTGTACATATAGCTACCCTGTGTAGCTTGGTTTTGTACACATAGCTGCTCTCTGTAGCTTGGTTTTGTACATACAGCTGCCCTGTGTAGCTTGGTTTTGTACATATAGGTGCCCTCTGTAGCTTGGTTTTGTACATACAGCTGCCCTGTGTAGCTTGGTTTTGTACATATAGGTGCCATGTGTAGCTTGGTTTTGTACATATAGCTGTCCTGTGTAGCTTGGTTTTGTGCTTATAGCTGCCCTTTGTAGCTTGGATTTGTACATATAGCTGCGCTCTGTATCTTGGTTTTGTACTTATAGCTGCCCTGTGTAGCTTGGTTTTGTACATGTAGCTGCCCTGTGTAGCTTGGTTTTGCACACGTAGTTGCTCTCTCTAGCTTAATTTTGTACATATTGATGCCTTTTGTACATTGGTTTTGGACATATAGCTGCCCTGTGTAGCTGGGTTTGGTACATGTATTTTTCCTGTGTAGCTTGGTTTTCTACATGTAGCTGCCCTGTGTAGCTTGGTTTTGTACATGTCGCTGCCCTGTGGAACTTGGTTTTGTACATATAGCTGCGCTCTGTAGCTTGGTTTTGTACTTATAGCTGCCCTGTGTAGCTTGGTTTTGTACACATAGATGCTCTCTGTAGCTTGGTTTTGTACATGTAGCTGCCCTGTGTAGCTTGGTTTTGTACATATAGCTACCCTGTGTAGCTTGGTTTTGTACACATAGCCGCCCACTGTAGCTTGGTTTTGGACACGTAGCTGCCCTGTGTAGCTTGGTTTTGTACATATAGCTGCCCTGTGTAGCTTGGTTTTGTACATACAGCTGCCCTCTGTAGCTTGGTTTTGTATATATAGCTGCCTTGTATAGCTTAGCTTTATACATATAGCTGCCCTCTGTAGGTTGATTCTGTACACATAGCTGCGCAGTGTAGCTTGGTTTTATACACGTAGCTGCCCTCTCCAGCTTAATTTTGTACATATAGAAGCCTTTTATAGCTTGGTTTTGTACATATAGCTGCCCTGTGAAGCTTTATTTTGTACATTTATTTTTCCTGTGTAGCTTGGTTTTGTACATGTAGCTGCCCTGTGTAACTTGGTTTTGTACATATAGCTGCGCTCTGTAGCTTGGTTTTGTACATATAACTGCCCTTTGTAGCTTGGATTTGTACATATAGCTGCGCTTTGTAACTTGGTTTTGTACATATAGTTGCCCTGTTTAGCTTGGTTTTGTACACTTAGCTGCTCTCTGTAGCTCGGTTTTGTACATACAGCTGCCCTGTGTAGCTTGGTTTTGTACATATAGGTGCCCTCTGTAGCTTGGTTTTGTACATACAGCTGTCCTGTGTAGCTTGGTTTTGTACATATAGGTGCCATGTGTAGCTTGGTTTTGTACATATAGCTGTCCTGTGTAGCTTGGTTTTGTACATATAGCTGCACTCTGTAGCTTGGTTTTGTACTTATAGCTGCCCTGTGTAGCTTGGTTTTGTACATATAGCAGCCTTGTGTAGCTTGGTTTTGTACATATAGCTGCCCTGTGTAGCTTGGTTTTGTACATACAGCTGCCCTCTGTAGCTTGGTTTTGTACACATAGGTGCCATGTGTAGCTTGGTTTTGTACATAAAGCTGCCCTTTGTAGCTTGGTTTTGTACATATAGCTGCACTCTGTAGCTTGGTTTTTTACATACAGCTGCCCTCTGTAGCTTGGTTTTGTACATATAGGTGCCATGTGTAGCTTGGTTTTGTACATATAGCTGTCCTGTGTAGCTTGGTTTTGTGATTATAGCTGCCCTTTGTAGCTTGGATTTGTACATATAGCTGCGCTCTGTATCTTGGTTTTGTACTTATAGCTGCCCTGTGTAGCTTGGTTTTGTACATGTAGCTGCCCTGTGTAGCTTGGTTTTGTACACGTAGTTGCTCCCTCTAGCTTAATTTTGTACATATTGATGCCTTTTGTACATTTGTTTTGGACATAAAGCTGCCGCGTGTAGCTTGGTTTGGTACATGTATTTTTCCTGTGTAGCTTGGTTTTCTACATGTAGCTGCCCTGTGTAGCTTGGTTTTGTACATGTCGCTGCCCTGTGTAACTTGGTTTTGTACATATAGCTGCGCTCTGTAGCTTGGTTTTGTACTTATAGCTGCCCTGTGTAGCTTGGTTTTGTACACATAGCTGCTCTCTGTACCTTGGTTTTGTACATACAGCTGCTCTGTGTAGCTTGGTTTTGTATATATAGGTGCCCTCTGTAGATTGGTTTTGTACATACAGCTGCCCTGTGTAGCTTGGTTTTGTACATATAGGTGCCATGTGTAGCTTGGTTTTGTACATATAGCTGCCCTGTGTAGCTTGGTTTTGTACATATAGGTGCCCTCTGTAGCTTGGTTTTGTACATACAGCTGTCCTGTGTAGCTTGGTTTTGTACTTATAGCTGCCCTGTGTAGCTTGGTTTTGTACATGTAGCTGCCCTGTGTAGCTTGGTTTTGTACACGTAGTTGCTCTCTCTAGCTTAATTTTGTACATATTGATGCCTTTTGTACATTTGTTTTGGACATATAGCTGCCGTGTGTAGCTTGGTTTGGTATATGTATTTTTCCTGTGTAGCTTGGTTTTCTACATGTAGCTGCCCTGTGTAGCTTGGTTTTGTACATGTCGCTGCCCTGTGTAACTTGGTTTTGTACATATAGCCGCGCTCTGTAGCTTGGTTTTGTACTTATAGCTGCCCTGTGTAGCTTGGTTTTGTACACATAGCTGCTCTCTGTAGCTTGGTTTTGTACATACAGCTGCTCTGTGTAGCTTGGTTTTGTATATATAGGTGCCCTCTGTAGATTGGTTTTGTACATACAGCTGCCCTGTGTAGCTTGGTTTTGTACATATACACTACCGTTCAAAAGTTTGGGATCACCCAAACAATTTTGTGTTTTCCATGAAAAGTCACACTTATTCACCACCATATGTTGTGAAATGAATAGAAAATAGAGTCAAGACATTGACAAGGTTAGAAATAATGATTTGTATTTGAAATAAGATTTTTTTTTACATCAAACTTTGCTTTCGTCAAAGAATCCTCCATTTGCAGCAATTACAGCATTGCAGACCTTTGGCATTCTAGCTGTTAATTTGTTGAGGTAATCTGGAGAAATTGCACCCCACGCTTCCAGAAGCAGCTCCCACAAGTTGGATTGGTTGGATGGGCACTTCTTTTAGCAGATTGAGTTTCTGGAGCATCACATTTGTGGGGTCAATTAAACGCTCAAAATGGCCAGAAAAAGAGAACTTTCATCTGAAACTCGATAGTCTATTCTTGTTCTTAGAAATGAAGGCTATTCCATGCGAGAAATTGCTAAGAAATTGAAGATTTCCTACACCGGTGTGTACTACTCCCTTCAGAGGACAGCACAAACAGGCTCTAACCAGAGTAGAAAAAGAAGTGGGAGGCCGCGTTGCACAACTGAGCAAGAAGATAAGTACATTAGAGTCTCTAGTTTGAGAAACAGACGCCTCACAGGTCCCCAACTGGCATCTTCATTAAATAGTACCTGTTAGAGCCTGTTTGTGCTGTCCTCTGAAGGGAGTAGTACACACCGGTGTAGGAAATCTTCAATTTCTTAGCAATTTCTCACATGGAATAGCCTTCATTTCTAAGAACAAGAATAGACTGTCGAGTTTCAGATGAAAGTTCTCTTTTTCTGGCCATTTTGAGCGTTTAATTGACCCCACAAATGTGATGCTCCAGAAACTCAATCTGCTCAAAGAAGTGCCCATCCAACCAATCCAACTTGTGGGAGCTGCTTCTGGAAGCGTGGGGTGCAATTTCTCCAGATTACCTCAACAAATTAACAGCTAGAATGCCAAAGGTCTGCAATGCTGTAATTGCTGCAAATGGAGGATTCTTTGACGAAAGCAAAGTTTGATGTAAAAAAAATCTTATTTCAAATACAAATCATTATTTCTAACCTTGTCAATGTCTTGACTCTATTTTCTATTCATTTCACAACATATGGTGGTGAATAAGTGTGACTTTTCATGGAAAACACGAAATTGTTTGGGTGATCCCAAACTTTTGAACGGTAGTGTAGGTGCCATGTGTAGCTTGGTTTTGTACATATAGCTGCCCTGTGTAGCTTGGTTTTGTACATACAGCTGCCCTCTGTAGCTTGGTTCTGTACATATAACTGCCCTTTGTAGCTTGGTTTTGTACATATAGCTGCGCTCTGTAGCTTGGTTTTGTACTTATAGCTGCCCTGTGTAGCTTGGTTTTGTACATGTAGCTGCCCTGTGTAGCTTGGTTTTGCACACGTAGTTGCTCTCTCTAGCTTAATTTTGTACATATTGATGCCTTTTGTACATTGGTTTTGGACATATAGCTGCCCTGTGTAGCTGGGTTTGGTACATGTATTTTTCCTGTGTAGCTTGGTTTTCTACATGTAGCTGCCCTGTGTAGCTTGGTTTTGTACATGTCGCTGCCCTGTGGAACTTGGTTTTGTACATATAGCTGCGCTCTGTAGCTTGGTTTTGTACTTATAGCTGCCCTGTGTAGCTTGGTTTTGTACACATAGATGCTCTCTGTAGCTTGGTTTTGTACATGTAGCTGCCCTGTGTAGCTTGGTTTTGTACATATAGCTACCCTGTGTAGCTTGGTTTTGTACACATAGCCGCCCACTGTAGCTTGGTTTTGGACACGTAGCTGCCCTGTGTAGCTTGGTTTTGTACATATAGCTGCCCTGTGTAGCTTGGTTTTGTACATACAGCTGCCCTCTGTAGCTTGGTTTTGTATATATAGCTGCCTTGTATAGCTTAGCTTTATACATATAGCTGCCCTCTGTAGGTTGATTCTGTACACATAGCTGCGCAGTGTAGCTTGGTTTTATACACGTAGCTGCCCTCTCCAGCTTAATTTTGTACATATAGAAGCCTTTTATAGCTTGGTTTTGTACATATAGCTGCCCTGTGAAGCTTTATTTTGTACATTTATTTTTCCTGTGTAGCTTGGTTTTGTACATGTAGCTGCCCTGTGTAACTTGGTTTTGTACATATAGCTGCGCTCTGTAGCTTGGTTTTGTACATATAACTGCCCTTTGTAGCTTGGATTTGTACATATAGCTGCGCTTTGTAACTTGGTTTTGTACATATAGTTGCCCTGTTTAGCTTGGTTTTGTACACTTAGCTGCTCTCTGTAGCTCGGTTTTGTACATACAGCTGCCCTGTGTAGCTTGGTTTTGTACATATAGGTGCCCTCTGTAGCTTGGTTTTGTACATACAGCTGTCCTGTGTAGCTTGGTTTTGTACATATAGGTGCCATGTGTAGCTTGGTTTTGTACATATAGCTGTCCTGTGTAGCTTGGTTTTGTACATATAGCTGCACTCTGTAGCTTGGTTTTGTACTTATAGCTGCCCTGTGTAGCTTGGTTTTGTACATATAGCAGCCTTGTGTAGCTTGGTTTTGTACATATAGCTGCCCTGTGTAGCTTGGTTTTGTACATACAGCTGCCCTCTGTAGCTTGGTTTTGTACATATAGGTGCCATGTGTAGCTTGGTTTTGTACATAAAGCTGCCCTTTGTAGCTTGGTTTTGTACATATAGCTGCACTCTGTAGCTTGGTTTTTTACATACAGCTGCCCTCTGTAGCTTGGTTTTGTACATATAGGTGCCATGTGTAGCTTGGTTTTGTACATATAGCTGTCCTGTGTAGCTTGGTTTTGTGATTATAGCTGCCCTTTGTAGCTTGGATTTGTACATATAGCTGCGCTCTGTATCTTGGTTTTGTACTTATAGCTGCCCTGTGTAGCTTGGTTTTGTACATGTAGCTGCCCTGTGTAGCTTGGTTTTGTACACGTAGTTGCTCCCTCTAGCTTAATTTTGTACATATTGATGCCTTTTGTACATTTGTTTTGGACATAAAGCTGCCGCGTGTAGCTTGGTTTGGTACATGTATTTTTCCTGTGTAGCTTGGTTTTCTACATGTAGCTGCCCTGTGTAGCTTGGTTTTGTACATGTCGCTGCCCTGTGTAACTTGGTTTTGTACATATAGCTGCGCTCTGTAGCTTGGTTTTGTACTTATAGCTGCCCTGTGTAGCTTGGTTTTGTACACATAGCTGCTCTCTGTAGCTTGGTTTTGTACATACAGCTGCTCTGTGTAGCTTGGTTTTGTATATATAGGTGCCCTCTGTAGATTGGTTTTGTACATACAGCTGCCCTGTGTAGCTTGGTTTTGTACATATAGGTGCCATGTGTAGCTTGGTTTTGTACATATAGCTGCCCTGTGTAGCTTGGTTTTGTACATATAGGTGCCCTCTGTAGCTTGGTTTTGTACATACAGCTGTCCTGTGTAGCTTGGTTTTGTACTTATAGCTGCCCTGTGTAGCTTGGTTTTGTACATGTAGCTGCCCTGTGTAGCTTGGTTTTGTACACGTAGTTGCTCTCTCTAGCTTAATTTTGTACATATTGATGCCTTTTGTACATTTGTTTTGGACATATAGCTGCCGTGTGTAGCTTGGTTTGGTATATGTATTTTTCCTGTGTAGCTTGGTTTTCTACATGTAGCTGCCCTGTGTAGCTTGGTTTTGTACATGTCGCTGCCCTGTGTAACTTGGTTTTGTACATATAGCCGCGCTCTGTAGCTTGGTTTTGTACTTATAGCTGCCCTGTGTAGCTTGGTTTTGTACACATAGCTGCTCTCTGTAGCTTGGTTTTGTACATACAGCTGCTCTGTGTAGCTTGGTTTTGTATATATAGGTGCCCTCTGTAGATTGGTTTTGTACATACAGCTGCCCTGTGTAGCTTGGTTTTGTACATATACACTACCGTTCAAAAGTTTGGGATCACCCAAACAATTTTGTGTTTTCCATGAAAAGTCACACTTATTCACCACCATATGTTGTGAAATGAATAGAAAATAGAGTCAAGACATTGACAAGGTTAGAAATAATGATTTGTATTTGAAATAAGATTTTTTTTACATCAAACTTTGCTTTCGTCAAAGAATCCTCCATTTGCAGCAATTACAGCATTGCAGACCTTTGGCATTCTAGCTGTTAATTTGTTGAGGTAATCTGGAGAAATTGCACCCCACGCTTCCAGAAGCAGCTCCCACAAGTTGGATTGGTTGGATGGGCACTTCTTTTAGCAGATTGAGTTTCTGGAGCATCACATTTGTGGGGTCAATTAAACGCTCAAAATGGCCAGAAAAAGAGAACTTTCATCTGAAACTCGATAGTCTATTCTTGTTCTTAGAAATGAAGGCTATTCCATGCGAGAAATTGCTAAGAAATTGAAGATTTCCTACACCGGTGTGTACTACTCCCTTCAGAGGACAGCACAAACAGGCTCTAACCAGAGTAGAAAAAGAAGTGGGAGGCCGCGTTGCACAACTGAGCAAGAAGATAAGTACATTAGAGTCTCTAGTTTGAGAAACAGACGCCTCACAGGTCCCCAACTGGCATCTTCATTAAATAGTACCTGTTAGAGCCTGTTTGTGCTGTCCTCTGAAGGGAGTAGTACACACCGGTGTAGGAAATCTTCAATTTCTTAGCAATTTCTCGCATGGAATAGCCTTCATTTCTAAGAACAAGAATAGACTGTCGAGTTTCAGATGACAGTTCTCTTTTTCTGGCCATTTTGAGCGTTTAATTGACCCCACAAATGTGATGCTCCAGAAACTCAATCTGCTCAAAGAAGTGCCCATCCAACCAATCCAACTTGTGGGAGCTGCTTCTGGAAGCGTGGGGTGCAATTTCTCCAGATTACCTCAACAAATTAACAGCTAGAATGCCAAAGGTCTGCAATGCTGTAATTGCTGCAAATGGAGGATTCTTTGACGAAAGCAAAGTTTGATGTAAAAAAAATCTTATTTCAAATACAAATCATTATTTCTAACCTTGTCAATGTCTTGACTCTATTTTCTATTCATTTCACAACATATGGTGGTGAATAAGTGTGACTTTTCATGGAAAACACGAAATTGTTTGGGTGATCCCAAACTTTTGAACGGTAGTGTAGGTGCCATGTGTAGCTTGGTTTTGTACATATAGCTGCCCTGTGTAGCTTGGTTTTGTACATACAGCTGCCCTCTGTAGCTTGGTTCTGTACATATAACTGCCCTTTGTAGCTTGGTTTTGTACATATAGCTGCACTCTGTAGCTTGGTTTTGTACTTATAGCTGCCCTGTGTAGCTTGGTTTTGTACATATAGCAGCCTTGTGTAGCTTGGTTTTGTACACGGAGCTGCCCTGTGTAGCTTGGTTTTGTACATATAGCTGCCCTGTGTAGCTTGGTTTTGTACATACAGCTGCCCTCTGTAGCTTGGTTTTGTAAACATAGCTGCCCAGTGTAGCTTGGTTTTATACACGTAGCTGCCCTCTCTAGCTTAATTTTGTACATATAGAAGCCTTTTATAGCTTGGTTTTGTACATATAGCTGCCCTGTGAAGCTTTATTTTGTACATGTATTTTTCCTGTGTAGCTTGGTTTTGTACATGTAGCTGCCCTGTGTAACTTGGTTTTGTACATATAGCTGCGCTCTGTAGCTTGGTTTTGTACATATAACTGCCCTTTGTAGCTTGGATTTGTACATATAGCTGCGCTTTGTAACTTGGTTTTGTACATATAGTTGCCCTGTTTAGCTTGGTTTTGTACACATAGCTGCTCTATGTAGCTTGGTTTTGTACATACAGCTGCCCTGTGTAGCTTGGTTTTGTACATATAGGTGCCCTCTGTAGCTTGGTTTTGTACATACAGCTGTCCTGTGTAGCTTGGTTTTGTACATATAGGTGCCATGTGTAGCTTGGTTTTGTACATATAGCTGTCCTGTGTAGCTTGGTTTTGTGATTATAGCTGCCCTTTGTAGCTTGGATTTGTACATATAGCTGCGCTCTGTATCTTGGTTTTGTACTTATAGCTGCCCTGTGTAGCTTGGTTTTGTACATGTAGCTGCCCTGTGTAGCTTGGTTTTGCACACGTAGTTGCTCTCTCTAGCTTAATTTTGTACATATTGATGCCTTTTGTAAATTGGTTTTGGACATATAGCTGCCCTGTGTAGCTTGGTTTGGTACATATAGGTGCCCTCTGTAGCTTGGTTTTGGACACGTAGCTGCCCTGTGTAGCTTGGTTTTGTACATATAGCTGCCCTGTGTAGCTTGGTTTTGTACATACAGCTGCCCTCTGTAGCTTGGTTTTGTATATATAGCTGCCTTGTATAGCTTAGCTTTATACATATAGCTGCCCTCTGTAGGTTGATTCTGTACACATAGCTGCGCAGTGTAGCTTGGTTTTATACACGTAGCTGCCCTCTCCAGCTTAATTTTGTACATATAGAAGCCTTTTATAGCTTGGTTTTGTACATATAGCTGCCCTGTGAAGCTTTATTTTGTACATTTATTTTTCCTGTGTAGCTTGGTTTTGTACATGTAGCTGCCCTGTGTAACTTGGTTTTGTACATATAGCTGCGCTCTGTAGCTTGGTTTTGTACATATAACTGCCCTTTGTAGCTTGGATTTGTACATATAGCTGCGCTTTGTAACTTGGTTTTGTACATATAGTTGCCCTGTTTAGCTTGGTTTTGTACACTTAGCTGCTCTCTGTAGCTCGGTTTTGTACATACAGCTGCCCTGTGTAGCTTGGTTTTGTACATATAGGTGCCCTCTGTAGCTTGGTTTTGTACATACAGCTGTCCTGTGTAGCTTGGTTTTGTACATATAGGTGCCATGTGTAGCTTGGTTTTGTACATATAGCTGTCCTGTGTAGCTTGGTTTTGTACATATAGCTGCACTCTGTAGCTTGGTTTTGTACTTATAGCTGCCCTGTGTAGCTTGGTTTTGTACATATAGCAGCCTTGTGTAGCTTGGTTTTGTACATATAGCTGCCCTGTGTAGCTTGGTTTTGTACATACAGCTGCCCTCTGTAGCTTGGTTTTGTACATATAGGTGCCATGTGTAGCTTGGTTTTGTACATAAAGCTGCCCTTTGTAGCTTGGTTTTGTACATATAGCTGCACTCTGTAGCTTGGTTTTTTACATACAGCTGCCCTCTGTAGCTTGGTTTTGTACATATAGGTGCCATGTGTAGCTTGGTTTTGTACATATAGCTGTCCTGTGTAGCTTGGTTTTGTGATTATAGCTGCCCTTTGTAGCTTGGATTTGTACATATAGCTGCGCTCTGTATCTTGGTTTTGTACTTATAGCTGCCCTGTGTAGCTTGGTTTTGTACATGTAGCTGCCCTGTGTAGCTTGGTTTTGTACACGTAGTTGCTCCCTCTAGCTTAATTTTGTACATATTGATGCCTTTTGTACATTTGTTTTGGACATAAAGCTGCCGCGTGTAGCTTGGTTTGGTACATGTATTTTTCCTGTGTAGCTTGGTTTTCTACATGTAGCTGCCCTGTGTAGCTTGGTTTTGTACATGTCGCTGCCCTGTGTAACTTGGTTTTGTACATATAGCTGCGCTCTGTAGCTTGGTTTTGTACTTATAGCTGCCCTGTGTAGCTTGGTTTTGTACACATAGCTGCTCTCTGTAGCTTGGTTTTGTACATACAGCTGCTCTGTGTAGCTTGGTTTTGTATATATAGGTGCCCTCTGTAGATTGGTTTTGTACATACAGCTGCCCTGTGTAGCTTGGTTTTGTACATATAGGTGCCATGTGTAGCTTGGTTTTGTACATATAGCTGCCCTGTGTAGCTTGGTTTTGTACATATAGGTGCCCTCTGTAGCTTGGTTTTGTACATACAGCTGTCCTGTGTAGCTTGGTTTTGTACTTATAGCTGCCCTGTGTAGCTTGGTTTTGTACATGTAGCTGCCCTGTGTAGCTTGGTTTTGTACACGTAGTTGCTCTCTCTAGCTTAATTTTGTACATATTGATGCCTTCTGTACATTTGTTTTGGACATATAGCTGCCGTGTGTAGCTTGGTTTGGTATATGTATTTTTCCTGTGTAGCTTGGTTTTCTACATGTAGCTGCCCTGTGTAGCTTGGTTTTGTTCATGTCGCTGCCCTGTGTAACTTGGTTTTGTACATATAGCTGCGCTCTGTAGCTTGGTTTTGTACTTATAGCTGCCCTGTGTAGCTTGGTTTTGTACACATAGCTGCTCTCTGTAGCTTGGTTTTGTACATATAGCTGCCCTGTGTAGCTTGGTTTTGTACATACAGCTGCCCTCTGTAGCTTGGTTCTGTACATATAACTGCCCTTTGTAGCTTGGTTTTGTACATATAGCTGCACTCTGTAGCTTGGTTTTGTACTTATAGCTGCCCTGTGTAGCTTGGTTTTGTACATATAGCAGCCTTGTGTAGCTTGGTTTTGTACACGGAGCTGCCCTGTGTAGCTTGGTTTTGTACATATAGCTGCCCTGTGTAGCTTGGTTTTGTACATACAGCTGCCCTCTGTAGCTTGGTTTTGTAAACATAGCTGCCCAGTGTAGCTTGGTTTTATACACGTAGCTGCCCTCTCTAGCTTAATTTTGTACATATAGAAGCCTTTTATAGCTTGGTTTTGTACATATAGCTGCCCTGTGAAGCTTTATTTTGTACATGTATTTTTCCTGTGTAGCTTGGTTTTGTACATGTAGCTGCCCTGTGTAACTTGGTTTTGTACATATAGCTGCGCTCTGTAGCTTGGTTTTGTACATATAACTGCCCTTTGTAGCTTGGATTTGTACATATAGCTGCGCTTTGTAACTTGGTTTTGTACATATAGTTGCCCTGTTTAGCTTGGTTTTGTACACATGGCTGCTCTATGTAGCTTGGTTTTGTACATACAGCTGCCCTGTGTAGCTTGGTTTTGTACATATAGGTGCCCTCTGTAGCTTGGTTTTGTACATACAGCTGTCCTGTGTAGCTTGGTTTTGTACATATAGGTGCCATGTGTAGCTTGGTTTTGTACATATAGCTGTCCTGTGTAGCTTGGTTTTGTGATTATAGCTGCCCTTTGTAGCTTGGATTTGTACATATAGCTGCGCTCTGTATCTTGGTTTTGTACTTATAGCTGCCCTGTGTAGCTTGGTTTTGTACATGTAGCTGCCCTGTGTAGCTTGGTTTTGCACACGTAGTTGCTCTCTCTAGCTTAATTTTGTACATATTGATGCCTTTTGTAAATTGGTTTTGGACATATAGCTGCCCTGTGTAGCTTGGTTTGGTACATGTATTTTTCCTGTGTAGCTTGGTTTTCTACATGTAGCTGCCCTGTTTAGCTTGGTTTTTACATGTCGCTGCCCTGTGTAACTTGGTTTTGTACATATAGCCGCGCTCTGTAGCTTGGTTTTGTACTTATAGCTGCCCTGTGTAGCTTGGTTTTGTACACATAGCTGCTCTCTGTAGCTTGGTTTTGTACATACAGCTGCCCTGTGTAGCTTGATTTTGTATATATAGGTGACCTCTGTAGATTGGTTTTGTACATACAGCTGCCCTGTGTAGCTTGGTTTTGTACATATAGGTGCACTCTGTAGCTTGGTTTTGTACTTATAGCTGCCCTTTGTAGCTTGGTTTTGTACATATAGCTGCACTCTGTAGCTTGGTTTTGTACTTATAGCTGCCCTGTGTAGCTTGGTTTTGTACATATAGGTGCCATGTGTAGCTTGGTTTTGTACATATAGCTGCCCTTTGTAGCTTGGTTTTGTACATATAGCTGCACTCTGTAGCTTGGTTTTGTACTTATAGCTGCCCTGTGTAGCTTGGTTTTGTACATATAGCAGCCTTCTGTAGCTTGGTTTTGTACATGTAGCTGCCCTGTGTAGCTTGGTTTTGTACATATAGCTACCCTGTGTATCTTGGTTTTGGACACGTAGCTGCCCTGTGTAGCTTGGTTTTGTACATATAGCTGCGCTCTGTAGCTTGGTTTTGTACTTATAGCTGCCCTGTGTAGCTTGGATTTGTACATAAAACTGCCCTTTGTAGCTTGGATTTGTACATATAGCTGCGCTTTGTAACTTGGTTTTGTACATATAGTTGCCCTGTTTAGCTTGGTTTTGTACACATAGCTGCTCTCTGTAGCTTGGTTTTGTACATACAGCTGCCCTGTGTAGCTTGGTTTTGTACATATAGTTGCCCTCTGTAGCTTGGTTTTGTACATACAGCTGCCCTGTGTAGCTTGGTTTTGTACACGTAGTTGCTCTCTCTAGCTTAATTTTGTACATATTGATGCCTTTTGTACATTGGTTTTGGACATATAGCTGCCCTGTGTAGCTGGGTTTGGTACATATATTTTTCCTGTGTAGCTTGGTTTTCTACATGTAGCTGCCCTGTGTAGCTTGGTTTTGTACATGTCGCTGCCCTGTGGAACTTGGTTTTGTACATATAGCTGCGCTCTGTAGCTTGGTTTTGTACTTATAGCTGCCCTGTGTAGCTTGGTTTTGTACACATAGATGCTCTCTGTAGCTTGGTTTTGTACATACAGCTGCCCTGTGTAGCTTGGTTTTCTACATGTAGCTGCCCTGTGTAGCTTGGTTTTGTACGTACAGCTGCCCTGTGTAGCTTGGTTTTGTACATATAGGTGCCATGTGTAGCTTGGTTTTGTACATATAGCTGCCCTGTGTAGCTTGGTTTTGTACATACAGCTCCCCTCTGTAGCTTGGTTTTGTACATATAACTGCCCTTTGTAGCTTAGTTTTGTACATATAGCTGCACTCTGTAGCTTGGTTTTGTACTTATAGCTGCCCTGTGTAGCTTGGTTTTGTACATATAGCAGCCTTGTGTATCTTGGTTTTGTACATGTAGCTGCCCTGTGTAGCTTGGTTTTGTACATATAGCTAACCTGTGTAGCTTGGTTTTGTACACATAGCTAACCTGTGTAGCTTGGTTTTGTATATATAGCTGCCTTGTATAGCTTAGCTTTATACATATAGCTGCCCTCTGTAGGTTGATTCTGTACACATAGCTGCCCAGTGTAGCTTGGTTTTATACACGTAGCTGCCCTCTCTAGCTTAATTTTGTACATATAGAAGCCTTTTATAGCTTGGTTTTGTACATATAGCTGCCCTGTGAAGCTTTATTTTGTACATGTATTTTTCCTGTGTAGCTTGGTTTTGTACATGTAGCTGCCCTGTGTAACTTGGTTTTGTACATATAGCTGCGCTCTGTAGCTTGGTTTTGTACATATAACTGCCCTTTGTAGCTTGGATTTGTACATATAGCTGCGCTTTGTAACTTGGTTTTGTACATATAGTTGCCCTGTTTAGCTTTTTTTTTGTACACATAGCTGCTCTCTGTAGCTCGGTTTTGTACATACGGCTGCCCTGTGTAGCTTGGTTTTGTACATATAGGTGCCCTCTGTAGCTTGGTTTTGTACATACAGCTGTCCTGTGTAGCTTGGTTTTGTACATATAGGTGCCATGTGTAGCTTGGTTTTGTACATATAGCTGTCCTGTGTAGCTTGGTTTTGTACATATAGCTGCACTCTGTAGCTTGGTTTTGTACTTATAGCTGCCCTGTGTAGCTTGGTTTTGTACATATAGCAGCCTTGTGTAGCTTGGTTTTGTACATATAGCTGCCCTGTGTAGCTTGGTTTTGTACATACAGCTGCCCTCTGTAGCTTGGTTTTGTACATATAGGTGCAGTGTGTAGCTTGGTTTTGTACATATAGCTGCCCTTTGTAGCTTGGTTTTGTACATATAGCTGCACTCTGTAGCTTGGTTTTGTACATACAGCTGCCCTGTGTAGCTTGGTTTTGTACATATAGGTGCCATGTGTAGGTTGGTTTTGTACATATAGCTGTCCTGTGTAGCTTGGTTTTGTGATTATAGCTGCCCTTTGTAGCTTGGATTTGTACATATAGGTGCCATGTGTAGCTTGGTTTTGTACATATAGCTGCCCTGTGTAGCTTGGTTTTGTACATATAGGTGCCATGTGTAGCTTGGTTTTGTACATATAGCTGTCCTGTGTAGCTTGGTTTTGTACATATAGCTGCACTCTGTAGGTTGATTCTGTACACATAGCTGCCCAGTGTAGCTTGGTTTTATACACGTAGCTGCCCTCTCCAGCCTAATTTTGTACATATAGAAGCCTTTTGTAGCTTGGTTTTGTACATATAGCTGCCCTGTGAAGCTTTCTTTTGTACATGTATTTTTTCTGTGTAGCTTGGTTTTGTACATGTAGCTGCCCTGTGTAACTTGGTTTTGTACATATAGCTGCGCTCTGTGGCTTGGTTTTGCACATATAACTGCCCTTTGTACCTTGGATTTTTACATATAGCATCGCTTTGTAACTTGGTTTTGTACATATAGTTGCCCAGGTTTAGCTTGGTTTTGTACACATAGCTGCTCTCTGTAGCTTGGTTTTGTACATACAGCTGCCCTGTGTAGCTTGGTTTTGTACATATAGGTGCCCTCTGTAGCTTGGTTTTGTACATACAGCTGTCCTGTGTAGCTTGGTTTTGTACATATAGGTGCCATGTGTAGCTTGGTTTTGTACATATAGCTGTCCTGTGTAGCTTGGTTTTGTGATTATAGCTGCCCTTTGTAGCTTTGATTTGTACATATAGCTGCGCTCTGTATCTTGGTTTTGTACTTATAGCTGCCCTGTGTAGCTTGGTTTTGTACATGTAGCTGCCCTGTGTAGCTTGGTTTTGTACACGTAGTTGCTCTCTCTAGCTTAATTTTGTACATATTGATGCCTTTTGTACATTTGTTTTGGACATATAGCTGCCGTGTGTAGCTTGGTTTGGTACATGTATTTTTCCTGTGTAGCTTGGTTTTCTACATGTAGCTGCCCTGTGTAGCTTGGTTTTGTACATATAACTGCCCTTTGTAGCTTGGTTTTGTACATATAGCTGCACTCTGTAGGTTGATTCTGTACACATAGCTGCCCAGTGTAGCTTGGTTTTGTACATATAGCTGCCCTGTGTAGCTTGGTTTTGAACATACAGCTGCCCTCTGTAGCTTGGTTTTGTACATATAGGTGCCATGTGTAGCTTGGTTTTGTACATATAGCTGCCCTTTGTAGCTTGGTTTTGTACATATAGCTGCACTCTGTAGCTTGGTTTTGTACATACAGCTGCCCTGTGTAGCTTGGTTTTGTACATATAGGTGCCATGTGTAGCTTGGTTTTGTACATATAGCTGTCCTTTGTAGCTTGGTTTTGTGATTATAGCTGCCCTTTGTAGCTTGGATTTGTACATATAGCTGCACTCTGTAGGTTGATTCTGTACTTATAGCTGCCCAGTGTAGCTTGGTTTTATACACGTAGCTGCCCTCTCCAGCCTAATTTTGTACATATAGAAGCCTTTTGTAGCTTGGTTTTGTACATATAGCTGCCCTGTGAAGCTTTCTTTTGTACATGTATTTTTTCTGTGTAACTTGGTTTTGTACATGTAGCTGCCCTGTGTAACTTGGTTTTGTACATATAGCTGCGCTCTGTAGCTTGGTTTTGTACATATAACTGCCCTTTGTAGCTTGGATTTGTACATATAGCTGCGCTTTGTAACCTGGTTTTGTACATATAGTTGCCCTGTTTAGCTTGGTTTTGTACACATAGCTGCTCTCTGTAGCTTGGTTTTGTACATACAGCTGCCCTGTGTAGCTTGGTTTTGTACATATAGGTGCCCTCTGTAGCTTGGTTTTGTACATACAGCTGTCCTGTGTAGCTTGGTTTTGTACATATAGGTGCCATGTGTAGCTTGGTTTTGTACATATAGCTGTCCTGTGTAGCTTGGTTTTGTACATATAGCTGCCCTTTGTAGCTTGGTTTTGTACATATAACTGCCCTTTGTAGCTTGGTTTTGTACATATAGCTGCACTCTGTAGGTTGATTCTGTACACATAGCTGCCCAGTGTAGCTTGGTTTTGTACATATAGCTGCCCTGTGTAGCTTGGTTTTGAACATACAGCTGCCCTCTGTAGCTTGGTTTTGTACATATAGGTGCCATGTGTAGCTTGGTTTTGTACATATAGCTGCCCTTTGTAGCTTGGTTTTGTACATATAGCTGCACTCTGTAGCTTGGTTTTGTACATACAGCTGCCCTGTGTAGCTTGGTTTTGTACATATAGCTGTCCTGTGTAGCTTGGTTTTGTGATTATAGCTGCCCTTTGTAGCTTGGATTTGTACATATAGCTGCACTCTGTAGGTTGATTCTGTACTTATAGCTGCCCTGTGTAGCTTGGTTTTATACACGTAGCTGCCCTCTCCAGCCTAATTTTGTACACATAGAAGCCTTTTGTAGCTTGGTTTTGTACATATAGCTGTCCTGTGTAGCTTGGTTTTGTACATATAGCTGCACTCTGTAGCTTGGTTTTGTACTTATAGCTGCCCTGTGTAGCTTGGTTTTGTACATATAGCAGCCTTGTGTAGCTTGGTTTTGTACATATAGCTGCCCTGTGTAGCTTGGTTTTGTACATACAGCTGCCCTCTGTAGCTTGGTTTTGTACATATAGGTGCCATGTGTAGCTTGGTTTTGTACATATAGCTGCCCTTTGTAGCTTGGTTTTGTACATATAGCTGCACTCTGTAGCTTGGTTTTGTACATACAGCTGCCCTGTGTAGCTTGGTTTTGTACATATAGGTGCCATGTGTAGCTTGGTTTTGTACATATAGCTGTCCTGTGTAGCTTGGTTTTGTGATTATAGCTGCCCTTTGTAGCTTGGATTTGTACATATAGCTGCCCTCTGTAGCTTGGTTTTGTACATATAGCTGCACTCTGTAGCTTGGTTTTGTACATACAGCTGCCCTGTGTAGCTTGGTTTTGTACATATAGGTGCCATGTGTAGCTTGGTTTTGTACATATAGCTGTCCTGTGTAGCTTGGTTTTGTGATTATAGCTGCCCTTTGTAGCTTGGATTTGTACATATAGCTGCGCTCTGTATCTTGGTTTTGTACTTATAGCTGCCCTGTGTAGCTTGGTTTTGTACATGTAGCTGCCCTGTGTAGCTTGGTTTTGTACACGTAGTTGCTCTCTCTAGCTTAATTTTGTACATATTGATGCCTTTTGTACATTTGTTTTGGACATATAGCTGCCGTGTGTAGCTTGGTTTGGTACATGTATTTTTCCTGTGTAGCTTGGTTTTCTACATGTAGCTGCCCTGTGTAGCTTGGTTTTGTACATGTCGCTGCCCTGTGTAACTTGGTTTTGTACATATAGCTGCGCTCTGTAGCTTGGTTTTGTACTTATAGCTGCCCTGTGTAGCTTGGTTTTGTACACATAGCTGCTCTCTGTAGCTTGGTTTTGTACATACAGCTACTCTCTGTAGCTTGGTTTTGTATATATAGGTGCCCTCTGTAGATTGGTCTTGTACATACAGCTGCCCTGTGTAGCTTGGTTTTGTACATATAGGTGCCATGTGTAGCTTGGTTTTGTACATATAGCTGCCCTGTGTAGCTTGGTTTTGTACATACAGCTGCCCTCTGTAGCTTGGTTTTGTACATATAACTGCCCTTTGTAGCTTGGTTTTGTACATATAGCTGCACTCTATAGGTTGATTCTGTACACATAGCTGCCCAGTGTAGCTTGGTTTTATACACGTAGCTGCCCTCTCCAGCCTAATTTTGTACATATAGAAGCCTTTTGTAGCTTGGTTTTGTACATATAGCTGCCCTTTGAAGCTTTCTTTTGTACATGTATTTTTTCTGTGTAGCTTGGTTTTGTACATGTAGCTGCCCTGTGTAACTTGGTTTTGTACATATAGCTGCGCTCTGTAGCTTGGTTTTGTACATATAACTGCCCTTTGTAGCTTGGATTTTTACATATAGCATCGCTTTGTAACTTGGTTTTGTACATATAGTTGCCCTGTTTAGCTTGGTTTTGTACACATAGCTGCTCTCTGTAGCTTGGTTTTGTACATACAGCTGCCCTGTATAGCTTGGTTTTGTACATGTAGGTGCCCTCTGTAACTTGGTTTTGTACCTACAGCTGCCCTGTGTAGCTTGGTTTTGTACATATAGGTGCCATGTGTAGCTTGGTTTTGTACATATAGCTGTCCTGTGTAGCTTGGTTTTGTGATTATAGCTGCCCTTTGTAGCTTGGATTTGTACATAAAGCTGCGCTCTGTATCTTGGTTTTGTACTTATAGCTGCCCTGTGTAGCTTGGTTTTGTACATGTAGCTGCCCTGTGTAGCTTGGTTTTGTACACGTAGTTGCTCTCTCTAGCTTAATTTTGTACATATTGATGCCTTTTGTACATTTGTTTTGGACATATAGCTGCAGTGTGTAGCTTGGTTTGGTACATGTATTTTTCCTGTGTAGCTTGGTTTTCTACATGTAGCTGCCCTGTGTAGCTTGGTTTTGTACATGTCGCTGCCCTGTGGAACTTGGTTTTGTACATATAGCTGCGCTCTGTAGCTTGGTTTTGTACTTATAGCTGCCCTGTGTAGCTTGGTTTTGTACACATAGCTGCTCTCTGTAGCTTGGTTTTGTACATACAGCTGCTCTGTGTAGCTTGGTTTTGTATATATAGGTGCCCTCTGTAGATTGGTTTTGTACATACAGCTGCCCTGTGTAGCTTGGTTTTGTACATATAGGTGCCATGTGTAGCTTGGTTTTGTACATATAACTGCCCTTTGTAGCTTGGTTTTGTACATATAGCTGCACTCTGTAGGTTGATTCTGTACACATAGCTGCCCAGTGTAGCTTGGTTTTATACACGTAGCTGCCCTCTCCAGCCTAATTTTGTACATATAGAAGCCTTTTGTAGCTTGGTTTTGTAGATATAGCTGCCCTTTGAAGCTTTCTTTTGTACATGTATTTTTTCTGTGTAACTTGGTTTTGTACATGTAGCTGCCCTGTGTAACTTGGTTTTGTACATATAGCTGCGCTCTGTAGCTTGGTTTTGTACATATAACTGCCCTTTGTAGCTTGGATTTGTACATATAGCTGCGCTTTGTAACCTGGTTTTGTACATATAGTTGCTCTGTTTAGCTTGGTTTTGTACACATAGCTGCTCTCTGTAGCTTGGTTTTGTACATACAGCTGCCCTGTGTAGCTTGGTTTTGTACATACAGCTGCCCTCTGTAGCTTGGTTTTGTACATATAGGTGCCATGTGTAGCTTGGTTTTGTACATATAGCTGCCCTTTGTAGCTTGGTTTTGTACATATAGCTGCACTCTGTAGCTTGGTTTTGTACATACAGCTGCCCTGTGTAGCTTGGTTTTGTACATATAGGTGCCATGTGTAGCTTGGTTTTGTACATATAGCTGTCCTGTGTAGCTTGGTTTTGTGATTATAGCTGCCCTTTGTAGCTTGGATTTGTACATATAGCTGCACTCTGTAGGTTGATTCTGTACTTATAGCTGCCCAGTGTAGCTTGGTTTTATACACGTAGCTGCCCTCTCCAGCCTAATTTTGTACATATAGAAGCCTTTTGTAGCTTGGTTTTGTACATATAGCTGCCCTGTGAAGCTTTCTTTTGTACATGTATTTTTTCTGTGTAACTTGGTTTTGTACATGTAGCTGCCCTGTGTAACTTGGTTTTGTACATATAGCTGCGCTCTGTAGCTTGGTTTTGTACATATAACTGCCCTTTGTAGCTTGGATTTGTACATATAGCTGCGCTTTGTAACCTGGTTTTGTACATATAGTTGCCCTGTTTAGCTTGGTTTTGTACACATAGCTGCTCTCTGTAGCTTGGTTTTGTACATACAGCTGCCCTGTGTAGCTTGGTTTTGTACATATAGGTGCCCTCTGTAGCTTGGTTTTGTACATACAGCTGTCCTGTGTAGCTTGGTTTTGTACATATAGGTGCCATGTGTAGCTTGGTTTTGTACATATAGCTGTCCTGTGTAGCTTGGTTTTGTACATATAGCTGCCCTTTGTAGCTTGGTTTTGTACATATAACTGCCCTTTGTAGCTTGGTTTTGTACATATAGCTGCACTCTGTAGGTTGATTCTGTACACATAGCTGCCCAGTGTAGCTTGGTTTTGTACATATAGCTGCCCTGTGTAGCTTGGTTTTGAACATACAGCTGCCCTCTGTAGCTTGGTTTTGTACATATAGGTGCCATGTGTAGCTTGGTTTTGTACATATAGCTGCCCTTTGTAGCTTGGTTTTGTACATATAGCTGCACTCTGTAGCTTGGTTTTGTACATACAGCTGCCCTGTGTAGCTTGGTTTTGTACATATAGCTGTCCTGTGTAGCTTGGTTTTGTGATTATAGCTGCCCTTTGTAGCTTGGATTTGTACATATAGCTGCACTCTGTAGGTTGATTCTGTACTTATAGCTGCCCTGTGTAGCTTGGTTTTATACACGTAGCTGCCCTCTCCAGCCTAATTTTGTACACATAGAAGCCTTTTGTAGCTTGGTTTTGTACATATAGCTGTCCTGTGTAGCTTGGTTTTGTACATATAGCTGCACTCTGTAGCTTGGTTTTGTACTTATAGCTGCCCTGTGTAGCTTGGTTTTGTACATATAGCAGCCTTGTGTAGCTTGGTTTTGTACATATAGCTGCCCTGTGTAGCTTGGTTTTGTACATACAGCTGCCCTCTGTAGCTTGGTTTTGTACATATAGGTGCCATGTGTAGCTTGGTTTTGTACATATAGCTGCCCTTTGTAGCTTGGTTTTGTACATATAGCTGCACTCTGTAGCTTGGTTTTGTACATACAGCTGCCCTGTGTAGCTTGGTTTTGTACATATAGGTGCCATGTGTAGCTTGGTTTTGTACATATAGCTGTCCTGTGTAGCTTGGTTTTGTGATTATAGCTGCCCTTTGTAGCTTGGATTTGTACATATAGCTGCCCTCTGTAGCTTGGTTTTGTACATATAGCTGCACTCTGTAGCTTGGTTTTGTACATACAGCTGCCCTGTGTAGCTTGGTTTTGTACATATAGGTGCCATGTGTAGCTTGGTTTTGTACATATAGCTGTCCTGTGTAGCTTGGTTTTGTGATTATAGCTGCCCTTTGTAGCTTGGATTTGTACATATAGCTGCGCTCTGTATCTTGGTTTTGTACTTATAGCTGCCCTGTGTAGCTTGGTTTTGTACATGTAGCTGCCCTGTGTAGCTTGGTTTTGTACACGTAGTTGCTCTCTCTAGCTTAATTTTGTACATATTGATGCCTTTTGTACATTTGTTTTGGACATATAGCTGCCGTGTGTAGCTTGGTTTGGTACATGTATTTTTCCTGTGTAGCTTGGTTTTCTACATGTAGCTGCCCTGTGTAGCTTGGTTTTGTACATGTCGCTGCCCTGTGTAACTTGGTTTTGTACATATAGCTGCGCTCTGTAGCTTGGTTTTGTACTTATAGCTGCCCTGTGTAGCTTGGTTTTGTACACATAGCTGCTCTCTGTAGCTTGGTTTTGTACATACAGCTACTCTCTGTAGCTTGGTTTTGTATATATAGGTGCCCTCTGTAGATTGGTTTTGTACATACAGCTGCCCTGTGTAGCTTGGTTTTGTACATATAGGTGCCATGTGTAGCTTGGTTTTGTACATATAGCTGCCCTGTGTAGCTTGGTTTTGTACATACAGCTGCCCTCTGTAGCTTGGTTTTGTACATATAACTGCCCTTTGTAGCTTGGTTTTGTACATATAGCTGCACTCTATAGGTTGATTCTGTACACATAGCTGCCCAGTGTAGCTTGGTTTTATACACGTAGCTGCCCTCTCCAGCCTAATTTTGTACATATAGAAGCCTTTTGTAGCTTGGTTTTGTACATATAGCTGCCCTGTGAAGCTTTCTTTTGTACATGTATTTTTTCTGTGTAGCTTGGTTTTGTACATGTAGCTGCCCTGTGTAACTTGGTTTTGTACATATAGCTGCGCTCTGTAGCTTGGTTTTGTACATATAACTGCCCTTTGTAGCTTGGATTTTTACATATAGCATCGCTTTGTAACTTGGTTTTGTACATATAGTTGCCCTGTTTAGCTTGGTTTTGTACACATAGCTGCTCTCTGTAGCTTGGTTTTGTACATACAGCTGCCCTGTGTAGCTTGGTTTTGTACATGTAGGTGCCCTCTGTAGCTTGGTTTTGTACCTACAGCTGCCCTGTGTAGCTTGGTTTTGTACATATAGGTGCCATGTGTAGCTTGGTTTTGTACATATAGCTGTCCTGTGTAGCTTGGTTTTGTGATTATAGCTGCCCTTTGTAGCTTGGATTTGTACATAAAGCTGCGCTCTGTATCTTGGTTTTGTACTTATAGCTGCCCTGTGTAGCTTGGTTTTGTACATGTAGCTGCCCTGTGTAGCTTGGTTTTGTACACGTAGTTGCTCTCTCTAGCTTAATTTTGTACATATTGATGCCTTTTGTACATTTGTTTTGGACATATAGCTGCAGTGTGTAGCTTGGTTTGGTACATGTATTTTTCCTGTGTAGCTTGGTTTTCTACATGTAGCTGCCCTGTGTAGCTTGGTTTTGTACATGTCGCTGCCCTGTGGAACTTGGTTTTGTACATATAGCTGCGCTCTGTAGCTTGGTTTTGTACTTATAGCTGCCCTGTGTAGCTTGGTTTTGTACACATAGCTGCTCTCTGTAGCTTGGTTTTGTACATACAGCTGCTCTGTGTAGCTTGGTTTTGTATATATAGGTGCCCTCTGTAGATTGGTTTTGTACATACAGCTGCCCTGTGTAGCTTGGTTTTGTACATATAGGTGCCATGTGTAGCTTGGTTTTGTACATATAACTGCCCTTTGTAGCTTGGTTTTGTACATATAGCTGCACTCTGTAGGTTGATTCTGTACACATAGCTGCCCAGTGTAGCTTGGTTTTATACACGTAGCTGCCCTCTCCAGCCTAATTTTGTACATATAGAAGCCTTTTGTAGCTTGGTTTTGTAGATATAGCTGCCCTTTGAAGCTTTCTTTTGTACATGTATTTTTTCTGTGTAACTTGGTTTTGTACATGTAGCTGCCCTGTGTAACTTGGTTTTGTACATATAGCTGCGCTCTGTAGCTTGGTTTTGTACATATAACTGCCCTTTGTAGCTTGGATTTGTACATATAGCTGCGCTTTGTAACCTGGTTTTGTACATATAGTTGCTCTGTTTAGCTTGGTTTTGTACACATAGCTGCTCTCTGTAGCTTGGTTTTGTACATACAGCTGCCCTGTGTAGCTTGGTTTTGTACATATAGGTGCCCTCTGTAGCTTGGTTTTGTACATACAGCTGTCCTGTGTAGCTTGGTTTTGTACATATAGGTGCCATGTGTAGCTTGGTTTTGTACATATAGCTGTCCTGTGTAGCTTGGTTTTGTACATATAGCTGCACTCTGTAGCTTGGTTTTGTACTTATAGCTGCCCTGTGTAGCTTGGTATTGTACATATAGCAGTCTTGTGTAGCTTGGTTTTGTACATATAGCTGCCCTGTGTAGCTTGGTTTTGTACATACAGCTGCCCTCTGTAGCTTGGTTTTGTACATATAGGTGCCATGTGTAGCTTGGTTTTGTACATATAGCTGCCCTTTGTAGCTTGGTTTTGTACATATAGCTGCACTCTGTAGCTTGGTTTTGTACATACAGCTGCCCTGTGTAGCTTGGTTTTGTACATATAGGTGCCATGTGTAGCTTGGTTTTGTACATATAGCTGTCCTGTGTAGCTTGGTTTTGTGATTATAGCTGCCCTTTGTAGCTTGGATTTGTACATATAGCTGCGCTCTGTATCTTGGTTTTGTACTTATAGCTGCCCTGTGTAGCTTGGTTTTGTACATGTAGCTGCCCTGTGTAGCTTGGTTTTGTACACGTAGTTGCTCTCTCTAGCTTAATTTTGTACATATTGATGCCTTTTGTACATTTGTTTTGGACATATAGCTGCCGTGTGTAGCTTGGTTTGGTACATGTATTTTTCCTGTGTAGCTTGGTTTTCTACATGTAGCTGCCCTGTGTAGCTTGGTTTTGTACATGTCGCTGCCCTGTGTAACTTGGTTTTGTACATATAGCTGCGCTCTGTAGCTTGGTTTTGTACTTATAGCTGCCCTGTGTAGCTTGGTTTTGTACACATAGCTGCTCTCTGTAGCTTGGTTTTGTACATACAGCTACTCTCTGTAGCTTGGTTTTGTATATATAGGTGCCCTCTGTAGATTGGTTTTGTACATACAGCTGCCCTGTGTAGCTTGGTTTTGTACATATAGGTGCCATGTGTAGCTTGGTTTTGTACATATAGCTGCCCTGTGTAGCTTGGTTTTGTACATACAGCTGCCCTCTGTAGCTTGGTTTTGTACATATAACTGCCCTTTGTAGCTTGGTTTTGTACATATAGCTGCACTCTGTAGGTTGATTCTGTACACATAGCTGCCCAGTGTAGCTTGGTTTTATACACGTAGCTGCCCTCTCCAGCCTAATTTTGTACATATAGAAGCCTTTTGTAGCTTGGTTTTGTACATATAGCTGCCCTGTGAAGCTTTCTTTTGTACATGTATTTTTTCTGTGTAGCTTGGTTTTGTACATGTAGCTGCCCTGTGTAACTTGGTTTTGTACATATAGCTGCGCTCTGTAGCTTGGTTTTGTACATATAACTGCCCTTTGTAGCTTGGATTTTTACATATAGCATCACTTTGTAACTTGGTTTTGTACATATAGTTGCCCTGTTTAGCTTGGTTTTGTACACATAGCTGCTCTCTGTAGCTTGGTTTTGTACATACAGCTGCCCTGTGTAGCTTGGTTTTGTACATATAGGTGCCCTCTGTAGCTTGGTTTTGTACATACAGATGTCCTGTGTAGCTTGGTTTTGTACATATAGGTGCCATGTGTAGCTTGGTTTTGTACATATAGCTGTCCTGTGTAGCTTGGTTTTGTGATTATAGCTGCCCTTTGTAGCTTTGATTTGTACATATAGCTGCGCTCTGTATCTTGGTTTTGTACTTATAGCTGCCCTGTGTAGCTTGGTTTTGTACATGTAGCTGCCCTGTGTAGCTTGGTTTTGTACACGTAGTTGCTCTCTCTAGCTTAATTTTGTACATATTGATGCCTTTTGTACATTTGTTTTGGACATATAGCTGCCGTGTGTAGCTTGGTTTGGTACATGTATTTTTCCTGTGTAGCTTGGTTTTCTACATGTAGCTGCCCTGTGTAGCTTGGTTTTGTACATATAACTGCCCTTTGTAGCTTGGTTTTGTACATATAGCTGCACTCTTTAGGTTGATTCTGTACACATAGCTGCCCAGTGTAGCTTGGTTTTGTACATATAGCTGCCCTGTGTAGCTTGGTTTTGTACATACAGCTGCCCTCTGTAGCTTGGTTTTGTACATATAGGTGCCATGTGTAGCTTGGTTTTGTACATATAGCTGCCCTTTGTAGCTTGGTTTTGTACATATAGCTGCACTCTGTAGCTTGGTTTTGTACATACAGCTGCCCTGTGTAGCTTGGTTTTGTACATATAGGTGCCATGTGTAGCTTGGTTTTGTACATATAGCTGTCCTTTGTAGCTTAGTTTTGTGATTATAGCTGCCCTTTGTAGCTTGGATTTGTACATATAGCTGCGCTCTGTATCTTGGTTTTGTACTTATAGCTGCCCTGTGTAGCTTGGTTTTGTACATGTAGCTGCCCTGTGTAGCTTGGTTTTGTACACGTAGTTGCTCTCTCTAGCTTAATTTTGTACATATTGATGCCTTTTGTACATTTGTTTTGGACATATAGCTGCCGTGTGTAGCTTGGTTTGGTACATGTATTTTTCCTGTGTAGCTTGGTTTTCTACATGTAGCTGCCCTGTGTAGCTTGGTTTTGTACATATAGCTGCGCTCTGTAGCTTGGTTTTGTACTTATAGCTGCCCTGTGTAGCTTGGTTTTGTACACATAGCTGCTCTCTGTAGCTTGGTTTTGTACATACAGCTACTCTCTGTAGCTTGGTTTTGTATATATAGGTGCCCTCTGTAGATTGGTTTTGTACATACAGCTGCCCTGTGTAGCTTGGTTTTGTACATATAGGTGCCATGTGTAGCTTGGTTTGTACATATAGCTGCCCTGTGTAGCTTGGTTTTGTACATACAGCTGCCCTCTGTAGCTTGGTTTTGTACATATAACTGCCCTTTGTAGCTTGGTTTTGTACATATAGCTGCACTCTGTAGGTTGATTCTGTACACATAGCTGCCCAGTGTAGCTTGGTTTTATACACGTAGCTGCCCTCTCCAGCCTAATTTTGTACATATAGAAGCCTTTTGTAGCTTGGTTTTGTACATATAGCTGCCCTGTGAAGCTTTCTTTTGTACATGTATTTTTTCTGTGTAGCTTGGTTTTGTACATGTAGCTGCCCTGTGTAACTTGGTTTTGTACATATAGCTGCGCTCTGTAGCTTGGTTTTGTACATATAACTGCCCTTTGTAGCTTGGATTTTTACATATAGCATCGCTTTGTAACTTGGTTTTGTACATATAGTTGCCCTGTTTAGCTTGGTTTTGTACACATAGCTGCTCTCTGTAGCTTGGTTTTGTACATACAGCTGCCCTGTGTAGCTTGGTTTTGTACATATAGGTGCCCTCTGTAGCTTGGTTTTGTACATACAGCTGTCCTGTGTAGCTTGGTTTTGTACATATAGGTGCCATGTGTAGCTTGGTTTTGTACATATAGCTGTCCTGTGTAGCTTGGTTTTGTGATTATAGCTGCCCTTTGTAGCTTTGATTTGTACATATAGCTGCGCTCTGTATCTTGGTTTTGTACTTATAGCTGCCCTGTGTAGCTTGGTTTTGTACATGTAGCTGCCCTGTGTAGCTTGGTTTTGTACACGTAGTTGCTCTCTCTAGCTTAATTTTGTACATATTGATGCCTTTTGTACATTTGTTTTGGACATATAGTTGCCGTGTGTAGCTTGGTTTGGTACATGTATTTTTCCTGTGTAGCTTGGTTTTCTACATGTAGCTGCCCTGTGTAGCTTGGTTTTGTACATGTCGCTGCCCTGTGTAACTTGGTTTTGTACATATAGCTGCGCTCTGTAGCTTGGTTTTGTACTTATAGCTGCCCTGTGTAGCTTGGTTTTGTACACATAGCTGCTCTCTGTAGCTTGGTTTTGTACATACAGCTGCTCTGTGTAGCTTGGTTTTGTATATATAGGTGCCCTCTGTAGATTGGTTTTGTACATACAGCTGCCCTGTGTAGCTTGGTTTTGTACATATAGGTGCCATGTGTAGCTTGGTTTTGTACATATAGCTGCCCTGTGTAGCTTCGTTTTGTACATACAGCTGCCCTCTGTAGCTTGGTTTTGTACATATAACTGCCCTTTGTAGCTTGGTTTTGTACATATAGCTGCACTCTGTAGCTTGGTTTTGTACTTATAGCTGCCCTGTGTAGCTTGGTTTTGTACACAGAGCCGCCCAGTGTAGCTTGGTTTTGGACACGTAGCTGCCCTGTGTAGCTTGGTTTTGTACATATAGCTGCCCTGTGTAGCTTGGTTTTGTACATACAGCTGCCCTCTGTAGCTTGGTTTTGTATATATAGCTGCCTTGTATAGCTTAGCTTTATACATATAGCTGCCCTCTGTAGGTTGATTCTGTACACATAGCTGCCCAGTGTAGCTTGGTTTTATACACGTAGCTGCCCTCTCTAGCTTAATTTTGTACATATAGAAGCCTTTTATAGCTTGGTTTTTTACATATAGCTGCCCTGTGAAGCTTTATTTTGTACATGTATTTTTCCTGTGTAGCTTGGTTTTGTACATGTAGCTGCCCTGTGTAACTTGGTTTTGTACATATAGCTGCGCTCTGTAGCTTGGTTTTGTACATATAACTGCCCTTTGTAGCTTGGATTTGTACATATAGCTGCGCTTTGTAACTTGGTTTTGTACATATAGTTGCCCTGTTTAGCTTGGTTTTGTACACATAGCTGCTCTCTGTAGCTTGGTTTTGTACATACAGCTGCCCTGTGTAGCTTGGTTTTGTACATATAGGTGCCCTCTGTAGCTTGGTTTTGTACATACAGCTGTCCTGTGTAGCTTGGTTTTGTACATATAGGTGCCATGTGTAGCTTGATTTTCTACATGTAGCTGCCCTGTGTAGCTTGGTTTTGTACATGTCGCTGCCCTGTGTAACTTGGTTTTGTACATAAAGCTGCGCTCTGTAGCTTGGTTTTGTACTTATAGCTGCCCTGTGTAGCTTGGTTTTGTACACATAGCTGCTCTCTGTAGCTTGGTTTTGTACATACAGCTGCCCTGTGTAGCTTGGTTTTGTATATATAGGTGACCTCTGTAGATTGGTTTTGTACATACAGCTGCCCTGTGTAGCTTGGTTTTGTACATATAGGTTCACTCTGTAGCTTGGTTTTGTAGTTATAGCTGCCCTTTGTAGCTTGGTTTTGTACATATAGCTGCACTCTGTAGCTTGGTTTTGTACATACAGCTGCCCTCTGTAGCTTGGTTTTGTACACGTAGCTGCCCTCTCCACCTTAATTTTGTACATATAGCTGCGCTCTGTAGCTTGGTTTTGTACTTACAGCTGCCCTGTGTAGCTTGGTTTTGTACACAGAGCCGCCCAGTGTAGCTTGGTTTTGGACACGTAGCTGCCCTGTGTAGCTTGGTTTTGTACATATAGCTGCCCTGTGTAGCTTGGTTTTGTACATACAGCTGCCCTCTGTAGCTTTGTTTTGTATATATAGCTGCCTTGTATAGCTTAGCTTTATACATATAGCTGCCCTCTGTAGGTTGATTCTGTACACATAGCTGCCCAGTGTAGCTTGGTTTTATACACGTAGCTGCCCTCTCTACCTTAATTTTGTACATATAGAAGCCTTTTATAGCTTGGTTTTGTACATATAGCTGCCCTGTGAAGCTTTATTTTGTACATGTATTTTTCCTGTGTAGCTTGGTTTTGTACATGTAGCTGCCCTGTGTAACTTGGTTTTGTACATATAGCTGCGCTCTGTAGCTTGGTTTTGTACATATAACTGCCCTTTGTAGCTTGGATTTGTACATATAGCTGCGCTTTGTAACTTGGTTTTGTACATATAGTTGCCATGTGTAGCTTGGTTTTCTACATGTAGCTGCTCTCTGTAGCTTGGTTTTGTACATGTCGCTGCCCTGTGTAACTTGGTTTTGTACATATAGCTGCGCTCTGTAGCTTGGTTTTGTACTTATAGCTGCCCTGTGTAGCTTGGTTTTGTACACATAGCTGCTCTCTGTAGCTTGGTTTTGTACATACAGCTGCCCTGTGTAGCTTGGTTTTGTATATATAGGTGACCTCTGTAGATTGGTTTTGTACATACAGCTGCCCTGTGTAGCTTGGTTTTGTACATATAGGTTCACTCTGTAGCTTGGTTTTGTACTTATAGCTGCCCTTTGTAGCTTGGTTTTGTACATATAGCTGCACTCTGTAGCTTGGTTTTGTACATACAGCTGCCCTCTGTAGCTTGGTTTTGTACACGTAGCTGCCCTCTCCACCTTAATTTTGTACATATAGCTGGGCTCTGTAGCTTGGTTTTGTACTTATAGCTGCCCTGTGTAGCTTGGTTTTGTACATGTAGCTGCCCTGTGTAGCTTGGTTTTGTACACGTAGTTGCTCTCTCTAGCTTAATTTTGTACATATTGATGCCTTTTGTACATTTGTTTTGGACATATAGCTGCCGTGTGTAGCTTGGTTTGGTACATGTATTTTTCCTGTGTAGCTTGGTTTTCTACATGTAGCTGCCCTGTGTAGCTTAGTTTTGTACATGTCGCTGCCCTGTGTAACTTGGTTTTGTACATATAGCTGCGCTCTGTAGCTTGGTTTTGTACTTATAGCTGCCCTGTGTAGCTTGGTTTTGTACACATAGCTGCTCTCTGTAGCTTGGTTTTGTACATACAGCTGCTCTGTGTAGCTTGGTTTTGTATATATAGGTGCCCTCTGTAGATTGGTTTTGTACATACAGCTGCCCTGTGTAGCTTGGTTTTGTACATATAGGTGCCATGTGTAGCTTGGTTTTGTACATATAGCTGCCCTGTGTAGCTTGGTTTTGTACATACAGCTGCCCTCTGTAGCTTGGTTTTGTACATATAACTGCCCTTTGTAGCTTGGTTTTGTACATATAGCTGCACTCTGTAGCTTGGTTTTGTACTTATAGCTGCCCTGTGTAGCTTGGTTTTGTACACAGAGCCGCCCAGTGTAGCTTGGTTTTGGACACGTAGCTGCCCTGTGTAGCTTGGTTTTGTACATATAGCTGCCCTGTGTAGCTTGGTTTTGTACATACAGCTGCCCTCTGTAGCTTGGTTTTGTATATATAGCTGCCTTGTATAGCTTAGCTTTATACATATAGCTGCCTTCTGTAGGTTGATTCTGTACACATAGCTGCCCAGTGTAGCTTGGTTTTATACACGTAGCTGCCCTCTCTAGCTTAATTTTGTACATATAGAAGCCTTTTATAGCTTGGTTTTGTACATATAGCTGCCCTGTGAAGCTTTATTTTGTACATGTATTTTTCCTGTGTAGCTTGGTTTTGTACATGTAGCTGCCCTGTGTAACTTGGTTTTGTACATATAGCTGCGCTCTGTAGCTTGGTTTTGTACATATAACTGCCCTTTGTAGCTTGGATTTGTACATATAGCTGCGCTTTGTAACTTGGTTTTGTACATATAGTTGCCCTGTTTAGCTTGGTTTTGTACACATAGCTGCTCTCTGTAGCTTTGTTTTGTACATACAGCTGCCCTGTGTAGCTTGGTTTTGTACATATAGGTGCCCTCTGTAGCTTGGTTTTGTACATACAGCTGTCCTGTGTAGCTTGGTTTTGTACATATAGGTGCCATGTGTAGCTTGGTTTTCTACATGTAGCTGCCCTGTGTAGCTTGGTTTTGTACATGTCGCTGCCCTGTGTAACTTGGTTTTGTACATATAGCTGCGCTCTGTAGCTTGGTTTTGTACTTATAGCTGCCCTGTGTAGCTTGGTTTTGTACACATAGCTGCTCTCTGTAGCTTGGTTTTGTACATACAGCTGTCCTGTGTAGCTTGGTTTTGTATATATAGGTGACCTCTGTAGATTGGTTTTGTACATACAGCTGCCCAGTGTAGCTTGGTTTTGTACATATAGGTTCACTCTGTAGCTTGGTTTTGTACTTATAGCTGCCCTTTGTAGCTTGGTTTTGTACATATAGCTGCACTCTGTAGCTTGGTTTTGTACTTATAGCTGCCCTGTGTAGCTTGGTTTTGTACATATAGGTGCCATGTGTAGCTTGGTTTTGTACATATAGCTGCCCTTTGTAGCTTGGTTTTGTACATATAGCTGCACTCTGTAGCTTCGTTTTGTACTTATAGCTGCCCTGTGTAGCTTGGTTTTGTACATATAGCAGCCTTGTGTAGCTTGGTTTTGTACATGTAGCTGCCCTGTGTAGCTTGGTTTTGTACATATAGCTACCCTGTGTAGCTTGGTTTTGGACACGTAGCTGCCCTGTGTAGCTTGGTTTTGTACATATAGCTGCGCTCTGTAGCTTGGTTTTGTACTTATAGCTGCGCTGTGTAACTTGGTTTTGTACACGTAGCTGCCCTCTCCACCTTAATTTTGTACATATAGCTGCGCTCTGTAGCTTGGTTTTGTACTTATAGCTGCCCTGTGTAGCTTGGTTTTGTACATATAGCTGCCCTGTGTAACTTGGTTTTGTACATATAGCTGCCCTGTGTAGCTTGGTTTTATACACGTAGCTGCCCTCTCTACCTTAATTTTGTACATATAGAAGCCTTTTATAGCTTGGTTTTGTACATATAGCTGCCCTGTGAAGCTTTATTTTGTACATGTATTTTTCCTGTGTAGCTTGGTTTTGTACATGTAGCTGCCCTGTGTAACTTGGTTTTGTACATATAGCTGCGCTCTGTAGCTTGGTTTTGTACATATAACTGCCATTTGTAGCTTGGATTTGTACATATAGCTGCGCTTTGTAACTTGGTTTTGTACATATAGTTGCCCTGTTTAGCTTGGTTTTGTACACATAGCTGCTCTCTGTAGCTTGGTTTTGTACATACAGCTGCCCTGTGTAGCTTGGTTTTGTACATATAGGTGCCCTCTGTAGCTTGGTTTTGTACATACAGCTGTCCTGTGTAGCATGGTTTTGTACATATAGGTGCCATGTGTAGCTTGGTTTTCTACATGTAGCTGCCCTGTGTAGCTTGGTTTTGTACATGTCGCTGCCCTGTGTAACTTGGTTTTGTACATATAGTTGCGCTCTGTAGCTTGGTTTTGTACTTATAGCTGCCCTGTGTAGCTTGGTTTTGTACACAGAGCTGCTCTCTGTAGCTTGGTTTTGTACATACAGTTGCCCTGTGTAGCTTGGTTTTTGTATATATAGGTGACCTCTGTAGATTGGTTTTGTACATACAGCTGCCCAGTGTAGCTTGGTTTTTACATATAGGTTCACTCTGTAGCTTGGTTTTGTACTTATAGCTGCCCTTTGTAGCTTGGTTTTGTACATATAGCTGCACTCTGTAGCTTGGTTTTGTACTTATAGCTGCCCTGTGTAGCTTGGTTTTGTACATATAGGTGCCATGTGTAGCTTGGTTTTGTACATATAGCTGCCCTTTGTAGCTTGGTTTTGTACATATAGCTGCACTCTGTAGCTTCGTTTTGTACTTATAGCTGCCCTGTGTAGCTTGGTTTTGTACATACAGCTGCCCTCTGTAGCTTGGTTTTGTACATATAACTGCCCTGTGTAGCTTGGTTTTGTACATATAGCTACCCTGTGTAGCTTGGTTTTGGACACGCAGCTGCCCTGTGTAGCTTGGTTTTGTACATATAGCTGCGCTCTGTAGCTTGGTTTTGTACTTATAGCTGCGCTGTGTAACTTGGTTTTGTACACGTAGCTGCCCTCTCCACCTTAATTTTGTACATATAGCTGCGCTCTGTAGCTTGGTTTTGTACTTATAGCTGCCCTGTGTAGCTTGGTTTTGTACATATAGCTGCCCTGTGTAACTTGGTTTTGTACATATAGCTGCGCTCTGTAGCTTGGTTTTGTACATATAACTGCCCTTTGTAGCTTGGATTTGTACATATAGCTGCGCTTTGTAACTTGGTTTCGTACATATAGTTGCCCTGTTTAGCTTGGTTTTGTACACATAGCTGCTCTCTGTAGCTTGGTTTTGTACATACAGCTGCCCTGTGTAGCTTGGTTTTGTACATATAGGTGCCCTCTGTAGCTTGGTTTTGTACATACAGCTACCCTGTGTAGCTTGGTTTTGTACATATAGGTGCCATGTGTAGCTTGGTTTTGTACATATAGCTGTCCTGTGTAGCTTGGTTTTGTGCTTATAGCTGCCCTTTGTAGCTTGGATTTGTACATATAGCTGCGCTCTGTATCTTGGTTTTGTATTTATAGCTGCCCTGTGTAGCTTGGTTTTGTACATGTAGCTGCCCTGTGTAGCTTGGTTTTGCACACGTAGTTGCTCTCTCTAGCTTAATTTTGTACATATTGATGCCTTTTGTACATTGGTTTTGGACATATAGCTGCCCTGTGTAGCTTGGTTTGGTACATGTATTTTTCCTGTGTAGCTTGGTTTTCTACATGTAGCTGCCCTGTGTAGCTTGGTTTTGTACATGTCGCTGCCCTGTGTAGCTTGGTTTTGTACACATAGATGCTCTCTGTAGCTTGGTTTTGTACATACAGCTGCCCTGTGTAGCTTGGTTTTCTTATATATAGGTGCCCTCTGTAGATTGGTTTTGTACATACAGCTGCCCTGTGTAGCTTGGTTTTGTACATATAGGTGCCATGTGTAGCTTGGTTTTGTACATATAGCTGCCCTGTGTAGCTTGGTTTTGTACATACAGCTGCCCTCTGTAGCTTGGTTTTGTACATATAACTGCCCTTTGTAGCTTGGTTTTGTACATATAGCTGCACTCTGTAGTTTGGTTTTGTACTTATAGCTGCCCTGTGTAGCTTGGTTTTGTACATATAGCAGCCTTGTGTATCTTGGTTTTGTACATGTAGCTGCCCTGTGTAGCTTGGTTTTGTACATATAGCTAACCTGTGTAGCTTGGTTTTGTACACATAGCTACCCTGTGTAGCTTGGTTTTGTACATGTAGCTGCCCTGTGTAGCTTGGTTTTGTACATATAGCTACCCTGTGTAGCTTGGTTTTGTACACATAGCTGCGCAGTGTAGCTTGGTTTTATACACGTAGCTGCCCTCTCCAGCTTAATTTTGTACATATAGAAGCCTTTTATAGCTTGGTTTTGTACATATAGCTGCCCTGTGAAGCTTTATTTTGTACATGTATTTTTCCTGTGTAGCTTGGTTTTGTACATGTAGCTGCCCTGTGTAACTTGGTTTTGTACATATAGCTGCTCTCTGTAGCTTGGTTTTGTACATACAGCTGCCCTGTGTAGCTTGGTTTTGTACATATAGGTGCCCTCTGTAGCTTGGTTTTGTACATACAGCTGTCCTGTGTAGCATGGTTTTGTACATATAGGTGCCATGTGTAGCTTGGTTTTCTACATGTAGCTGCCCTGTGTAGCTTTGTTTTCAACATGTCGCTGCCCTGTGTAACTTGGTTTTGTACATATAGCTGCGCTCTGTAGCTTGGTTTTGTACTTATAGCTGCCCTGTGTAGCTTGGTTTTGTACACATAGCTGCTCTCTGTAGCTTGGTTTTGTACATACAGCTGCCCTGTGTAGCTTGGTTTTGTATATATAGGTGACCTCTGTAGATTGGTTTTGTACATACAGCTGCCCAGTGTAGCTTGGTTTTGTACATATAGGTTCACTCTGTAGCTTGGTTTTGTACTTATAGCTGCCCTTTGTAGCTTGGTTTTGTACATATAGCTGCACTCTGTAGCTTGGTTTTGTACTTATAGCTGCCCTGTGTAGCTTGGTTTTGTACATATAGGTGCCATGTGTAGCTTGGTTTTGTACATATAGCTGCCCTTTGTAGCTTGGTTTTGTACATATAGCTGCACTCTGTAGCTTCGTTTTGTACTTATAGCTGCCCTGTGTAGCTTGGTTTTGTACATATAGCAGCCTTGTGTAGCTTGGTTTTGTACATGTAGCTGCCCTGTGTAGCTTGGTTTTGTACATATAGCTACCCTGTGTAGCTTGGTTTTGGACACGTAGCTGCCCTGTGTAGCTTGGTTTTGTACATATAGCTGCGCTCTGTAGCTTGGTTTTGTACTTATAGCTGCGCTGTGTAACTTGGTTTTGTACACGTAGCTGCCCTCTCCACCTTAATTTTGTACATATAGCTGCGCTCTGTAGCTTGGTTTTGTACTTATAGCTGCCCTGTGTAGCTTGGTTTTGTACATATAGCTGCCCTGTGTAACTTGGTTTTGTACATATAGCTGCGCTCTGTAGCTTGGTTTTGTACATATAACTGCCCTTTGTAGCTTGGATTTGTACATATAGCTGCGCTTTGTAACTTGGTTTCGTACATATAGTTGCCCTGTTTAGCTTGGTTTTGTACACATAGCTGCTCTCTGTAGCTTGGTTTTGTACTTATAGCTGCCCTGTGTAGCTTGGTTTTGTACATGTAGCTGCCCTGTGTAGCTTGGTTTTGCACACGTAGTTGCTCTCTCTAGCTTAATTTTGTACATATTGATGCCTTTTGTACATTGGTTTTGGACATATAGCTGCCCTGTGTAGCTGGGTTTGGTACATGTATTTTTCCTGTGTAGCTTGGTTTTCTACATGTAGCTGCCCTGTGTAGCTTGGTTTTGTACATGTCGCTGCCCTGTGTAGCTTGGTTTTGTACACATAGATGCTCTCTGTAGCTTGGTTTTGTACATACAGCTGCCCTGTGTAGCTTGGTTTTGTATATATAGGTGCCTTCTGTAGATTGGTTTTGTACATACAGCTGCCCTGTGTAGCTTGGTTTTGTACATATAGGTGCCATGTGTAGCTTGGTTTTGTACATATAGCTGCCCTGTGTAGCTTGGTTTTGTACATACAGCTGCCCTCTGTAGCTTGGTTTTGTACATATAACTGCCCTTTGTAGCTTGGTTTTGTACATATAGCTGCACTCTGTAGTTTGGTTTTGTACTTATAGCTGCCCTGTGTAGCTTGGTCTTGTACATATAGCAGCCTTGTGTATCTTGGTTTTGTACATGTAGCTGCCCTGTGTAGCTTGGTTTTGTACATATAGCTAACCTGTGTAGCTTGGTTTTGTACACATAGCTACCCTGTGTAGCTTGGTTTTGTACATGTAGCTGCCCTGTGTAGCTTGGTTTTGTACATATAGCTACCCTGTGTAGCTTGGTTTTGTACACATAGCCGCCCACTGTAGCTTGGTTTTGGACACGTAGCTGCCCTGTGTAGCTTGGTTTTGTACATATAGCTGCCCTGTGTAGCTTGGTTTTGTACATACAGCTGCCCTCTGTAGCTTGGTTTTGTATATATAGCTGCCTTGTATAGCTTAGCTTTATACATATAGCTGCCCTCTGTAGGTTGATTCTGTACACATAGCTGCGCAGTGTAGCTTGGTTTTATACACGTAGCTGCCCTCTCCAGCTTAATTTTGTACATATAGAAGCCTTTTATAGCTTGGTTTTGTACATATAGCTGCCCTGTGAAGCTTTATTTTGTACATGTATTTTTCCTGTGTAGCTTGGTTTTGTACATGTAGCTGCCCTGTGTAACTTGGTTTTGTACATATAGCTGCTCTCTGTAGCTTGGTTTTGTACATACAGCTGCCCTGTGTAGCTTGGTTTTGTACATATAGGTGCCCTCTGTAGCTTGGTTTTGTACATACAGCTGTCCTGTGTAGCATGGTTTTGTACATATAGGTGCCATGTGTAGCTTGGTTTTCTACATGTAGCTGCCCTGTGTAGCTTTGTTTTCAACATGTCGCTGCCCTGTGTAACTTGGTTTTGTACATATAGCTGCGCTCTGTAGCTTGGTTTTGTACTTATAGCTGCCCTGTGTAGCTTGGTTTTGTACACATAGCTGCGCTTTGTAACTTGGTTTCGTACATATAGTTGCCCTGTTTAGCTTGGTTTTGTACACATAGCTGCTCTCTGTAGCTTGGTTTTGTACATACAGCTGCCCTGTGTAGCTTGGTTTTGTACATATAGGTGCCCTCTGTAGCTTGGTTTTGTACATACAGCTACCCTGTGTAGCTTGGTTTTGTACATATAGGTGCCATGTGTAGCTTGGTTTTGTACATATAGCTGTCCTGTGTAGCTTGGTTTTGTGCTTATAGCTGCCCTTTGTAGCTTGGATTTGTACATATAGCTGCGCTCTGTATCTTGGTTTTGTATTTATAGCTGCCCTGTGTAGCTTGGTTTTGTACATGTAGCTGCCCTGTGTAGCTTGGTTTTGCACACGTAGTTGCTCTCTCTAGCTTAATTTTGTACATATTGATGCCTTTTGTACATTGGTTTTGGACATATAGCTGCCCTGTGTAGCTTGGTTTGGTACATGTATTTTTCCTGTGTAGCTTGGTTTTCTACATGTAGCTGCCCTGTGTAGCTTGGTTTTGTACATGTCGCTGCCCTGTGTAGCTTGGTTTTGTACACATAGATGCTCTCTGTAGCTTGGTTTTGTACATACAGCTGCCCTGTGTAGCTTGGTTTTCTTATATATAGGTGCCCTCTGTAGATTGGTTTTGTACATACAGCTGCCCTGTGTAGCTTGGTTTTGTACATATAGGTGCCATGTGTAGCTTGGTTTTGTACATATAGCTGCCCTGTGTAGCTTGGTTTTGTACATACAGCTGCCCTCTGTAGCTTGGTTTTGTACATATAACTGCCCTTTGTAGCTTGGTTTTGTACATATAGCTGCACTCTGTAGTTTGGTTTTGTACTTATAGCTGCCCTGTGTAGCTTGGTTTTGTACATATAGCAGCCTTGTGTATCTTGGTTTTGTACATGTAGCTGCCCTGTGTAGCTTGGTTTTGTACATATAGCTAACCTGTGTAGCTTGGTTTTGTACACATAGCTACCCTGTGTAGCTTGGTTTTGTACATGTAGCTGCCCTGTGTAGCTTGGTTTTGTACATATAGCTACCCTGTGTAGCTTGGTTTTGTACACATAGCTGCGCAGTGTAGCTTGGTTTTATACACGTAGCTGCCCTCTCCAGCTTAATTTTGTACATATAGAAGCCTTTTATAGCTTGGTTTTGTACATATAGCTGCCCTGTGAAGCTTTATTTTGTACATGTATTTTTCCTGTGTAGCTTGGTTTTGTACATGTAGCTGCCCTGTGTAACTTGGTTTTGTACATATAGCTGCTCTCTGTAGCTTGGTTTTGTACATACAGCTGCCCTGTGTAGCTTGGTTTTGTACATATAGGTGCCCTCTGTAGCTTGGTTTTGTACATACAGCTGTCCTGTGTAGCATGGTTTTGTACATATAGGTGCCATGTGTAGCTTGGTTTTCTACATGTAGCTGCCCTGTGTAGCTTTGTTTTCAACATGTCGCTGCCCTGTGTAACTTGGTTTTGTACATATAGCTGCGCTCTGTAGCTTGGTTTTGTACTTATAGCTGCCCTGTGTAGCTTGGTTTTGTACACATAGCTGCTCTCTGTAGCTTGGTTTTGTACATACAGCTGCCCTGTGTAGCTTGGTTTTGTATATATAGGTGACCTCTGTAGATTGGTTTTGTACATACAGCTGCCCAGTGTAGCTTGGTTTTGTACATATAGGTTCACTCTGTAGCTTGGTTTTGTACTTATAGCTGCCCTTTGTAGCTTGGTTTTGTACATATAGCTGCACTCTGTAGCTTGGTTTTGTACTTATAGCTGCCCTGTGTAGCTTGGTTTTGTACATATAGGTGCCATGTGTAGCTTGGTTTTGTACATATAGCTGCCCTTTGTAGCTTGGTTTTGTACATATAGCTGCACTCTGTAGCTTCGTTTTGTACTTATAGCTGCCCTGTGTAGCTTGGTTTTGTACATATAGCAGCCTTGTGTAGCTTGGTTTTGTACATGTAGCTGCCCTGTGTAGCTTGGTTTTGTACATATAGCTACCCTGTGTAGCTTGGTTTTGGACACGTAGCTGCCCTGTGTAGCTTGGTTTTGTACATATAGCTGCGCTCTGTAGCTTGGTTTTGTACTTATAGCTGCGCTGTGTAACTTGGTTTTGTACACGTAGCTGCCCTCTCCACCTTAATTTTGTACATATAGCTGCGCTCTGTAGCTTGGTTTTGTACTTATAGCTGCCCTGTGTAGCTTGGTTTTGTACATATAGCTGCCCTGTGTAACTTGGTTTTGTACATATAGCTGCGCTCTGTAGCTTGGTTTTGTACATATAACTGCCCTTTGTAGCTTGGATTTGTACATATAGCTGCGCTTTGTAACTTGGTTTCGTACATATAGTTGCCCTGTTTAGCTTGGTTTTGTACACATAGCTGCTCTCTGTAGCTTGGTTTTGTACTTATAGCTGCCCTGTGTAGCTTGGTTTTGTACATGTAGCTGCCCTGTGTAGCTTGGTTTTGCACACGTAGTTGCTCTCTCTAGCTTAATTTTGTACATATTGATGCCTTTTGTACATTGGTTTTGGACATATAGCTGCCCTGTGTAGCTGGGTTTGGTACATGTATTTTTCCTGTGTAGCTTGGTTTTCTACATGTAGCTGCCCTGTGTAGCTTGGTTTTGTACATGTCGCTGCCCTGTGTAGCTTGGTTTTGTACACATAGATGCTCTCTGTAGCTTGGTTTTGTACATACAGCTGCCCTGTGTAGCTTGGTTTTGTATATATAGGTGCCTTCTGTAGATTGGTTTTGTACATACAGCTGCCCTGTGTAGCTTGGTTTTGTACATATAGGTGCCATGTGTAGCTTGGTTTTGTACATATAGCTGCCCTGTGTAGCTTGGTTTTGTACATACAGCTGCCCTCTGTAGCTTGGTTTTGTACATATAACTGCCCTTTGTAGCTTGGTTTTGTACATATAGCTGCACTCTGTAGTTTGGTTTTGTACTTATAGCTGCCCTGTGTAGCTTGGTCTTGTACATATAGCAGCCTTGTGTATCTTGGTTTTGTACATGTAGCTGCCCTGTGTAGCTTGGTTTTGTACATATAGCTAACCTGTGTAGCTTGGTTTTGTACACATAGCTACCCTGTGTAGCTTGGTTTTGTACATGTAGCTGCCCTGTGTAGCTTGGTTTTGTACATATAGCTACCCTGTGTAGCTTGGTTTTGTACACATAGCCGCCCACTGTAGCTTGGTTTTGGACACGTAGCTGCCCTGTGTAGCTTGGTTTTGTACATATAGCTGCCCTGTGTAGCTTGGTTTTGTACATACAGCTGCCCTCTGTAGCTTGGTTTTGTATATATAGCTGCCTTGTATAGCTTAGCTTTATACATATAGCTGCCCTCTGTAGGTTGATTCTGTACACATAGCTGCGCAGTGTAGCTTGGTTTTATACACGTAGCTGCCCTCTCCAGCTTAATTTTGTACATATAGAAGCCTTTTATAGCTTGGTTTTGTACATATAGCTGCCCTGTGAAGCTTTATTTTGTACATGTATTTTTCCTGTGTAGCTTGGTTTTGTACATGTAGCTGCCCTGTGTAACTTGGTTTTGTACATATAGCTGCTCTCTGTAGCTTGGTTTTGTACATACAGCTGCCCTGTGTAGCTTGGTTTTGTACATATAGGTGCCCTCTGTAGCTTGGTTTTGTACATACAGCTGTCCTGTGTAGCATGGTTTTGTACATATAGGTGCCATGTGTAGCTTGGTTTTCTACATGTAGCTGCCCTGTGTAGCTTTGTTTTCAACATGTCGCTGCCCTGTGTAACTTGGTTTTGTACATATAGCTGCGCTCTGTAGCTTGGTTTTGTACTTATAGCTGCCCTGTGTAGCTTGGTTTTGTACACATAGCTGCTCTCTGTAGCTTGGTTTTGTATATACAGCTGCCCTGTGTAGCTTGGTTTTGTATATATAGGTGACCTCTGTAGATTGGTTTTGTACATACAGCTGCCCAGTGTAGCTTGGTTTTGTACATATAGGTTCACTCTGTAGCTTGGTTTTGTACTTATAGCTGCCCTTTGTAGCTTGGTTTTGTACATATAGCTGCACTCTGTAGCTTGGTTTTGTACTTATAGCTGCCCTGTGTAGCTTGGTTTTGTACATATAGGTGCCATGTGTAGCTTGGTTTTGTACATATAGCTGCCCTTTGTAGCTTGGTTTTGTACATATAGCTGCACTCTGTAGCTTCGTTTTGTACTTATAGCTGCCCTGTGTAGCTTGGTTTTGTACATATAGCAGCCTTGTGTAGCTTGGTTTTGTACATGTAGCTGCCCTGTGTAGCTTGGTTTTGTACATATAGCTACCCTGTGTAGCTTGGTTTTGGACACGTAGCTGCCCTGTGTAGCTTGGTTTTGTACATATAGCTGCGCTCTGTAGCTTGGTTTTGTACTTATAGCTGCGCTGTGTAACTTGGTTTTGTACACGTAGCTGCCCTCTCCACCTTAATTTTGTACATATAGCTGCGCTCTGTAGCTTGGTTTTGTACTTATAGCTGCCCTGTGTAGCTTGGTTTTGTACATATAGCTGCCCTGTGTAACTTGGTTTTGTACATATAGCTGCGCTCTGTAGCTTGGTTTTGTACATATAACTGCCCTTTGTAGCTTGGATTTGTACATATAGCTGCGCTTTGTAACTTGGTTTCGTACATATAGTTGCCCTTTTTAGCTTGGTTTTGTACACATAGCTGCTCTCTGTAGCTTGGCTTTGTACATACAGCTGCCCTGTGTAGCTTGGTTTTATACACGTAGCTGCCCTCTCTACCTTAATTTTGTACATATAGAAGCCTTTTATAGCTTGGTTTTGTACATATAGCTGCCCTGTGAAGCTTTATTTTGTACATGTATTTTTCCTGTGTAGCTTGGTTTTGTACATGTAGCTGCCCTGTGTAACTTGGTTTTGTACATATAGCTGCGCTCTGTAGCTTGGTTTTGTACATATATCTGCCCTTTGTAGCTTGGATTTGTACATATAGCTGCGCTTTGTAACTTGGTTTTGTACATATAGTTGCCCTGTTTAGCTTGGTTTTGTACACATAGCTGCTCTCTGTAGCTTGGTTTTGTACATACAGCTGCCCTGTGTAGCTTGGTTTTGTACATATAGGTGCCCTCTGTAGCTTGGTTTTGTACATACAGCTGTCCTGTGTAGCATGGTTTTGTACATATACACTACCGTTCAAAAGTTTGGGATCACCCAAACAATTTTGTTTTTTCCATGAAAAGTCACACTTATTCACCACCATATGTTGTGAAATGAATAGAAAATAGAGTCAAGACATTGACAAGGTTAGAAATAATGATTTGTATTTGAAATAAGATTTTTTTTACATCAAACTTTGCTTTCGTCAAAGAATCCTCCATTTGCAGCAATTACAGCATTGCAGACCTTTGGCATTCTAGCTGTTAATTTGTTGAGGTAATCTGGAGAAATTGCACCCCACGCTTCCAGAAGCAGCTCCCACAAGTTGGATTGGTTGGATGGGCACTTCTTGCGTACCATACGGTGAAGCTGCTCCCACAACAGCTCAATGGGGTTCAGATCTGGTGACTGCGCTGGCCACTCCATTACCGATAGAATACCAGCTGCCTGCTTCTGCTCTAAATAGTTCTTGCACAATTTGGAGGTGTGTTTAGGGTCATTGTCCTGTTGTAGGATGAAATTGGCTCCAATCAAGCGCTGTCCACTGGGTATGGCATGGCGTTGCAAAATGGAGTGATAGCCTTCCTTATTCAGAATCCCTTTTACCCTGTACAAATCTCCCACCTTACCAGCACCAAAGCAACCCCAGACCATCACATTACCTCCACCATGCTTAACAGATGGCGTCAGGCATTCTTCCAGCATCATTTCATTTGTTCTGCGTCTCACAAACGTTCTTCTTTGTGATCCAAACACCTCAAACTTGGATTCATCCGTCCACAACACTTTTTTCCAGTCTTCCTCTGTCCAATGTCTGTGTTCTTTTGCCCATCTTAATCTTTTTCTTTTATTGGTCAGTCTCAGATATGGCTTTTTCTTTGCCACTCTGCCCTGAAGCCCAGAATCCCGCAGCCGCCTCTTCAATGTAGATGTTGACACTGATGTTTTGCGGGTACTATTTAATGAAGATGCCAGTTGGGGACCTGTGAGGCGTCTGTTTCTCAAACTAGAGACTCTAATGTACTTATCTTCTTGCTCAGTTGTGCAACGCGGCCTCCCACTTCTTTTTCTACTCTGGTTAGAGCCTGTTTGTGCTGTCCTCTGAAGGGAGTAGTACACACCGGTGTAGGAAATCTTCAATTTCTTAGCAATTTCTCGGATGGAATAGCCTTCATTTGTAAGAACAAGAATAGACTGTCGAGTTTCAGATGAAAGTTCTCTTTTTCTGGCCATTTTGAGCGTTTAATTGACCCCACAAATGTGATGCTCCAGAAACTCAATCTGCTCAAAGAAGTGCCCATCCAACCAATCCAACTTGTGGGAGCTGCTTCTGGAAGCGTGGGGTGCAATTTCTCCAGATTACCTCAACAAATTAACAGCTAGAATGCCAAAGGTCTGCAATGCTGTAATTGCTGCAAATGGAGGATTCTTTGACGAAAGCAAAGTTTGATGTAAAAAAAATCTTATTTCAAATACAAATCATTATTTCTAACCTTGTCAATGTCTTGACTCTATTTTCTATTCATTTCACAACATATGGTGGTGAATAAGTGTGACTTTTCATGGAAAACACGAAATTGTTTGGGTGATCCCAAACTTTTGAACGGTAGTGTAGGTGCCATGTGTAGCTTGGTTTTCTACATGTAGCTGCCCTGTGTAGCTTGGTTTTGTACATGTCGCTGCCCTGTGTAACTTGGTTTTGTACATATAGCTGCGCTCTGTAGCTTGGTTTTGTACTTATAGCTGCCCTGTGTAGCTTGGTTTTGTACACATAGCTGCTCTCTGTAGCTTGGTTTTGTACATACAGCTGCCCTGTGTAGCTTGGTTTTGTACATATAGCTAACCTGTGTAGCTTGGTTTTGTACACATAGCTACCCTGTGTAGCTTGGTTTTGTACATGTAGCTGCCCTGTGTAGCTTGGTTTTGTACATATAGCTACCCTGTGTAGCTTGGTTTTGTACACATAGCCGCCCACTGTAGCTTGGTTTTGGACACGTAGCTGCCCTGTGTAGCTTGGTTTTGTACATATAGCTGCCCTGTGTAGCTTGGTTTTGTACATACAGCTGCCCTCTGTAGCTTGGTTTTGTATATATAGCTGCCTTGTATAGCTTAGCTTTATACATATAGCTGCCCTCTGTAGGTTGATTCTGTACACATAGCTGCGCAGTGTAGCTTGGTTTTATACACGTAGCTGCCCTCTCCAGCTTAATTTTGTACATATAGAAGCCTTTTATAGCTTGGTTTTGTACATATAGCTGCCCTGTGAAGCTTTATTTTGTACATGTATTTTTCCTGTGTAGCTTGGTTTTGTACATGTAGCTGCCCTGTGTAACTTGGTTTTGTACATATAGCTGCGCTCTGTAGCTTGGTTTTGTACATATAACTGCCCTTTGTAGCTTGGATTTGTACATATAGCTGCGCTTTGTAACTTGGTTTTGTACATGTAGTTGCCCTGTTTAGCTTGGTTTTGTACACATAGCTGCTCTCTGTAGCTTGGTTTTGTACATACAGCTGCCCTGTGTAGCTTGGTTTTGTACATATAGGTGCCCTCTGTAGCTTGGTTTTGTACATACAGCTGCCCTGTGTAGCTTGGTTTTGTACATATAGGTGCCATGTGTAGCTTGGTTTTGTACATATAGCTGTCCTGTGTAGCTTGGTTTTGTGCTTATAGCTGCCCTTTGTAGCTTGGATTTGTACATATAGCTGCGCTCTGTATCTTGGTTTTGTACTTATAGCTGCCCTGTGTAGCTTGGTTTTGTACATGTAGCTGCCCTGTGTAGCTTGGTTTTGCACACGTAGTTGCTCTCTCTAGCTTAATTTTGTACATATTGATGCCTTTTGTACATTGGTTTTGGACATATAGCTGCCCTGTGTAGCTGGGTTTGGTACATGTATTTTTCCTGTGTAGCTTGGTTTTCTACATGTAGCTGCCCTGTGTAGCTTGGTTTTGTACATGTCGCTGCCCTGTGTAGCTTGGTTTTGTACACATAGATGCTCTCTGTAGCTTGGTTTTGTACATACAGCTGCCCTGTGTAGCTTGGTTTTGTATATATAGGTGCCCTCTGTAGATTGGTTTTTTTACATACAGCTGCCATGTGTAGCTTGGTTTTGTACGTATAGGTGCCATGTGTAGCTTGGTTTTGTACATATAGCTGCCCTGTGTAGCTTGGTTTTGTACATACAGCTGCCCTCTGTAGCTTGGTTTTGTACATATAACTGCCCTTTGTAGCTTGGTTTTGTACATATAGCTGCACTCTGTAGTTTGGTTTTGTACTTATAGCTGCCCTGTGTAGCTTGGTTTTGTACATATAGCAGCCTTGTGTATCTTGGTTTTGTACATGTTGCTGCCCTGTGTAGCTTGGTTTTGTACATATAGCTAACCTGTGTAGGTTGGTTTTGTACACATAGCCACCCTGTGTAGCTTGGTTTTGTACATGTAGCTGCCCTGTGTAGCTTGGTTTTGTACATATAGCTACCCTGTGTAGCTTGGTTTTGTACACATAGCCGCCCACTGTAGCTTGGTTTTGGACACGTAGCTGCCCTGTGTAGCTTGGTTTTGTACATATAGCTGCCCTGTGTAGCTTGATTTTGTACATACAGCTGCCCTCTGTAGCTTGGTTTTGTATATATAGCTGCCTTGTATAGCTTAGCTTTATACATATAGCTGCCCTCTGTAGGTTGATTCTGTACACATAGCTGCGCAGTGTAGCTTGGTTTTATACACGTAGCTGCCCTCTCCAGCTTAATTTTGTACATATAGAAGCCTTTTATAGCTTGGTTTTGTACATATAGCTGCCCTGTGAAGCTTTATTTTGTACATGTATTTTTCCTGTGTAGCTTGGTTTTGTACATGTAGCTGCCCTGTGTAACTTGGTTTTGTACATATAGCTGCGCTCTGTAGCTTGGTTTTGTACATATAACTGCCCTTTGTAGCTTGGATTTGTACATATAGCTGCGCTTTCTAACTTGGTTTTGTACATATAGTTGCCCTGTTTAGCTTGGTTTTGTACACTTAGCTGCTCTCTGTAGCTCGGTTTTGTACATACAGCTGCCCTGTGTAGCTTGGTTTTGTACATATAGGTGCCCTCTGTAGCTTGGTTTTGTACATACAGCTGTCCTGTGTAGCTTGGTTTTGTACATATAGGTGCCATGTGTAGCTTGGTTTTGTACATATAGCTGTCCTGTGTAGCTTGGTTTTGTACATATAGCTGCACTCTGTAGCTTGGTTTTGTACTTATAGCTGCCCTGTGTAGCTTGGTTTTGTACATATAGCAGCCTTGTGTAGCTTGGTTTTGTACATATAGCTGCCCTGTTTAGCTTGGTTTTGTACATACAGCTGCCCTCTAGCTTGGTTTTGTACATATAGGTGCCATGTGTAGCTTGGTTTTGTACATATAGCTGCCCTTTGTAGCTTGGTTTTGTACATATAGCTGCACTCTGTAGCTTGGTTTTGTACATACAGCTGCCCTGTGTAGCTTGGTTTTGTACATATAGGTGCCATGTGTAGCTTGGTTTTGTACATATAGCTGTCCTGTGTAGCTTGGTTTTGTGATTATAGCTGCCCTTTGTAGCTTGGATTTGTACATAAAGCTGCGCTCTGTATCTTGGTTTTGTACTTATAGCTGCCCTGTGTAGCTTGGTTTTGTACATGTAGCTGCCCTGTGTAGCTTGGTTTTGAACACGTAGTTGCGCTCTCTAGCTTAATTTTGTACATATTGATGCCTTTTGTACATTTGTTTTGGACATAAAGCTGCCTTGTGTAGCTTGGTTTGGTACATGTATTTTTCCTGTGTAGCTTGGTTTTCTACATGTAGCTGCCCTGTGTAGCTTGGTTTTGTACATGTCGCTGCCCTGTGTACCTTGGTTTTGTACATATAGCTGCGCTCTGTAGCTTGGTTTTGTACTTATAGCTGCCATGTGTAGCTTGGTTTTGTACACATAGCTGCTCTCTGCAGCTTGGTTTTGTACATACAGCTGCCCTGTGTAGCTTGGTTTTGTACATATAGGTGCCATGTGTAGCTTGGTTTTGTACATATAGCTGCCCTGTGTAACTTGGTTTTGTACATACAGCTGCCCTCTGTAGCTTGGTTTTGTACATATAACTGCCCTTTGTAGCTTGGTTTTGTACATATAGCTGCACTCTGTAGGTTGATTCTGTACACATAGCTGCCCAGTGTAGCTTGGTTTTATACACGTAGCTGCCCTCTCCAGCCTAATTTTGTACATATAGAAGCTTTTTGTAGCTTGGTTTTGTACATATAGCTGCCCTGTGAAGCTTTCTTTTGTACATGTATTTTTTCTGTGTATCTTGGTTTTGTACATATAGCTGCGCTCTGTAGCTTGGTTTTGTACATATAACTGCCCTTTGTAGCTTGGATTTGTACATATAGCTGCGCTTTGTAACTTGGTTTTGTACATATAGTTGCCCTGTTTAGCTTGGTTTTGTACACATAGCTGCTCTCTGTAGCTTGGTTTTGTACATACAGCTGCCCTGTGTAGCTTGGTTTTGTACATATAGGTGCCCTCTGTAGCTTGGTTTTGTACATACAGCTGTCCTGTGTAGCTTGGTTTTGTACATATAGGTGCCATGTGTAGCTTGGTTTTGTACATATAGCTGTCCTGTGTAGCTTGGTTTTGTGATTATAGCTGCCCTTTGTAGCTTGGATTTGTACATATAGCTGCGCTCTGTATCTTGGTTTTGTACTTATAGCTGCCCTGTGTAGCTTGGTTTTGTACATGTAGCTGCCCGGTGTAGCTTGGTTTTGTACACGTAGTTGCTCTCTCTAGCTTAATTTTGTACATATTGATGCCTTTTGTACATTTGTTTTGGACATATAGCTGCCGTGTGTAGCTTGGTTTGGTACATGTATTTTTCCTGTGTAGCTTGGTTTTCTACATGTAGCTGCCCTGTGTAGCTTGGTTTTGTACATGTCGCTGCCCTGTGTAACTTGGTTTTGTACATATAGCTGCGCTCTGTAGCTTGGTTTTGTACTTATAGCTGCCCTGTGTAGCTTGGTTTTGTACACATAGCTGCTCTCTGTAGCTTGGTTTTGTACATACAGCTGCTCTGTGTAGCTTGGTTTTGTATATATAGGTGCCCTCTGTAGATTGGTTTTGTACATACAGCTGCCCTGTGTAGCTTGGTTTTGTACATATAGGTGCCATGTGTAGCTTGGTTTTGTACATATAGCTGCCCTGTGTAGCTTGGTTTTGTACATACAGCTGCCCTCTGTAGCTTGGTTTTGTACATATAACTCCCCTTTGTAGCTTGGTTTTGTACATATAGCTGCACTCTGTAGCTTGGTTTTGTACTTATAGCTGCCCTGTGTAGCTTGGTTTTGTATATATAGCAGCCTTGTGTAGCTTGGTTTTGTACATGTAGCTGCCCTGTGTAGCTTGGTTTTGTACATGTCGCTGCCCTGTGTAACTTGGTTTTGTACATATAGCTGCGCTCTGTAGCTTGGTTTTGTACTTATAGCTGCCCTGTGTAGCTTGGTTTTGTACACATAGCTGCTCTCTGTAGCTTGGTTTTGTACATACAGCTGCTCTGTGTAGCTTGGTTTTGTATATATAGGTGCCCTCTGTAGATTGGTTTTGTACATACAGCTGCCCTGTGTAGCTTGGTTTTGTACATATAGGTGCCATGTGTAGCTTGGTTTTGTACATATAGCTGCCCTGTGTAGCTTGGTTTTGTACATACAGCTGCCCTCTGTAGCTTGGTTTTGTACATATAACTCCCCTTTGTAGCTTGGTTTTGTACATATAGCTGCACTCTGTAGCTTGGTTTTGTACTTATAGCTGCCCTGTGTAGCTTGGTTTTGTATATATAGCAGCCTTGTGTAGCTTGGTTTTGTACATGTAGCTGCCCTGTTTAGCTTGGTTTTGTACATATATCTACCCTGTGTAGCTTGGTTTTGTACACATAGCTACCCTGTGTAGCTTTTTTTCTACATGTAGCTGCCCTGTGTAGCTTGGTTTTGTACATATAGCTACCCTGTGTAGCTTGGTTTTGTACACATAGCCGCCCAGTGTAGCTTGGTTTTGGACACGTAGCTGCCCTGTGTAGCTTGGTTTTGTACATATAGCTGCGCTCTGTAGCTTGGTTTTGGACTTATAGCTGCGCTGTGTAACTTGGTTTTGTACACGTAGCTGCCCTCTCCACCTTAATTTTGTACATATAGCTGCGCTCTGTAGCTTGGTTTTGTACTTATAGCTGCCCTGTGTAGCTTGGTTTTGTACACATAGCCGCCCAGTGTAGCTTGGTTTTGGACACGTAGCTGCCCTGTGTAGCTTGGTTTTGTACATATAGCTGCCCGGTGTAGCTTGGTTTTGTACAAACAGCTGCCCTGTGTAGCTTGGTTTTGTACATATAGGTGCCCTCTGTAGCTTGGTTTTGTACATACAGCTGTCCTGTGTAGCTTGGTTTTGTACATATAAGGGCCATGTGTAGCTTGGTTTTGTACATATAGCTGTCCTGTGTAGCTTGGTTTTGTGATTATAGCTGCCCCTTGTAGCTTTGATTTGTACATATAGCTGCGCTCTGTATCTTGGTTTTGTACTTATAGCTGCCCTGTGTAGCTTGGTTTTGTACATGTAGCTGCCCTGTGTAGCTTGGTTTTGTACACGTAGTTGCTCTCTCTAGCTTAATTTTGTACATATTGATGCCTTTTGTACATTTGTTTTGGACATATAGCTGCCGTGTGTAGCTTGGTTTGGTACATGTATTTTTCCTGTGTAGCTTGGTTTTCTACATGTAGCTGCCCTGTGTAGCTTGGTTTTATACATGTCGCTGCCCTGTGTAACTTGGTTTTGTACATATAGCTGCGCTCTGTAGCTTGGTTTTGTACTTATAGCTGCCCTGTGTAGCTTGGTTTTGTACACATAGCTGCTCTCTGTAGCTTGGTTTTGTACATACAGCTGCTCTGTGTAGCTTGGTTTTGTATATATAGGTGCCCTCTGTAGATTGGTTTTGTACATACAGCTGCCCTGTGTAGCTTGATTTTGTACATATAGGTGCCATGTGTAGCTTGGTTTTGTACATATAGCTGCCCTGTGTAGCTTGGTTTTGTACGTACAGCTGCCCTCTGTAGCTTGGTTTTGTACATATAACTGCCCTTTGTAGCTTGGTTTTGTACATATAGCTGCACTCTGTACTTTGGTTTTGTACTTATAGCTGCCCTGTGTAGCTTGGTTTTGTACATATAGCAGCCTTGTGTAGCTTGGTTTTGTACATGTAGCTGCCCTGTTTAGCTTGGTTTTGTACATATAGCTACCCTGTGTAGCTTGGTTTTGTACACATAGCTACCCTGTGTAGCTTGGTTTCTACATGTAGCTGCCCTGTGTAGCTTGGTTTTGTACATATAGCTACCCTGTGTAGCTTGGTTTTGTACGTACAGCTGCCCTCTGTAGCTTGGTTTTGTACATATAACTGCCCTTTGTAGCTTGGTTTTGTACATATAGCTGCACTCTGTACTTTGGTTTTGTACTTATAGCTGCCCTGTGTAGCTTGGTTTTGTACATATAGCAGCCTTGTGTAGCTTGGTTTTGTACATGTAGCTGCCCTGTTTAGCTTGGTTTTGTACATATAGCTACCCTGTGTATCTTGGTTTTGTACACATAGCTACCCTGTGTAGCTTGGTTTCTACATGTAGCTGCCCTGTGTAGCTTGGTTTTGTACATATAGCTACCCTGTGTAGCTTGGTTTTGTACGTACAGCTGCCCTCTGTAGCTTGGTTTTGTACATATAACTGCCCTTTGTAGCTTGGTTTTGTACATATAGCTGCACTCTGTACTTTGGTTTTGTACTTATAGCTGCCCTGTGTAGCTTGGTTTTGTACATATAGCAGCCTTGTGTAGCTTGGTTTTGTACATGTAGCTGCCCTGTTTAGCTTGGTTTTGTACATATAGCTACCCTGTGTAGCTTGGTTTTGTACACATAGCTACCCTGTGTAGCTTGGTTTCTACATGTAGCTGCCCTGTGTAGCTTGGTTTTGTACATATAGCTACCCTGTGTAGCTTGGTTTTGTACACATAGCCGCCCAGTGTAGCTTGGTTTTGGACACGTAGCTGCCCTGTGTAGCTTGGTTTTGTACATATAGCTGCGCTCTGTAGCTTGGTTTTGGACTTATAGCTGCGCTGTGTAACTTGGTTTTGTACACGTAGCTGCCCTCTCCACCTTAATTTTGTACATATAGCTGCGCTCTGTAGCTTGGTTTTGTACTTATAGCTGCCCTGTGTAGCTTGGTTCTGTACACATAGCCGCCCAGTGTAGCTTGGTTTTGGACACGTAGCTGCCCTGTGTAGCTTGGTTTTGTACATATAGCTGCCCTGTGTAGCTTGGTTTTGTACATACAGCTGCCCTCTGTAGCTTGGTTTTGTACATATAGCTGCGCTCTGTAGCTTGGTTTTGTACATATAACTGCCCTTTGTAGCTTGGATTTGTACATATAGCTGCGCTTTGTAACTTGGTTTTGTACATATAGTTGCCCTGTTTAGCTTGGTTTTGTACACAAAGCTGCTCTCTGTAGCTTGGTTTTGTACATACAGCTGCCCTGTGTAGCTTGGTTTTGTACATATAGGTGCCCTCTGTAGCTTGGTTTTGTACATACAGCTGTCCTGTGTAGCTTGGTTTTGTACATATAGGTGCCATATGTAGCTTGGTTTTGTACATATAGCTGTCCTGTGTAGCTTGGTTTTGTGATTATCGCTGCCCTTTGTAGCTTTGATTTGTACATATAGCTGCGCTCTGTATCTTGGTTTTGTACTTATAGCTGCCCTGTGTAGCTTGGTTTTGTACATGTAGCTGCCCTGTGTAGCTTGGTTTTGTACACGTAGTTGCTCTCTCTAGCTTAATTTTGTACATATTGATGCCTTTTGTACATTTGTTTTGGACATATAGCTGCCGTGTGTAGCTTGGTTTGGTACATGTATTTTTCCTGTGTAGCTTGGTTTTCTACATGTAGCTGCCCTGTGTAGCTTGGTTTTGTACATGTCGCTGCCCTGTGTAACTTGGTTTTGTACATATAGCTGCGCTCTGTAGCTTGGTTTTGTACTTATAGCTGCCCTGTGTAGCTTGGTTTTGTACACATAGCTGCTCTCTGTAGCTTGGTTTTGTACATACAGCTGCTCTGTGTAGCTTGGTTTTGTATATATAGGTGCCCTCTGTAGATTGGTTTTGTACATACAGCTGCACTGTGTAGCTTGGTTTTGTACATATAGGTGCCATGTGTAGCTTGGTTTTGTACATATAGCTGCCCTGTGTAGCTTGGTTTTGTACATACAGCTGCCCTCTGTAGCTTGGTTTTGTACATATAACTCCCCTTTGTAGCTTGGTTTTGTACATATAGCTGCACTCTGTAGCTTGGTTTTGTACTTATAGCTGCCCTGTGTAGCTTGGTTTTGTACATATAGCAGCCTTGTGTAGCTTGGTTTTGTACATGTAGCTACCCTGTGTAGCTTGGTTTTGTACACATAGCCGCCCAGTGTAGCTTGGTTTTGGACACGTAGCTGCCCTGTGTAGCTTGGTTTTGTACATATAGCTGCGCTCTGTAGCTTGGTTTTGGACTTATAGCTGCGCTGTGTAACTTGGTTTTGTACACGTAGCTGCCCTCTCCACCTTAATTTTGTACATATAGCTGCGCTCTGTAGCTTGGTTTTGTACTTATAGCTGCCCTGTGTAGCTTGGTTTTGTACACATAGCTGCCCAGTGTAGCTTTGTTTTGGACACGTAGCTGCCCTGTGTAGCTTGGTTTTGTACATATAGCTGCCCTGTGTAGCTTGGTTTTGTACATACAGCTGCCCTCTGTAGCTTGGTTTTGTATATATAGCTGCCTTGTATAGCTTAGCTTTATACATATAGCTGCCCTCTGTAGGTTGATTCTGTACACATAGCTGCCCAGTGTAGCTTGGTTTTATACACGTAGCTGCCCTCTCTAGCTTAATTTTGTACATATAGAAGCCTTTTATAGCTTGGTTTTGTACATATAGCTGCCCTGTGAAGCTTTATTTTGTACATGTATTTTTCCTGTGTAGCTTGGTTTTGTACATGTAGCTGCCCTGTGTAACTTGGTTTTGTACATATAGCTGCGCTCTGTAGCTTGGTTTTGTACATATAACTGCCCTTTGTAGCTTGGATTTGTACATATAGCTGCGCTTTGTAACTTGGTTTTGTACATATAGTTGCCCTGTTTAGCTTGGTTTTGTACACATAGCTGCTCACTGTAGCTTGGTTTTGTACATACAGCTGCCCTGTGTAGCTTGGTTTTGTACATATAGGTGCCCTCTGTAGCTTGGTTTTGTACATACAGCTGCCCTGTGTAGCTTGGTTTTGTACATATAGGTGCCATGTGTAGCTTGGTTTTGTACATATAGCTGTCCTGTGTAGCTTGGTTTTGTGCTTATAGCTGCCCTTTGTAGCTTGGATTTGTACATATAGCTGCGCTCTGTATCTTGGTTTTGTACTTATAGCTGCCCTGTGTAGCTTGGTTTTGTACATGTAGCTGCCCTGTGTAGCTTGGTTTTGTACACGTAGTTGCTCTCTCTAGCTTAATTTTTTACATGTTGATGCCTTTTGTACATTGGTTTTGGACATATAGCTGCCCTGTGTAGCTGGGTTTGGTACATGTATTTTTCCTGTGTAGCTTGGTTTTCTACATGTAGCTGCCCTGTGTAGCTTGGTTTTGTACATGTCGCTGCCCTGTGGAACTTGGTTTTGTACATATAGCTGCGCTCTGTAGCTTGGTTTTGTACTTATAGCTGCCCTGTGTAGCTTGGTTTTGTACACATAGATGCTCTCTGTAGCTTGGTTTTGTACATACAGCTGCCCTGTGTAGCTTGGTTTTGTATATATAGGTGCCCTCTGTAGATTGGTTTTGTACATACAGCTGCCCTGTGTAGCTTGGTTTTGTACATATAGGTGCCCTTTGTAGCTTGGATTTGTACATATAGCTGCCCTGTGTAGCTTGGTTTTGTACATACAGCTGCCCTCTGTAGCTTGGTTTTGTACATATAACTGCCCTTTGTAGCTTGGTTTTGTACATATAGCTGCACTCTGTAGCTTGGTTTTGTACTTATAGCTGCCCTGTGTAGCTTGGTTTTGTACATATAGCAGCCTTGTGTATCTTGGTTTTGTACATGTAGCTGCCCTGTGTAGCTTGGTTTTGTACATATAGCTAACCTGTGTAGCTTGGTTTTGTACACATAGCTACCCTGTGTAGCTTGGTTTTGTACATGTAGCTGCCCTGTGTAGCTTGGTTTTGTACATATAGCTACCCTGTGTAGCTTGGTTTTGTACACATAGCCGCCCACTGTAGCTTGGTTTTGGACACGTAGCTGCCCTGTGTAGCTTGGTTTTGTACATATAGCTGCCCTGTGTAGCTTGGTTTTGTACATACAGCTGCCCTCTGTAGCTTGGTTTTGTATATATAGGTGCCTTGTATAGCTTAGCTTTATACATATAGCTGCCCTCTGTAGGTTGATTCTGTACACATAGCTGCCCAGTGTAGCTTGGTTTTATACACGTAGCTGCCTTCTCCAGCTTAATTTTGTACATATAGAAGCCTTTTATAGCTTGGTTTTGTACATATAGCTGCCCTGTGAAGCTTTATTTTGTACATGTATTTTTCCTGTGTAGCTTGGTTTTGTGCATGTAGCTGCCCTGTGTAACTTGGTTTTGTACATATAGCTGCGCTCTGTAGCTTGGTTTTGTACATATAGCTGCCCTGTGTAGCTTGGATTTGTACATATAGCTGCGCTTTGTAACTTGGTTTTGTACATATAGTTGCCCTGTTTAGCTTGGTTTTGTACACATAGCTGCTCTCTGTAGCTTGGTTTTGTACATACAGCTGCCCTGTGTAGCTTGGTTTTGTACATATAGGTGCCCTCTGTAGCTTGGTTTTGTACATACAGCTGTCCTGTGTAGCTTGGTTTTGTACATATAGGTGCCATGTGTAGCTTGGTTTTGTACATATAGCTGTCCTGTGTAGCTTGGTTTTGTGATTATAGCTGCCCTTTGTAGCTTGGATTTGTACATATAGCTGCGCTCTGTATCTTGGTTTTGTACTTATAGCTGCCCTGTGTAGCTTGGTTTTGTACATGTAGCTGCCCTGTGTAGCTTGGTTTTGCACACGTAGTTGCTCTCTCTAGCTTAATTTTGTACATATTGATGCCTTTTGTAAATTGGTTTTGGACATATAGCTGCCCTGTGTAGCTTGGTTTTGTACACATAGAATCTCTCTGTAGCTTGGTTTTGTACATACAGCTGCCCTGTGTAGCTTGGTTTTGTATATATAGGTGCCCTCTGTAGATTGGTTTTGTACATACAGCTGCCCTGTGTAGTTTGGTTTTGTACATATAGGTGCCATGTGTAGCTTGGTTTTGTACATATAGCTGCCCTGTGTAGCTTGGTTTTGTACATACAGCTGCCCTCTGTAGCTTGGTTTTGTACATATAACTGCCCTTTGTAGCTTGGTTTTGTACATATAGCTGCACTCTGTAGCTTGGTTTTGTACTTATAGCTGCCCTGTGTAGCTTGGTTTTGTACATATAGCAGCCTTGTGTATCTTGGTTTTGTACATGTAGCTGCCCTGTGTAGCTTGGTTTTGTACATATAGCTAACCTGTGTAGCTTGGTTTTGTACACATAGCTACCCTGTGTAGCTTGGTTTTGTACATGTAGCTGCCCTGTGTAGCTTGGTTTTGTACATATAGCTACCCTGTGTAGCTTGGTTTTGTACACATAGCCGCCCACTGTAGCTTGGTTTTGGACACGTAGCTGCCCTATGTAGCTTGGATTTGTACATATAAATGCGCTTTGTAACTTGGTTTTGTACATATAGTTGCCCTGTTTAGCTTGGTTTTGTACACATAGCTGCTCACTGTAGCTTGGTTTTGTACATACAGCTGCCCTTTGTAGCTTGGTTTTGTACATATAGGTGCCCTCTGTAGCTTGGTTTTGTACATACAGCTGCCCTGTGTAGCTTGGTTTTGTACATATAGGTGCCATGTGTAGCTTGGTTTTGTACATATAGCTGTCCTGTGTAGCTTGGTTTTGTGCTTATAGCTGCCCTTTGTAGCTTGGATTTGTACATATAGCTGCGCTCTGTATCTTGGTTTTGTACTTATAGCTGCCCTGTGTAGCTTGGTTTTGTACATGTAGCTGCCGTGTGTAGCTTGGTTTTGTACACGTAGTTGCTCTCTCTAGCTTAATTTTGTACATATTGATGCCTTTTGTACATTGGTTTTGGACATATAGCTGCCCTGTGTAGCTGGGTTTGGTACATGTATTTTTCCTGTGTAGCTTGGTTTTCTACATGTAGCTGCCCTGTGTAGCTTGGTTTTGTACATGTCGCTGCCCTGTGGAACTTGGTTTTGTACATATAGCTGCGCTCTGTAGCTTGGTTTTGTACTTATAGCTGCCCTGTGTAGCTTGGTTTTGTACACATAGATGCTCTCTGTAGCTTGGTTTTGTACATACAGCTGCCCTGTGTAGCTTGGTTTTGTATATATAGGTGCCCTCTGTAGATTGGTTTTGTACATACAGCTGCCCTGTGTAGCTTGGTTTTGTACATATAGGTGCCATGTGTAGCTTGGTTTTGTACATATAGCTGCCCTGTGTAGCTTGGTTTTGTACATACAGCTGCCCTCTGTAGCTTGGTTTTGTACATATAACTGCCCTTTGTAGCTTGGTTTTGTACATATAGCGGCACTCTGTAGCTTGGTTTTGTACTTATAGCTGCCCTGTGTAGCTTGGTTTTGTACATATAGCAGCCTTGTGTATCTTGGTTTTGTACATGTAGCTGCCCTGTGTAGCTTGGTTTTGTACATATAGCTAACCTGTGTAGCTTGGTTTTGTACATATAGCTACCCTGTGTAGCTTGGTTTTGTACATGTAGCTGCCCTGTGTAGCTTGGTTTTGTACATATAGCTACCCTGTGTAGCTTGGTTTTGTACACATAGCCGCCCACTGTAGCTTGGTTTTGGACACGTAGCTGCCCTGTGTAGCTTGGTTTTGTACATACAGCTGCCCTCTGTAGCTTGGTTTTGTATATATAGGTGCCTTGTATAGCTTAGCTTTATACATATAGCTGCCCTCTGTAGGTTGATTCTGTACACATAGCTGCCCAGTGTAGCTTGGTTTTATACACGTAGCTGCCTTCTCCAGCTTAATTTTGTACATATAGAAGCCTTTTATAGCTTGGTTTTGTACATATAGCTGCCCTGTGAAGCTTTATTTTGTACATGTATTTTTCCTGTGTAGCTTGGTTTTGTGCATGTAGCTGCCCTGTGTAACTTGGTTTTGTACATATAGCTGCGCTCTGTAGCTTGGTTTTGTACATATAGCTGCCCTTTGTAGCTTGGATTTGTACATATAGCTGCGCTTTGTAACTTGGTTTTGTACATATAGTTGCCCTGTTTAGCTTGGTTTTGTACACATAGCTGCTCTCTGTAGCTTGGTTTTGTACATACAGCTGCCCTGTGTAGCTTGGTTTTGTACATATAGGTGCCCTCTGTAGCTTGGTTTTGTACATACAGCTGTCCTGTGTAGCTTGGTTTTGTACATATAGGTGCCATGTGTAGCTTGGTTTTGTACATATAGCTGTCCTGTGTAGCTTGGTTTTGTGATTATAGCTGCCCTTTGTAGCTTGGATTTGTACATATAGCTGCGCTCTGTATCTTGGTTTTGTACTTATAGCTGCCCTGTGTAGCTTGGTTTTGTACATGTAGCTGCCCTGTGTAGCTTGGTTTTGCACACGTAGTTGCTCTCTCTAGCTTAATTTTGTACATATTGATGCCTTTTGTAAATTGGTTTTGGACATATAGCTGCCCTGTGTGGCTTGGTTTTGTACACATAGAATCTCTCTGTAGCTTGGTTTTGTACATACAGCTGCCCTGTGTAGCTTGGTTTTGTATATATAGGTGCCCTCTGTAGATTGGTTTTGTACATACAGCTGCCCTGTGTAGTTTGGTTTTGTACATATAGGTGCCATGTGTAGCTTGGTTTTGTACATATAGCTGCCCTGTGTAGCTTGGTTTTGTACATACAGCTGCCCTCTGTAGCTTGGTTTTGTACATATAACTGCCATGTGTAGCTTGGTTTTGTACATATAGCTGCCCTGTGTAGCTTGGTTTTGTACATACAGCTGCCCTGTGTAGCTTGGTTTTGTACATATAGGTGCCCTCAGTAGCTTGGTTTTGTACATACAGCTGCCCTGTGTAGCTTGGTTTTGTACATATAGGTGCCATGTGTAGCTTGGTTTTGTACATATAGCTGTCCTGTGTAGCTTGGTTTTGTGCTTATAGCTGCCCTTTGTAGCTTGGATTTGTACATATAGCTGCGCTCTGTATCTTGGTTTTGTACTTATAGCTGCCCTGTGTAGCTTGGTTTTGTACATGTAGCTGCCGTGTGTAGCTTGGTTTTGTACACGTAGTTGCTCTCTCTAGCTTAATTTTGTACATATTGATGCCTTTTGTACATTGGTTTTGGACATATAGCTGCCCTGTGTAGCTGGGTTTGGTACATGTATTTTTCCTATGTAGCTTGGTTTTCTACATGTAGCTGCCCTGTGTAGCTTGGTTTTGTACATGTCGCTGCCCTGTGGAACTTGGTTTTGTACATATAGCTGCGCTCTGTAGCTTGGTTTTGTACTTATAGCTGCCCTGTGTAGCTTGGTTTTGTACACATAGATGCTCTCTGTAGCTTGGTTTTGTACATACAGCTGCCCTGTGTAGCTTGGTTTTGTATATATAGGTGCCCTCTGTAGATTGGTTTTGTACATACAGCTGCCCTGTGTAGCTTGGTTTTGTACATATAGGTGCCATGTGTAGCTTGGTTTTGTACATATAGCTGCCCTGTGTAGCTTGGTTTTGTACATACAGCTGCCCTCTGTAGCTTGGTTTTGTACATATAACTGCCCTTTGTAGCTTGGTTTTGTACATATAGCGGCACTCTGTAGCTTGGTTTTGTACTTATAGCTGCCCTGTGTAGCTTGGTTTTGTACATATAGCAGCCTTGTGTATCTTGGTTTTGTACATGTAGCTGCCCTGTGTAGCTTGGTTTTGTACATATAGCTAACCTGTGTAGCTTGGTTTTGTACATATAGCTACCCTGTGTAGCTTGGTTTTGTACATGTAGCTGCCCTGTGTAGCTTGGTTTTGTACATATAGCTACCCTGTGTAGCTTGGTTTTGTACACATAGCCGCCCACTGTAGCTTGGTTTTGGACACGTAGCTGCCCTGTGTAGCTTGGTTTTGTACATATAGCTGCCCTGTGTAGCTTGGTTTTGTACATACAGCTGCCCTCTGTAGCTTGGTTTTGTACATATAGCTACCCTGTGTAGCTTGGTTTTGTACATGTAGCTGCCCTGTGTAGCTTGGTTTTGTACATATAGCTACCCTGTGTAGCTTGGTTTTGTACACATAGCCGCCCACTGTAGCTTGGTTTTGGACACGTAGCTGCCCTGTGTAGCTTGGTTTTGTACACATAGCTGCTCTCTGTAGCTTGGTTTTGTACATACAGCTGCCCTGTGTAGCTTGGTTTTGTATATATAGGTGCCCTCTGTAGATTGGTTTTGTACATACAGCAGCCCTGTGTAGCTTGGTTTTGTACATATAGGTGCCATATGTAGCTTGGTTTTGTACATATAGCTGCCCTGTGTAGCTTGGTTTTGTACATACAGCTGCCCTCTGTAGCTTGGTTTTGTACATATAACTGCCCTTTGTAGCTTGGTTTTGTACATATAGCTCCACTCTGTAGCTTGGTTTTGTACTTATAGCTGCCCTGTGTAGCTTGGTTTTGTACATATAGGTGCCCTCTGTAGCTTGGTTTTGTACATACAGCTGTCCTGTGTAGCTTGGTTTTGTACATATAGGTGCCATGTGTAGCTTGGTTTTGTACATATAGCTGTCCTGTGTAGCTTGGTTTTGTGATTATAGCTGCCCTTTGTAGCTTGGATTTGTACATATAGCTGCGCTCTGTATCTTGGTTTTGTACTTATAGCTGCCCTGTGTAGCTTGGTTTTGTACATGTAGCTGCCCTGTGTAAATTGGTTTTGCACATGTAGTTGCTCTCTCTAGCTTAATTTTGTACATATTGATGCCTTTTGTAAATTGGTTTTGGACATATAGCTGCCCTGTGTAGCTTGGTTTGGTACATGTATTTTTCCTGTGTAGCTTGGTTTTCTACATGTAGCTGCCCTGTGTAGCTTGGTTTTGTAGATGTCGCTGCCCTGTGTAACTTGGTTTTGTACATATAGCTGCGCTCTGTAGCTTGGTTTTGTACTTATAGCTGCCCTGTGTAGCTTGGTTTTGTACACATAGCTGCTCTCTGTAGCTAGTTTTTGTACATACAGCTGCCCTGTGTAGCTTGGTTTTGTATATATAGGTGACCTCTGTAGATTGGTTTTGTACATACAGCTGCCCTGTGTAGCTTGGATTTGTACATATAGGTGCACTCTGTAGCTTGGTTTTGTACTTATAGCTGCCCTTTGTAGCTTGGTTTTGTACATATAGCTGCACTCTGTAGCTTGGTTTTGTACTTATAGCTGCCCTGTGTAGCTTGGTTTTGTACATATACACTACCGTTCAAAAGTTTGGGATCACCCAAACAATTTTGTGTTTTCCATGAAAAGTCACACTTATTCCCCACCATATGTTGTGAAATGAATAGAAAATAGAGTCAAGACATTGACAAGGTTAGAAATAATGATTTGTATTTGAAATAAGATTTTTTTTACATCAAACTTTGCTTTCGTCAAAGAATCCTCCATTTGCAGCAATTACAGCATTGCAGACCTTTGGCATTCTAGCTGTTAATTTGTTGAGGTAATCTGGAGAAATTGCACCCCACGCTTCCAGAAGCAGCTCCCACAAGTTGGATTGGTTGGATGGGCACTTCTTGCGTACCATACGGTCAAGCTGCTCCCACAACAGCTCAATGGGGTTCAGATCTGGTGACTGCGCTGGCCACTCCATTACCGATAGAATACCAGCTGCCTGCTTCTGCTCTAAATAGTTCTTGCACAATTTGGAGGTGTGTTTAGGGTCATTGTCCTGTTGTAGGATGAAATTGGCTCCAATCAAGCGCTGTCCACTGGGTATGGCATGGCGTTGCAAAATGGAGTGATAGCCTTCCTTATTCAGAATCCCTTTTACCCTGTACAAATCTCCCACCTTACCAGCACCAAAGCAACCCCAGACCATCACATTACCTCCACCATGCTTAACAGATGGCGTCAGGCATTCTTCCAGCATCTTTTCATTTGTTCTGCGTCTCAGAAACGTTCTTCTTTGTGATCCAAACACCTCAAACTTGGATTCATCCGTCCACAACACTTTTTTCCAGTCTTCCTCTGTCCAATGTCTGTGTTCTTTTGCCCATCTTAATCTTTTTCTTTTATTGGTCAGTCTCAGATATGGCTTTTTCTTTGCCACTCTGCCCTGAAGCCCAGAATCCCGCAGCCGCCTCTTCACTGTAGATGTTGACACTGGTGTTTTGCGGGTACTATTTAATGAAGATGCCAGTTGGGGACCTGTGAGGCGTCTGTTTCTCAAACTAGAGACTCTAATGTACTTATCTTCTTGCTCAGTTGTGCAACGAGGCCTCCCACTTCTTTTTCTACTCTGGTTAGAGCCTGTTTGTGCTGTCCTCTGAAGGGAGTAGTACACACCGGTGTAGGAAATCTTCAATTTCTTAGCAATTTCTCGCATGGAATAGCCTTCATTTCTAAGAACAAGAATAGACTGTCGAGTTTCAGATGAAAGTTCTCTTTTTCTGGCCATTTTGAGCGTTTACTTGACCCCACAAATGTGATGCTCCAGAAACTCAATCTGCTCAAAGGAAGGTCAGTTTTGTAGCTTCTGTAACGAGCTAAACTGTTTTCAGATGTGTGAACATGATTGCACAAGGGTTTTCTAATCATCAATTAGCCTTCTGAGCCAATGAGCAAACACATTGTACCATTAGAACACTGGAGTGATAGTTGCTTGAAATGGGCCTCTATACACCTATGTAGATATTGCACCAAAAACCAGACATTTGCAGCTAGAATAGTCATTTACCACATTAGCAATGTATAGAGTGTATTTCTTTAAAGTTAAGACTAGTTTAAAGTTATCTTCATTGAACAGTACAGTGCTTTTCCTTCAAAAATATGGACATTTCAATGTGATCCCAAACTTTTGAACGGTAGTGTAGGTGCCATGTATAGCTTGGTTTTGTACATATAGCTGCCCTTTGTAGCTTGGTTTTGTACATATAGCTGCACTCTGTAGCTTGGTTTTGTACTTATAGCTGCCCTGTGTAGCTTGGTTTTGTACATATAGCAGCCTTGTGTAGCTTGGTTTTGTACATGTAGCTGCCCTGTGTAGCTTGGTTTTGTACATATAGCTACCCTGTGTAGCTTGGTTTTGGACACGTAGCTGCCCTGTGTAGCTTGGTTTTGTACATATAGCTGCGCTCTGTAGCTTGGTTTTGTACTTATAGCTGCGCTGTGTAACTTGGTTTTGTACACGTAGCTGCCCTCTCCACCTTAATTTTGTACATATAGCTGCGCTCTGTAGCTTGGTTTTGTACTTATAGCTGCCCTGTGTAGCTTGGTTTTGTACATGTAGCTGCCCTGTGTAACTTGGTTTTGTACATATAGCTGCGCTCTGTAGCTTGGTTTTGTACATATAACTGCCCTTTGTAGCTTGGATTTGTACATATAGCTGCGCTTTGTAACTTGGTTTTGTACATATAGTTGCCCTGTTTAGCTTGGTTTTGTACACATAGCTGCTCTCTGTAGCTTGGTTTTGTACATACAGCTGCCCTGTGTAGCTTGGTTTTGTACATATAGGTGCCCTCTGTAGCTTGGTTTTGTACATACACCTGCCCTGTGTAGCTTGGTTTTGTACATATAGGTGCCATGTGTAGCTTGGTTTTGTACATATAGCTGTCCTGTGTAGCTTGGTTTTGTGCTTATAGCTGCCCTTTGTAGCTTGGATTTGTACATATAGCTGCGCTCTGTATCTAGGTTTTGTACTTATAGCTGCCCTGTGTAGCTTGGTTTTGTACATGTAGCTGCCCTGTGTAGCTTGGTTTTGTACACGTAGTTGCTCTCTCTAGCTTAATTTTGTACATATTGTTGCCTTTTGTACATTGGTTTTGGACATATAGCTGCCGTGTGTAGCTTGGTTTGGTACATGTATTTTTCCTGTGTAGCTTGGTTTTCTACATGTAGCTGCCCTGTGTAGCTTGGTTTTGTACATGTCGCTGCCCTGTGTAACTTGGTTTTGTACATATAGCTGCGCTCTGTAGCTTGGTTTTGTACTTATAGCTGCCCTGTGTAGCTTGGTTTTGTACACATAGCTGCTCTCTGTAGCTTGGTTTTGTACATACAGCTGCCCTGTGTAGCTTGGTTTTGTATATATAGGTGCCCTCTGTAGATTGGTTTTGTACATACAGCAGCCCTGTGTAGCTTGGTTTTGTACATATAGGTGCCATGTGTAGCTTGGTTTTGTACATATAGCTGCCCTGTGTAGCTTGGTTTTGTACATACAGCTGCCCTCTGTAGCTTGGTTTTGTACATATAACTGCCCTTTGTAGCTTGGTTTTGTACATATAGCTCCACTCTGTAGCTTGGTTTTGTACTTATAGCTGCCCTGTGTAGCTTGGTTTTGTACATATAGCAGCCTTGTGTAGCTTGGTTTTGTACATGTAGCTGCCCTTTGTAGCTTGGTTTTGTACATATAGCTACCCTGTGTAGCTTGGTTTTGTACACATAGCTACCCTGTGTAGCTTGGTTTTGTACATGTAGCTGCCCTGTGTAGCTTGGTTTTGTACATATAGCTACCCTGTGTAGCTTGGTTTTGCACACATAGCCGCCCAGTGTAGCTTGGTTTCGGACACGTAGCTGCCCTGTGTAGCTTGGTTTTGTACATATAGCTGCGCTCTGTAGCTTGGTTTTGTACTTATAGCTGCGCTGTGTAACTTGGTTTTGTACACGTAGCTGCCCTCTCCACTTTAATTTTGTACATATAGCTGCGCTCTGTAGCTTGGTCTTGTACTTATAGCTGCCCTGTGTAGCTTGGTTTTGTACCTGTAGCTGCCCTGTGTAACTTGGTTTTGTACATATATCTGCGCTCTGTAGCTTGGTTTTGTACATATAACTGCCCTTTGTAGCTTGGATTTGTACATATAGCTGCGCTTTGTAACTTGGTTTTGTACATATAGTTGCCCTGTTTAGCTTGGTTTTGTACACATAGCTGCTCTCTGTAGGTTGGTTTTGTACATACAGCTGCCCTGTGTAGCTTGGTTTTGTACATATAGGTGCCCTCTGTAGCTTGGTTTTGTACATACAGCTGCCCTTTGTAGCTTGGTTTTGTACATATAGGTGCCATGTGTAGCTTGGTTTTGTACATATAGCTGTCCTGTGTAGCTTGGTTTTGTGCTTATAGCTGCCCTTTGTAGCTTGGATTTGTACATATAGCTGCGCTCTGTATCTTGGTTTTGTACTTATAGCTGCCCTGTGTAGCTTGGTTTTGTACATGTAGCTGCCCTGTGTAGCTTGGTTTTGTACACGTAGTTGCTCTCTCTAGCTTAATTTTGTACATATTGATGCCTTTTGTACATTGGTTTTGGACATATAGCTGCCCTGTGTAGCTGGGTTTGTTACATGTATTTTTCCTGTGTAGCTTGGTTTTCTACATGTAGCTGCCCTGTGTAGCTTGGTTTTGTACATGTCGCTGCCCTGTGGAACTTGGTTTTGTACATATAGCTGCGCTCTGTAGCTTGGTTTTGTACTTATAGCTGCCCTGTGTAGCTTGGTTTTGTACACATAGATGCTCTCTGTAGCTTGGTTTTGTACATACAGCTGCCCCGTGTAGCTTGGTTTTGTATATATAGGTGCCCTCTGTAGATTGGTTTTGTACATACAGCTGCCCTGTGTAGCTTGGTTTTGTACATATAGGTGCCATGTGTAGCTTGGTTTTGTACATATAGCTGCCCTGTGTAGCTTGGTTTTGTACATACAGCTGCCCTCTGTAGCTTGGTTTTGTACATATAACTGCCCTTTGTAGATTGGTTTTGTACATATAGCTGCACTCTGTAGCTTGGTTTTGTACTTATAGCTGCCCTGTGTAGCTTGGTTTTTTACATATAGCAGCCTTGTGTAGATTGGTTTTGTACATGTAGCTGCCCTGTGTAGCTTGGTTTTGTACATATAGTTGCCTTATGTAGCTTGGTTTTATACATGTAGTTGCCTTGTGTAGCTTGGTTTTGTACATGTACCTGCCCTGTGTAGCTTTGTTTTGTACATGTAGCTGCCCTGTGTAGCTTGGTTTTGTACATATAGTTGCCTTTTGTAGTTTGGTTTTGTACATATAGTTGCCTTGTGTAGCGTGGTTTTATACATGTAGTTGCCTTGTGTAGCTTGGTTTTGTACATGTACCTGCCCTGTGTAGCTTTGTTTTGTACATGTAGCTGCCCTGTGTAGCTTGGTTTTGTACATATAGTTGCCTTGTGTAGTTTGGTTTTGTACATATAGTTGCCTTGTGTAGCGTGGTTTTGTACATGTAGTTGCCCTGTGTAGCTTGGTTTTGTACATGTATTTTTCTTGTGTAGCTTGGTTTTGTACATGTATTTTTCCTGTGTGGCTTGGTTTTGTACCTGTAGCTGCCCTGTCTAGCTTGGTTTTGTACATGAAGCTGCCTTGTGTAGATTGGTTTTGTACATGTAGCTGCCCTGTGTAGCTTGGTTTTGTACATATAGTTGCCTTATGTAATTTGGTTTTATACTTTAGGTGCCTTGTGTAGCTTGGTTTTGTACATGTACCTGCCCTGTGTAGCTTGGTTTTGTACATGTACCTGCCCTGTGTAGCTTGATGTTGTACATATAGTTGCCTTGTGTAGCTTGGTTTTGTACATTTAGTTGCCTTGTGTAGCTTGGTTTTGTACATGTAGCTGCCCTGTGTAGCTTGGTTTTGTACATGTAGTTGCCCTGTGTAGCTTGGTTTTGTACATGTAGCTGCCTTGTTTAGCTCGGTTTTGTACATGTATATTTCCTCTGTAGCTTGGTTTTGTACTTATAGCTACCCTGTGTAACTTGGTTTTGTACATATAGCTGCCTTGTTTAGCTTGGTTTTGTACATATAGGTGCTCTGTGTAGCTTGGTTTTTTACATGTATCTGCCTTGTGTAGCTTGGTTTTGTACATGTATCTGCCCTGTGTAGCTTAGTTTTGTACATTTAGTTGCCCTGTGTAGCTTGGTTTTGTACATGTTACTGCCTTGTGTAGCGTGGTTTTGTACATGTAGTTGCCCTGTGTAGCTTGGTTTTGTACATGTATTTTTCCTGTGTAGCTTGGTTTTGTACATGTATTTATCCTCTGTGGCTTGGTTTTGTACCTGTAGCTGCCCTGTCTAGCTTGGTTTTGTACATGTAGCTGCCCTGTGTAGCTTGGTTTTGTACATGTAGTTGCCCTGTGTAGCTTGGTTTTTTACATGTAGTTGCCCTGTGTAGCTTGGTTTTGTACATATAGCTGCCCTGTGTAGCTTGGTTTTGTACATACAGCTGCCCTCTGTAGCTTGGTTTTGTACATATAACTGCCCTTTGTAGCTTGGTTTTGTACAAAAAGCTGCACTCTGTAGCTTGGTTTTGTACTTATAGCTGCCCTGTGTAGCTTGGTTTTGTACATATAGCAGCCTTGTGTATCTTGGTTTTGTACATGTAGCTGCCCTGTGTAGCTTGGTTTTGTACATATAGCTAACCAGTGTAGCTTGGTTTTGTACACATAGCTACCCTGTGTAGCTTGGTTTTGTACATGTAGCTGCCCTGTGTAGCTTGGTTTTGTACATATAGCTACCCTGTGTAGCTTGGTTTTGTACACATAGCCGCCCACTGTAGCTTGGTTTTGGACACGTAGCTGCCCTGTGTAGCTTGGTTTTGTACATACAGCTGCCCTCTGTAGCTTGGTTTTGTACATATAGCTACCCTGTGTAGCTTGGTTTTGTACACATAGCCGCCCACTGTAGCTTGGTTTTGGACACGTAGCTGCCCTGTGTAGCTTGGTTTTGTACTTATAGCTACCCTGTGTAACTTGGTTTTGTACATATAGAAGCCTTTTATAGCTTGGTTTTGTACATATAGCTGCCCTGTGAAGCTTTATTTTGTACATGTATTTTTCCTGTGTAGCTTGGTTTTGTACATGTAGCTGCCCTGTGTAACTTGGTTTTGTACATATAGCTGCGCTCTGTAGCTTGGTTTTGTACATATAACTGCCCTTTGTAGCTTGGATTTGTACATATAGCTGCGCTTTGTAACTTGGTTTTGTACATATAGTTGCCCTGTTTAGCTTGGTTTTGTACACATAGCTGCTCTCTGTAGCTTGGTTTTGTACATACAGCTGCCCTGTGTAGCTTGGTTTTGTACATATAGGTGCCATGTGTAGCTTGGTTTTGTACATATAGCTGTCCTGTGTAGCTTGGTTTTGTGATTATAGCTGCCCTTTGTAGCTTGGATTTGTACATATAGCTGCGCTCTGTATCTTGGTTTTGTACTTATAGCTGCCCTGTGTAGCTTGGTTTTGTACATATAGCTAACCTGTGTAGCTTGGTTTTGTACACATAGCTACCCTGTGTAGCTTGGTTTTGTACATGTAGCTGCCCTGTGTAGCTTGGTTTTGTACATATAGCTACCCTGTGTAGCTTGGTTTTGTTCACATAGCCGCCCACTGTAGCTTGGTTTTGGACACGTAGCTGCCCTGTGTAGCTTGGTTTTGTACATATAGCTGCCCTGTGTAGCTTGGTTTTGTACATACAGCTGCCCTCTGTAGCTTGGTTTTGTATATATAGCTGCCTTGTATAGCTTAGCTTTATACATATAGCTGCCCTCTGTAGGTTGATTCTGTACACATAGCTGCCCAGTGTAGCTTGGTTTTGTACATACAGCTGCCCTCTCCAGCTTAATTTTGTACATATAGAAGCCTTTTATAGCTTGGTTTTGTACATATAGCTGCCCTGTGAAGCTTTATTTTGTACATGTATTTTTCCTGTGTAGCTTGGTTTTGTACATGTAGCTGCCCTGTGTAACTTGGTTTTGAACATATAGCTGCGCCCTGTAGCTTGGTTTTATACATATAACTGCCCTTTGTAGCTTGGATTTGTACATATAGCTGCGCTTTGTAACTTGGTTTTGTACATATAGTTGCCCTGTTTAGCTTGGTTTTGTACACATAGCTGCTCTCTGTAGCTTGGTTTTGTACATATAGCTGCCTTGTTTAGCTTGGTTTTGTACATATAGGTGCTCTGTGTAGCTTGGTTTTTTACATGTATCTGCCTTGTGTAGCTTGGTTTTGTACATGTATCTGCCCTGTGTAGCTTAGTTTTGTACATTTAGTTGCCCTGTGTAGCTTGGTTTTGTACATGTTACTGCCTTGTGTAGCGTGGTTTTGTACATGTAGTTGCCCTGTGTAGCTTGGTTTTGTACATGTATTTTTCCTGTGTAGCTTGGTTTTGTACATGTATTTATCCTCTGTGGCTTGGTTTTGTACCTGTAGCTGCCCTGTCTAGCTTGGTTTTGTACATGTAGCTGCCCTGTGTAGCTTGGTTTTGTACATGTAGTTGCCCTGTGTAGCTTGGTTTTTTACATGTAGTTGCCCTGTGTAGCTTGGTTTTGTACATATAGCTGCCCTGTGTAGCTTGGTTTTGTACATACAGCTGCCCTCTGTAGCTTGGTTTTGTACATATAACTGCCCTTTGTAGCTTGGTTTTGTACAAAAAGCTGCACTCTGTAGCTTGGTTTTGTACTTATAGCTGCCCTGTGTAGCTTGGTTTTGTACATATAGCAGCCTTGTGTATCTTGGTTTTGTACATGTAGCTGCCCTGTGTAGCTTGGTTTTGTACATATAGCTAACCTGTGTAGCTTGGTTTTGTACACATAGCTACCCTGTGTAGCTTGGTTTTGTACATGTAGCTGCCCTGTGTAGCTTGGTTTTGTACATATAGCTACCCTGTGTAGCTTGGTTTTGTACACATAGCCGCCCACTGTAGCTTGGTTTTGGACACGTAGCTGCCCTGTGTAGCTTGGTTTTGTACATACAGCTGCCCTCTGTAGCTTGGTTTTGTATATATAGCTGCCTTGTATAGCTTATATTTATACATATAGCTGCCCTCTGTAGGTTGATTCTGTACACATAGCTGCCCAGTGTAGCTTGGTTTTATACATGTAGCTGCCCTCTCCAGCTTAATTTTGTACATATAGAAGCCTTTTATAGCTTGGTTTTGTACATATAGCTGCCCTGTGAAGCTTTATTTTGTACATGTATTTTTCCTGTGTAGCTTGGTTTTGTACATGTAGCTGCCCTGTGTAACTTGGTTTTGTACATATAGCTGCGCTCTGTAGCTTGGTTTTGTACATATAACTGCCCTTTGTAGCTTGGATTTGTACATATAGCTGCGCTTTGTAACTTGGTTTTGTACATATAGTTGCCCTGTTTAGCTTGGTTTTGTACACATAGCTGCTCTCTGTAGCTTGGTTTTGTACATACAGCTGCCCTGTGTAGCTTGGTTTTGTACATATAGGTGCCTTGTGTAGCTTGGTTTTGTACATATAGCTGTCCTGTGTAGCTTGGTTTTGTGATTATAGCTGCCCTTTGTAGCTTGGATTTGTACATATAGCTGCGCTCTGTATCTTGGTTTTGTACTTATAGCTGCCCTGTGTAGCTTGGTTTTGTACATATAGCTAACCTGTGTAGCTTGGTTTTGTACACATAGCTACCCTGTGTAGCTTGGTTTTGTACATGTAGCTGCCCTGTGTAGCTTGGTTTTGTACATATAGCTACCCTGTGTAGCTTGGTTTTGTACACATAGCCGCCCACTGTAGCTTGGTTTTGGACACGTAGCTGCCCTGTGTAGCTTGGTTTTGTACATATAGCTGCCCTGTGTAGCTTGGTTTTGTACATACAGCTGCCCTCTGTAGCTTGGTTTTGTATATATAGCTGCCTTGTATAGCTTAGCTTTATACATATAGCTGCCCTCTGTAGGTTGATTCTGTACACATAGCTGCCCAGTGTAGCTTGGTTTTGTACATACAGCTGCCCTCTCCAGCTTAATTTTGTACATATAGAAGCCTTTTATAGCTTGGTTTTGTACATATAGCTGCCCTGTGAAGCTTTATTTTGTACATGTATTTTTCCTGTGTAGCTTGGTTTTGTACATGTAGCTGCCCTGTGTAACTTGGTTTTGAACATATAGCTGCGCCCTGTAGCTTGGTTTTATACATATAACTGCCCTTTGTAGCTTGGATTTGTACATATAGCTGCGCTTTGTAACTTGGTTTTGTACATATAGTTGCCCTGTTTAGCTTGGTTTTGTACACATAGCTGCTCTCTGTAGCTTGGTTTTGTACATACAGCTGCCCTCTGTAGCTTGGTTTTGTACATACAGCTGTCCTGTGTAGCTTGGTTTTGTACATATAGGTGCCATGTGTAGCTTGGTTTTGTACATATAGCTGTCCTGTGTAGCTTGGTTTTGTTATTATAGCTGCCCTTTGTAGCTTGGATTTGTACATATAGCTGCGCTCTGTATCTTGGTTTTGTACTTATAGCTGCCCTGTGTAGCTTGGTTTTGCACACGTAGTTGCTCTCTCTAGCTTAGTTTTGTACATATTGATGCCTTTTGTAAATTGGTTTTGGGCATATAGCTGCCCTGTGTAGCTTGGTTTTGTACATGTATTTTTCCTGTGTAGCTTGGTTTTCTACATGTAGCTGCCCTGTGTAGCTTGGTTTTGTACATGTCGCTGCCCTGTGTAACTTGGTTTTGTACATATAGCTGCGCTCTGTAGCTTGGTTTTGTACTTATAGCTGCCCTGTGTAGCTTGGTTTTGTACACATAGCTGCTCTCTGTAGCTTGGTTTTGTACATACAGCTGCCCTGTGTAGCTTGGTTTTGTATATATAGTTGACCTCTGTAGATTGGTTTTGTACATACAGCTGCTCTGTGTAGCTTGGTTTTGTACATATAGGTGCACTCTGTAGCTTGGTTTTGTACTTATAGCTGCCCTTTGTAGCTTGGTTTTGTACATATAGCTGCACTCTGTAGCTTGGTTTTGTACTTATAGCTGCCCTGTGTAGCTTGGTTTTGTACATAGGTGCCATGTATAGCTTGGTTTTGTACATATAGCTGCCCTGTGTAGCTTGGTTTTGTACATATAGCTACCCTGTGTAGCTTGGTTTTGTACACATAGCCGCCCACTGTAGCTTGGTTTTGGACACGTAGCTGCCCTGTGTAGCTTGGTTTTGTACATATAGCTGCCCTGTGTAGCTTGGTTTTGTACATACAGCTGCCCTCTGTAGCTTGGTTTTGTATATATAGCTGCCTTGTATAGCTTAGCTTTATACATATAGCTGCCCTCTGTAGGTTGATTCTGTACACATAGCTGCCCAGTGTAGCTTGGTTTTGTACATACAGCTGCCCTCTCCAGCTTAATTTTGTACATATAGAAGCCTTTTATAGCTTGGTTTTGTACATATAGCTGCCCTGTGAAGCTTTATTTTGTACATGTATTTTTCCTGTGTAGCTTGGTTTTGTACATGTAGCTGCCCTGTGTAATTTGGTTTTGAACATATAGCTGCGCCCTGTAGCTTGGTTTTGTACATATAACTGCCCTTTGTAGCTTGGATTTGTACATATAGCTGCGCTTTGTAACTTGGTTTTGTACATATAGTTGCCCTGTTTAGCTTGGTTTTGTACACATAGCTGCTCTCTGTAGCTTGGTTTTGTACATACAGCTGCCCTGTGTAGCTTGGTTTTGTACATATAGGTGCCCTCTGTAGCTTGGTTTTGTACATACAGCTGTCCTGTGTAGCTTGGTTTTGTACATATAGGTGCCATGTGTAGCTTGGTTTTGTACATATAGCTGTCTTGTGTAGCTTGGTTTTGTGATTATAGCTGCCCTTTGTAGCTTGGATTTGTACATATAGCTGCGCTCTGTATCTTGGTTTTGTACTTATAGCTGCCCTGTGTAGCTTGGTTTTGTACATGTAGCTGCCCTGTGTAGCTTGGTTTTGCACACGTAGTTGCTCTCTCTAGCTTAGTTTTGTACATATTGATGCCTTTTGTAAATTGGTTTTGGACATATAGCTGTCCTGTGTAGCTTGGTTTTGTACATGTATTTTTCCTGTGTAGCTTGGTTTTCTACATGTAGCTGCCCTGTGTAGCTTGGTTTTGTACATGTCGCTGCCCTGTGTAACTTGGTTTTGTACATATAGCTGCGCTCTGTAGCTTGGTTTTGTACTTATAGCTGCCCTGTGTAGCTTGGTTTTGTACACATAGCTGCTCTCTGTAGCTTGGTTTTGTACATACAGCTGCCCTGTGTAGCTTGGTTTTGTATATATAGGTGACCTCTGTAGATTGGTTTTGTACATACAGCTGCCCTGTGTAGCTTGGTTTTGTACATATAGGTGCACTCTGTAGCTTGGTTTTGTACTTATAGCTGCCCTTCGTAGCTTGGTTTTGTACATATAGCTGCACTCTGTAGCTTGGTTTTGTACTTATAGCTGCCCTGTGTAGCTTGGTTTTGTACATAGGTGCCATGTATAGCTTGGTTTTGTACATATAGCTGCCCTTTGTAGCTTGGTTTTGTACATATAGCTGCACTCTGTAGCTTGGTTTTGTACTTATAGCTGACCTGTGTAGCTTGGTTTTGTACATATAGCAGCCTTGTGTAGCTTGGTTTTGTACATGTAGCTGCCCTGTGTAGCTTGGTTTTGTACATATAGCTACCCTGTGTAGCTTGGTTTTGGACACGTAGCTGCCCTGTGTAGCTTGGTTTTGTACATATAGCTGTGCTCTGTAGCTTGGTTTTGTACTTATAGCTGCGCTGTGTACTTGGTTTTGTACACGTAGCTGCCCTCTCCACCTTAATTTTGTACATATAGCTGCGCTCTGTAGCTTGGTTTTGTACTTATAGCTGCCCTGTGTAGCTTGGTTTTGTACATGTAGCTGCCCTGTGTAACTTGGTTTTGTACATATAGCTGCGCTCTGTAGCTTGGTTTTGTACATATAACTGCCCTTTGTAGCTTGGATTTGTACATATAGCTGCCTTGTTTAGCTTGGTTTTGTACATATAGGTGCTCTGTGTAGCTTGGTTTTGTACATGTATCTGCCTTGTGTAGCTTGGTTTTGTACATGTATCTGCCCTGTGTAGCTTAGTTTTGTACATTTAGTTGCCCTGTGTAGCTTGGTTTTGTACATGTTACTGCCTTGTGTAGCGTGGTTTTGTACATGTAGTTGCCCTGTGTAGCTTGGTTTTGTACATGTATTTTTCCTGTGTAGCTTGGTTTTGTACATGTATTTATCCTGTGTGGCTTGGTTTTGTACCTGTAGCTGCCCTGTCTAGCTTGGTTTTGTACATGTAGCTGCCCTGTGTAGCTTGGTTTTGTACATGTAGTTGCCCTGTGTAGCTTGGTTTTTTACATGTAGTTGCCCTGTGTAGCTTGGTTTTGTACATATAGCTGCCCTGTGTAGCTTGGTTTTGTACATACAGCTGCCCTCTGTAGCTTGGTTTTGTACATATAACTGCCCTTTGTAGCTTGGTTTTGTACAAAAAGCTGCACTTTGTAGCTTGGTTTTGTACTTATAGCTGCCCTGTGTAGCTTGGTTTTGTACATATAGCAGCCTTGTGTATCTTGGTTTTGTACATGTAGCTGCCCTGTGTAGCTTGGTTTTGTACATATAGCTAACCTGTGTAGCTTGGTTTATTACACATAGCTACCCTGTGTAGCTTGGTTTTGTACATGTAGCTGCCCTGTGTAGCTTGGTTTTGTACATATAGCTACCCTGTGTAGCTTGGTTTTGTACACATAGCCGCCCACTGTAGCTTGGTTTTGGACACGTAGCTGCCCTGTGTAGCTTGGTTTTGTACATACAGCTGCCCTCTGTAGCTTGGTTTTGTATATATAGCTGCCTTGTATAGCTTATATTTATACATATAGCTGCCCTCTGTAGGTTGATTCTGTACACATAGCTGCCCAGTGTAGCTTGGTTTTATACATGTAGCTGCCCTCTCCAGCTTAATTTTGTACATATAGAAGCCTTTTATAGCTTGGTTTTGTACATATAGCTGCCCTGTGAAGCTTTATTTTGTACATGTATTTTTCCTATGTAGCTTGGTTTTGTACATGTAGCTGCCCTGTGTAACTTGGTTTTGTACATATAGCTGCGCTCTGTAGCTTGGTTTTGTACATATAACTGCCCTTTGTAGCTTGGATTTGTACATATAGCTGCGCTTTGTAACTTGGTTTTGTACATATAGTTGCCCTGTTTAGCTTGGTTTTGTACACATAGCTGCTCTCTGTAGCTTGGTTTTGTACATACAGCTGCCCTGTGTAGCTTGGTTTTGTACATATAGGTGCCCTCTGTAGCTTAGTTTTGTACATACAGCTGTCCTGTGTAGCTTGGATTTGTACATATAGGTGCCATGTGTAGCTTGGTTTTGTACATATAGCTGTCCTGTGTAGCTTGGTTTTGTGATTATAGCTGCCCTTTGTAGCTTGGATTTGTACATATAGCTGCGCTCTGTATCTTGGTTTTGTACTTATAGCTGCCCTGTGTAGCTTGGTTTTGTACATATAGCTAACCTGTGTAGCTTGGTTTTGTACACATAGCTACCCTGTGTAGCTTGGTTTTGTACATGTAGCTGCCCTGTGTAGCTTGGTTTTGTACATATAGCTACCCTGTGTAGCTTGGTTTTGTACACATAGCCGCCCACTGTAGCTTGGTTTTGGACACGTAGCTGCCCTGTGTAGCTTGGTTTTGTACATATAGCTGCCCTGTGTAGCTTGGTTTTGTACATACAGCTGCCCTCTGTAGCTTGGTTTTGTATATATAGCTGCCTTGTATCGCTTAGCTTTATACATATAGCTGCCCTCTGTAGGTTGATTCTGTACACATAGCTACCCAGTGTAGCTTGGTTTTGTACATACAGCTGCCCTCTCCAGCTTAATTTTGTACATATAGAAGCCTTTTATAGCTTGGTTTTGTACATATAGCTGCCCTGTGAAGCTTTATTTTGTACATGTATTTTTCCTGTGTAGCTTGGTTTTGTACATGTAGCTGCCCTGTGTAACTTGGTTTTGTACATATAGCTGCGCTCTGTAGCTTGGTTTTGTACATATAACTGCCCTTTGTAGCTTGGATTTGTACATATAGCTGCGCTTTGTAACTTGGTTTTGTACATATAGTTGCCCTGTTTAGCTTGGTTTTGTACACATAGCTGCTCTCTGTAGCTTGGTTTTGTACATACAGCTGCCCTGTGTAGCTTGGTTTTGTACATATAGGTGCCCTCTGTAGCTTGGTTTTGTACATACAGCTGTCCTGTGTAGCTTGGTTTTGTACATATAGGTGCCATGTGTAGCTTGGTTTTGTACATATAGCTGCCCTTTGTAGCTTGGATTTGTACATATAGCTGCGCTCTGTATCTTGGTTTTGTACTTATAGCTGCCCTGTGTAGCTTGGTTTTGTACATGTAGCTGCCCTGTGTAGCTTGGTTTTGCACACGTAGTTGCTCTCTCTAGCTTAATTTTGTACATATTGATGCCTTTTGTAAATTGGTTTTGGACATATAGCTGCCCTGTGTAGCTTGGTTTGGTACATGTATTTTTCCTGTGTAGCTTGGTTTTCTACATGTAGCTGCCCTGTGTAGCTTGGTTTTGTACATGTCACTGCCCTGTGTAACTTGGTTTTGTACATATAGCTGCGCTCTGTAGCTTGGTTTTGTACTTATAGCTGCCCTGTGTAGCTTGGTTTTGTACACATAGCTGCTCTCTGTAGCTTGGTTTTGTACATACAGCTGCCCTGTGTAGCTTGGTTTTGTATATATAGGTGACCTCTGTAGATTGGTTTTGTACATGTACCTGCCCTGTGTAGCTTGATGTTGTACATATAGTTGCCGTGTGTAGCTTGGTTTTGTACATTTAGTTGCCTTGTGTAGCTTGGTTTTGTACATGTAGCTGCCCTGTGTAGCTTGGTTTTGTACATGTAGTTGCCCTGTGTAGCTTGGTTTTGTACATGTAGCTGCCTTGTTTAGCTCGGTTTTGTACATGTATATTTCCTCTGTAGCTTGGTTTTGTACTTATAGCTACCCTGTGTAACTTGGTTTTGTACATATAGCTGCCTTGTTTAGCTTGGTTTTGTACATATAGGTGCTCTGTGTAGCTTGGTTTTTTACATGTATCTGCCTTGTGTAGCTTGGTTTTGTACATGTATCTGCCCTGTGTAGCTTAGTTTTGTACATTTAGTTGCCCTGTGTAGCTTGGTTTTGTACATGTTACTGCCTTGTGTAGCGTGGTTTTGTACATGTAGTTGCCCTGTGTAGCTTGGTTTTGTACATGTATTTTTCCTGTGTAGCTTTGTTTTGTACATGTATTTATCCTGTGTGGCTTGGTTTTGTACCTGTAGCTGCCCTGTCTAGCTTGGTTTTGTACATGTAGCTGCCCTGTGTAGCTTGGTTTTGTACATGTAGTTGCCCTGTGTAGCTTGGTTTTTTACATGTAGTTGCCCTGTGTAGCTTGGTTTTGTACATATAGCTGCCCTGTGTAGCTTGGTTTTGTACATACAGCTGCCCTCCGTAGCTTGGTTTTGTACATATAACTGCCCTTTGTAGCTTGGTTTTGTACAAAAAGCTGCACTCTGTAGCTTGGTTTTGTACTTATAGCTGCCCTGTGTAGCTTGGTTTTGTACATATAGCAGCCTTGTGTATCTTGGTTTTGTACATGTAGCTACCCTGTGTAGCTTGGTTTTGTACATGTAGCTGCCCTGTGTAGCTTGGTTTTGTACATATAGCTACCCTGTGTAGCTTGGTTTTGTACACATAGCTGCCCACTGTAGCTTGGTTTTGGACACGTAGCTGCCCTGTGTAGCTTGGTTTTGTACATACAGCTGCCCTCTGTAGCTTGGTTTTGTATATATAGCTGCCTTGTATAGCTTATATATATACATATAGCTGCCCTCTGTAGGTTGATTCTGTACACATAGCTGCCCAGTGTAGCCTGGTTTTATACATGTAGCTGCCCTCTCCAGCTTAATTTTGTACATATAGAAGCCTTTTATAGCTTGGTTTTGTACATATAGCTGCCCTGTGAAGCTTTATTTTGTACATGTATTTTTCCTGTGTAGCTTGGTTTTGTACATGTAGCTGCCCTGTGTAACTTGGTTTTGTACCTATAGCTGCGCCCTGTAGCTTGGTTTTGTACATATAACTGCCCTTTGTAGCTTGGATTTGTACATATAGCTGCGCTTTGTAACTTGGTTTTGTACATATAGTTGCCCTGTTTAGCTTGGTTTTGTACACATAGCTGCTCTCTGTAGCTTGGTTTTGTACATACAGCTGCCCTGTGTAGCTTGGTTTTGTACATATAGGTGCCATGTGTAGCTTGGTTTTGTACATATAGCTGTCCTGTGTAGCTTGGTTTTGTGATTATAGCTGCCCTTTGTAGCTTGGATTTGTACACATAGCCGCCCACTGTAAGTTGGTTTTGGACACGTAGCTGCCCTGTATAGCTTGGTTTTGTACATATAGCTGCCCTGTGTAGCTTGGTTTTGTACATACAGCTGCCCTCTGTAGCTTGGTTTTGTATATATAGCTGCCTTATATAGCTTAGCTTTATACATATAGCTGCCCTCTGTAGGTTGATTCTGTACACATAGCTGCCCAGTGTAGCTTGGTTTTGTACATACAGCTGCCCTCTCCAGCTTACTTTTGTACATATAGAAGCCTTTTATAGCTTGGTTTTGTACATATAGCTGCCCTGTGAACCTTTATTTTGTACATGTATTTTTCCTGTGTAGCTTGGTTTTGTACATGTAGCTGCCCTGTGTAACTTGGTTTTGAACATATAGCTGCGCCCTGTAGCTTGGTTTTGTACATATAACTGCCCTTTGTAGCTTGGATTTGTACATATAGCTGCGCTTTTTAATTTGGTTTTGTACATATAGTTGCCCTGTTTAGCTTGGTTTTGTACACATAGCTGCGCTCTGTAGCTTGGTTTTGTACTTATAGCTGATCTCTGTAGCTTGGTTTTGTACATACAGCTGCCCTGTGTAGCTTGGTTTTGTATATATAGGTGACCTCTGTAGATTGGTTTTGTACATACAGCTGCCCTGTGTAGCTTGGTTTTGAACATATAGGTGCACTCTGTAGCTTGGTTTTGTACTTATAGCTGCCCTTTGTAGCTTGGTTTTGTACATATAGCTGCACTCTGTAGCTTGGTTTTGTACTTATAGCTGCCCTGTGTAGCTTGGTTTTGTACATAGGTGCCATGTATAGCTTGGTTTTGTACATATAGCTGCCCTTTGTAGCTTGGTTTTGTACATATAGCTGCACTCTGTAGCTTGGTTTTGTACTTATAGCTGCCCTGTGTAGCTTGGTTTTGTACATGTAGCTGCCCTGTGTAGCTTGGTTTTGTACATATAGCTACCCTGTGTAGCTTGGTTTTGGACACGTAGCTGCCCTGTGTAGCTTGGTTTTGTACATATAGCTGCGCTCTGTAGCTTGGTTTTGTACTTATAGCTGCGCTGTGTACTTGGTTTTGTACACGTAGCTGCCCTCTCCACCTTAATTTTGTACATATAGCTGCGCTCTATAGCTTGGTTTTGTACTTATAGCTGCCCTGTGTAGCTTGGTTTTGTACATGTAGCTGCCCTGTGTAACTTGGTTTTGTACATATAGCTGCGCTCTGTAGGTTGGTTTTGTACATATAACTGCCCTTTGTAGCTTGGATTTGTACATATAGCTGCCTTGTTTAGCTTGGTTTTGTACATATAGGTGCTCTGTGTAGCTTGGTTTTGTACATGTATCTGCATTGTGTAGCTTGGTTTTGTACATGTATCTGCCCTGTGTAGCTTAGTTTTGTACATTTAGTTGCCCTGTGTAGCTTGGTTTTGTACATGTTACTGCCTTGTGTAGCGTGGTTTTGTACATGTAGTTGCCCTGTGTAGCTTGGTTTTGTACATGTATTTTTCCTGTGTAGCTTGGTTTTGTACATGTATTTATCCTGTGTGGCTTGGTTTTGTACCTGTAGCTGCCCTGTCTAGCTTGGTTTTGTACCTGTAGCTGCCCTGTCTAGCTTGGTTTTGTACATGTAGTTGCCCTGTGTAGCTTGGTTTTGTACATATAGCTGCCCTGTGTAGCTTGGTTTTGTACATACAGCTGCCCTCTGTAGCTTGGTTTTGTACATATAACTGCCCTTTGTAGCTTGGTTTTGTACAAAAAGCTGCACTCTGTAGCTTGGTTTTGTACTTATAGCTGCCCTGTGTAGCTTGGTTTTGTACATATAGCAGCCTTGTGTATCTTGGTTTTGTACATGTAGCTGCCCTGTGTAGCTTGGTTTTGTACATGTAGCTGCCCTGTGTAGCTTGGTTTTGTACATATAGCTACCCTGTGTAGCTTGGTTTTGTACATGTAGCTGCCCTGTGTAGCTTGGTTTTGTACATATAGCTACCCTGTGTAGCTTGGTTTTGTACACATAGCCGCCCACTGTAGCTTGGTTTTGGACACGTAGCTGCCCTGTGTAGCTTGGTTTTGTACATACAGCTGCCCTCTGTAGCTTGGTTTTGTATATATAGCTGCCTTGTATAGCTTATATTTATACATATAGCTGCCCTCTGTAGGTTGATTCTGTACACATAGCTGCCCAGTGTAGCTTGGTTTTATACATGTAGCTGCCCTCTCCAGCTTAATTTTGTACATATAGAAGCCTTTTATAGCTTGGTTTTGTACATATAGCTGCCCTGTGAAGCTTTATTTTGTACATGTATTTTTCCTGTGTAGCTTGGTTTTGTACATGTAGCTGCCCTGTGTAACTTGGTTTTGAACATATAGCTGCGCCCTGTAGCTTGGTTGTGTACATATAACTGCCCTTTGTAGCTTGGATTTGTACATATAGCTGCGCTTTGTAACTTGGTTTTGTACATATAGTTGCCCTGTTTAGCTTGGTTTTGTACATATAGCTGCTCTCTGTAGCTTGGTTTTGTACATACAGCTGCCCTGTGTAGCTTGGTTTTGTACATATAGGTGCCCTCTGTAGCTTGGTTTTGTACATACAGCTGTCCTGTGTAGCTTGGTTTTGTACATATAGGTGCCATGTGTAGCTTGGTTTTGTACATATAGCTGTCCTGTGTAGCTTGGTTTTGTGATTATAGCTGCCCTTTGTAGGTTGGATTTGTACATATAGCTGCGCTCTGTATCTTGGTTTTGTACTTATAGCTGCCCTGTGTAGCTTGGTTTTGTACATGTAGCTGCCCTATGTAGCTTGGTTTTGCACACGTAGTTGCTCTCTCTAGCTTAGTTTTGTACATATTGATGCCTTTTGTAAATTGGTTTTGGTCATATAGCTGCCCTGTGTAGCTTGGTTTTGTACATGTATTTTTCCTGTGTAGCTTAGTTTTCTACATGTAGCTGCCCTGTGTAGCTTGGTTTTGTACATGTCGCTGCCCTGTGTAACTTGGTTTTGTACATATAGCTGCGCTCTGTAGCTTGGTTTTGTACTTATAGCTGCCCTGTGTAGCTTGGTTTTGTACACATAGCTGCTCTCTGTAGCTTGGTTTTGTACATACAGCTGCCCTGTGTAGCTTGGTTTTGTATATATAGGTGACCTCTGTAGATTGGTTTTGTACATACAGCTGCCCTGTGTAGCTTGGTTTTGTACATATAGGTGCACTCTGTAGCTTGGTTTTGTACTTATAGCTGCCCTTTGTAGCTTGGTTTTGTACATATAGCTGCACTCTGTAGCTTGGTTTTGTACTTATAGCTGCCCTGTGTAGCTTGGTTTTGCACATAGGTGCCATGTATAGCTTGGTTTTGTACATATAGCTGCCCTGTGTAGCTTGGTTTTGTACATATAGCTACCCTGTGTAGCTTGGTTTTGTACACATAGCCGCCCACTGTAGCTTGGTTTTGGACACGTAGCTGCCCTGTGTAGCTTGGTTTTGTACATATAGCTGCCCTGTGTAGCTTGGTTTTGTACATACAGCTGCCCTCTGTAGCTTGGTTTTGTATATATAGCTGCCTTGTATAGCTTAGCTTTATACATATAGCTGCCCTCTGTAGGTTGATTCTGTACACATAGCTGCCCAGTGTAGCTTGGTTTTGTACATACAGCTGCCCTCTCCAGCTTAATTTTGTACATATAGAAGCCTTTTATAGCTTGGTTTTGTACATATAGCTGCCCTGTGAAGCTTTATTTTGTACATGTATTTTTCCTGTGTAGCTTGGTTTTGTACATGTAGCTGCCCTGTGTAACTTGGTTTTGAACATATAGCTGCGCCCTGTAGCTTGGTTTTGTACATATAACTGCCCTTTGTAGCTTGGATTTGTACATATAGCTGCGCTTTGTAACTTGGTTTTGTACATATAGTTGCCCTGTTTAGCTTGGTTTTGTACACATAGCTGCTCTCTGTAGCTTGGTTTTGTACATACAGCTGCCCTGTGTAGCTTGGTTTTGTACATATAGGTGCCCTCTGTAGCTTGGTTTTGTACATACAGCTGTCCTGTGTAGCTTGGTTTTGTACATATAGGTGCCATGTGTAGCTTGGTTTTGTACATATAGCTGTCCTGTGTAGCTTGGTTTTGTGATTATAGCTGCCCTTTGTAGCTTGGATTTGTACATATAGCTGCGCTCTGTATCTTGGTTTTGTACTTATAGCTGCCCTGTGTAGCTTGGTTTTGTACATGTAGTTGCTCTCTCTAGCTTAGTTTTGTACATATTGATGCCTTTTGTAAATTGGTTTTGGACATATAGCTGCCCTGTGTAGCTTGGTTTTGTACATGTATTTTTCCTGTGTAGCTTGGTTTTCTACATGTAGCTGCCCTGTGTAGCTTGGTTTTGTACATGTCGCTGCCCTGTGTAACTTGGTTTTGTACATATAGCTGCGCTCTGTAGCTTGGTTTTGTACTTATAGCTGCCCTGTGTAGCTTGGTTTTGTACACATAGCTGCTCTCTGTAGCTTGGTTTTGTACATACAGCTGCCCTGTGTAGCTTGGTTTTGTATATATAGGTGACCTCTGTAGATTGGTTTTGTACATACAGCTGCCCTGTGTAGCTTGGTTTTGTACATATAGGTGCACTCTGTAGCTTGGTTTTGTACTTATAGCTGCCCTTTGTAGCTTGGTTTTGTACATATAGCTGCACTCTGTAGCTTGGTTTTGTACTTATAGCTGCCCTGTGTAGCTTGGTTTTGTACATAGGTGCCATGTATAGCTTGGTTTTGTACATATAGCTGCCCTTTGTAGCTTGGTTTTGTACATATAGCTGCACTCTGTAGCTTGGTTTTGTACTTATAGCTGCCCTGTGTAGCTTGGTTTTGTACATATAGCAGCCTTGTGTAGCTTGGTTTTGTACATGTAGCTGCCCTGTGTAGCTTGGTTTTGTACATATAGCTACCCTGTGTAGCTTGGTTTTGGACACGTAGCTGCCCTGTGTAGCTTGGTTTTGTACATATAGCTGCGCTCTGTAGCTTGGTTTTGTACTTATAGCTGCGCTGTGTAACTTGGTTTTGTACACGTAGCTGCCCTCTCCACCTTAATTTTGTACATATAGCTGCGCTCTGTAGCTTGGTTTTGTACTTATAGCTGCCCTGTGTAGCTTGGTTTTGTACATGTAGCTGCCCTGTGTAACTTGGTTTTGTACATATAGCTGTGCTCTGTAGCTTGGTTTTGTACATATAACTGCCCTTTGTAGCTTGGATTTGTACATATAGCTGCCTTGTTTAGCTTGGTTTTGTACATATAGGTGCTCTGTGTAGCTTGGTTTTGTATATGTATCTGCCTTGTGTAGCTTGGTTTTGTACATGTATCTGCCCTGTGTAGCTTAGTTTTGTACATTTAGTTGCCCTGTGTAGCTTGGTTTTGTACATGTTACTGCCTTGTGTAGCGTGGTTTTGTACATGTAGTTGCCCTGTGTAGCTTGGTTTTGTACATGTATTTTTCCTGTGTAGCTTGGTTTTGTACATGTATTTATCCTGTGTGGCTTGGTTTTGTACCTGTAGCTGCCCTGTCTAGCTTGGTTTTGTACATGTAGCTGCCCTGTGTAGCTTGGTTTTGTACATGTAGTTGCCCTGTGTAGCTTGGTTTTTTACATGTAGTTGCCCTGTGTAGCTTGGTTTTGTACATATAGCTGCCCTGTGTAGCTTGGTTTTGTACATAAAGCTGCCCTCTGTAGCTTGGTTTTGTACATATAACTGCCCTTTGTAGCTTGGTTTTGTACAAAAAGCTGCACTTTGTAGCTTGGTTTTGTACTTATAGCTGCCCTGTGTAGCTTGGTTTTGTACATATAGCAGCCTTGTGTATCTTGGTTTTGTACATGTAGCTGCCCTGTGTAGCTTGGTTTTGTACATATAGCTAACCTGTGTAGCTTGGTTTATTACACATAGCTACCCTGTGTAGCTTGGTTTTGTACATGTAGGTGCCCTGTGTAGCTTGGTTTTGTACATATAGCTACCCTGTGTAGCTTGGTTTTGTACACATAGCCGCCCACTGTAGCTTGGTTTTGGACACGTAGCTGCCCTGTGTAGCTTGGTTTTGTACATACAGCTGCCCTCTGTAGCTTGGTTTTGTTTATATAGCTGCCTTGTATAGCTTATATTTATACATATAGCTGCCCTCTGTAGGTTGATTCTGTACACATAGCTGCCCAGTGTAGCTTGGTTTTATACATGTAGCTGCCCTCTCCAGCTTAATTTTGTACATATAGAAGCCTTTTATAGCTTGGTTTTGTACATATAGCTGCCCTGTGAAGCTTTATTTTGTACATGTATTTTTCCTGTGTAGCTTGGTTTTGTACATGTAGCTGCCCTGTGTAACTTGGTTTTGTACATATAGCTGCGCTCTGTAGCTTGGTTTTGTACATATAACTGCCCTTTGTAGCTTGGATTTGTACATATAGCTGCGCTTTGTAACTTGGTTTTGTACATATAGTTGCCCTGTTTAGCTTGGTTTTGTACACATAGCTGCTCTCTGTAGCTTGGTTTTGTACATACAGCTGCCCTGTGTAGCTTGGTTTTGTACATATAGGTGCCCTCTGTAGCTTGGTTTTGTACATACAGCTGTCCTGTGTAGCTTGGATTTGTACATATAGGTGCCATGTGTAGCTTGGTTTTGTACATATAGCTGTCCTGTGTAGCTTGGTTTTGTGATTATAGCTGCCCTTTGTAGCTTGGATTTGTACATATAGCTGCGCTGTGTATCTTGGTTTTGTACTTATAGCTGCCCTGTGTAGCTTGGTTTTGTACATATAGCTAACCTGTGTAGCTTGGTTTTGTACACATAGCTACCCTGTGTAGCTTGGTTTTGTACATGTAGCTGCCCTGTGTAGCTTGGTTTTGTACATATAGCTACCCTGTGTAGCTTGGTTTTGTACACATAGCAGCCCACTGTAGCTTGGTTTTGGACACGTAGCTGCCCTGTGTAGCTTGGTTTTGTACATATAGCTGCCCTGTGTAGCTTGGTTTTGTACATACAGCTGCCCTCTGTAGCTTGGTTTTGTATATATAGCTGCCTTGTATAGCTTAGCTTTATACATATAGCTGCCCTCTGTAGGTTGATTCTGTACACATAGCTGCCCAGTGTAGCTTGGTTTTGTACATACAGCTGCCCTCTCCAGCTTAATTTTGTACATATAGAAGCCTTTTATAGCTTGGTTTTGTACATATAGCTGCCCTGTGAAGCTTTTGTACATGTAGCTGCCCTGTGTAGCTTGGTTTTGTACATATAGCAGCCCTCAGTATCTTTGTTTTGTACATAAAGTTGCCCTGTGTAGATTGGTTTTGTACATATAGTTGCCTTGTGTAGCTTGGTTTTGTACATGTAGCTGCCCTCAGTAGCTTGGTTTTGTACATGTAGCTGCCCTGTGTAGCTTGGTTTTGTACATATAGTTGCCTTGTGTAGCTTGGTTTTGTACATGTAGTTGCCTTGTGTAGCTTGGTTTTGTACATGTACCTGCCCTGTGTAGCTTGGTTTTGTACATGTACCTGCCCTGTGTAGCTTGGTTTTGTACATGTAGCTGCCCTGTGTAGCTTGGTTTTGTACATGTAGCTGTCCTGTGTAGCTTGGTTTTGTACATATAGCAGCCCTCAGTATCTTTGTTTTGTACATATAATTGTCCCGTGTAAATTTGTTTTGTACATATAGTTGCCTTGTGTAGCTTGGTTTCGTACATGTAGTTGCCTTGTGTAGCTTGGTTTTGTACATGTATTTTTCCTGTCTAGCTTGGTTTTGTACATGTACCTGACCTGTGTACCTTGGTTTTGTAAATGTACCTGTCCTGTGTAGCTTGATTGTGTACATGTATTTTTCCTGTGTAGCTTAATTTTGTACATATAGCTGCGCTGTGTAGCTTGGTTTTGTACTTATAGCTGCCCTGTGTAACTTGGTTTTGTATGTGTAGCTGCCTTGTTTAGCTTGGTTTTGTACATGTATTTTTCCTGTGTAGCTTGGTTTTGTACATGTAGCTGCCCTGTGTAGCTTGGTTTTGTACATGTAGCTGCCCTATGTAGCTTGGTTTTGTACATGTAGCTGCCCTGTGTAGTTTGGTTTTGTACATATAGTTGCCTTGTGTAGCGTGGCTTTCTACATGTAGTTGCCCTGTGTAGCTTGGTTTTGTACATGTATTTTTCCTATGTAGCTTGGTTTTGTCCATGTATTTTTCCTGTGTGGCTTGGTTTTGTACATGTATTTTTCCTGTTTGGCTTGGTTTTGTACCTGTAGCTGCCCTGTCTAGCTTGGTTTTGTCCATGTATTTTTCCTGTGTGGCTTGGTTTTGTACATGTAGCTGCCCTGTGTAGCTTGGTTTTGTATATATAGTTGCCTTATGTAGCTTGGTTTTATACATGTAGTTGCCTTGTGTAGCTTGGTTTTGTACATGTAGTTGCCTTATGTATCGTGGTTTTGTACATGTACCTGCCCTGTGTAGCTTGGTTTTGTACATGTACCTGCCCTGTGTAGCTTGGTTTTGTACATGTAGCTGCCCTGTGTAGCTTGGTTTTGTAAATGTAGCTGCCCTGTCTAGCTTGGTTTTGTACATGTGGCTGCCCTGTGTATCTTGGTTTTGTACATATAGTTGCCTTGTGTAGCGTGGTTTTCTACATGTAGTTGCCCTGTGTAGCTTGGTTTTGTACATGTATTTTTCCTGTGTAGCTTGGTTTTGTACATGTAGTTGCATTGTGCATCGTTGTTTTGTACATGTACCTGCCCTGTGTAGCTTGGTTTTGTACATGTAGTTGCCCTGTGTAGCTTGGTTTTGTACATGTAGCTGCCCTGTGTAGCTTGGTTTTGTACATATAGTTGCCTTATGTAGCTTGGTTTTATACATGTAGTTGCCTTGTGTAGCTTGGTTTTGTACATGTATTTGCCCTGTGTAGCTTGGTTTTGTACATGTAGTTGCCTTGTGCATCGTTGTTTTGTACATGTACCTGCCCTGTGTAGCTTGGTTTTGTACATGTAGTTGCCCTGTGTAGCTTGGTTTTGTACATGTAGCTGCCCTGTATAGCTTGGTTTTGTACATGCAGCTGCCCTGTGTAGCTTGGTTTTGTTCATATAGTTGCCTTGTGTAGCTTGGTTTTGTACATGTAGTTTTCCTGTGTAGATTGGTTTTGTACATGTACCTGCCCTGTCTAGCTTGGTTTTGTACATGTAGTTGCCCTGTGTAGCTTGGTTTTGTACATGCAGCTGCCCTGTGTAGCTTGGTTTTGTACATGTAGCTGCCCTGTGTAGGTTGGTTTTGTACATGTACCTGCCCTGTCTAGCTTGGTTTTGTACATGTAGCTGCGCTGTGTAGCTTGGTTGTGTACATGTATTTTTCCTGTGTAGCTTGGTTTTGTACATATAGCTGCGCTCTGTAGCTTGGTTTGGTACTTATAGCTGCCCTGTGTAACTTGGTTTTGTACATGTAGCTGCCCTGTATAGCTTGGTTTTGTATATATAGCTGCAATGTGTAGCTTGGTTTTTTACATGTATTTTTCCTATGTAGCTTGGTTTTGTACATATAGTTGCCTTGTGTAGCGTGGCTTTCTACATGTAGTTGCCCTGTGTAGCTTGGTTTTGTACATGTATTTTTCCTATGTAGCTTGGTTTTGTCCATGTATTTTTCCTGTGTGGCTTGGTTTTGTACATGTATTTTTCCTGTTTGGCTTGGTTTTGTACCTGTAGCTGCCCTGTCTAGCTTGGTTTTGTCCATGTATTTTTCCTGTGTGGCTTGGTTTTGTACATGTAGCTGCCCTGTGTAGCTTGGTTTTGTATATATAGTTGCCTTATGTAGCTTGGTTTTATACATGTAGTTGCCTTGTGTAGCTTGGTTTTGTACATGTAGTTGCCTTATGTATCGTGGTTTTGTACATGTACCTGCCCTGTGTAGCTTGGTTTTGTACATGTACCTGCCCTGTGTAGCTTGGTTTTGTACATGTAGCTGCCCTGTGTAGCTTGGTTTTGTAAATGTAGCTGCCCTGTCTAGCTTGGTTTTGTACATGTGGCTGCCCTGTGTATCTTGGTTTTGTACATATAGTTGCCTTGTGTAGCGTGGTTTTCTACATGTAGTTGCCTTGTGTAGCTTGGTTTTGTACATGTATTTTTCCTGTGTAGCTTGGTTTTGTACATGTAGTTGCATTGTGCATCGTTGTTTTGTACATGTACCTGCCCTGTGTAGCTTGGTTTTGTACATGTAGTTGCCCTGTGTAGCTTGGTTTTGTACATGTAGCTGCCCTGTGTAGCTTGGTTTTGTACATATAGTTGCCTTATGTAGCTTGGTTTTATACATGTAGTTGCCTTGTGTAGCTTGGTTTTGTACATGTATTTGCCCTGTGTAGCTTGGTTTTGTACATGTAGTTGCCTTGTGCATCGTTGTTTTGTACATGTACCTGCCCTGTGTAGCTTGGTTTTGTACATGTAGTTGCCCTGTGTAGCTTGGTTTTGTACATGTAGCTGCCCTGTATAGCTTGGTTTTGTACATGCAGCTGCCCTGTGTAGCTTGGTTTTGTTCATATAGTTGCCTTGTGTAGCTTGGTTTTGTACATGTAGTTTTCCTGTGTAGATTGGTTTTGTACATGTACCTGCCCTGTCTAGCTTGGTTTTGTACATGTAGTTGCCCTGTGTAGCTTGGTTTTGTACATGCAGCTGCCCTGTGTAGCTTGGTTTTGTACATGTAGCTGCCCTGTGTAGGTTGGTTTTGTACATGTACCTGCCCTGTCTAGCTTGGTTTTGTACATGTAGCTGCGCTGTGTAGCTTGGTTGTGTACATGTATTTTTCCTGTGTAGCTTGGTTTTGTACATATAGCTGCGCTCTGTAGCTTGGTTTTGTACTTATAGCTGCCCTGTGTAACTTGGTTTTGTACATGTAGCTGCCCTGTATAGCTTGGTTTTGTATATATAGCTGCAATGTGTAGCTTGGTTTTTTACATGTATTTTTCCTGTGTAGCTTGGTTTTGTACATGTAGCTGCACTCTGTAGCTTGGTTTTGTACATGTAGTTGCCCTGTGTAGCTTGGTTTTGTACATATAGCTGCCCTGTTTAGCTTGGTTTTGTACGCATAGGTTCTCTGTGTAGCTTGGTTTTGTAAATGTATCTGCCTTGTGTAGCTTGGTTTTGTACATGTATCTGCCCTGTGTAGCTTATTTTTGTACATGTAGTTGCCCTGTGTAGCTTGGTTTTGTACAAGTAGCTGCCCTGTATAGCTTGGTTTTGTACATGTATTTTTCCTGTGTAGCTTGGTTTTGTACATGTAGCTGCTCTGTGTAGCTTGGTTTTGTACAAATAGTTGCCTTGTGTAGCTTGGTTTTGTACATGTATTTTTCTTTTGTAGCTTGGTTTTGTACATGTAGTTACCCTTTGTAGCTTGGTTGTTTACATGTATTTTTCTTTTGTAGCTTGGTTTTGTACATGTACCTGCCCTGTGTAGCTTGGTTTTGTATATGTAGCTGCGCTGTGTAGCTTGGTTGTGTACATGTATTTTTCCTGTGTAGCTTGGTTTTGTACATATAGCTGCGCTCTGTAGCTTGGTTTTGTACTTATAGCTGCCCTGTGTAACTTGGTTTTGTACATGTAGCTGCCCTGTATAGCTTGGTTTTGTATATATAGCTGCAATGTGTAGCTTGGTTTTGTACATGTATTTTTCATGTGTAGCTTGGTTTTTTACATGTAGCTGCGCTCTATAGCTTGGTTTTGTACTTATAGCTGCCCTGTGTAACTTGGTTTTGTACATATAGCTGCCCTATTTAGCTTGGTTTTGTACGTATAGGTTCTCTGTGTAGCTTGGTTTTGTACATGTATCTGCCTTGTGTAGCTTGGTTTTGTACATGTAGTTGCCCTTTGTAGCTTAGTTGTGTACATGTATTTTTCTTTTGTAGCTTGGTTTTGTACATGTACCTGCCCTGTGTAGCTTGGTTTTGTACATGTAGCTGCCCTGTGTAGCTTGGTTTTGTACATGTAGCTGCCCTGTGTAGCTTGGTTTTGTACTTGTAGTTGCCCTGTGCAGCTTGATTGTGTACATGTATTTTTCCTTTGTATCTTGGTTTTGTACATGTATTTTTCCTGTGTAGCTTGGTTGTGTACATGTATTTTTCCTGTGTAGCTTGGTTGTGTACATGTATTTTTCCTGTGTAGCTTGGTTTTGTACATGTAGTTGCCCTGTGTAGCTTGGCTTTGTACATGTAGTTGCCCTGTGTAGCTTGGTTTTGTACATATAGTTGCCTTGTGTAGCTTGGTTTTGTACATATAGTTGCCCTGTGTAGCTTGGTTTTGTACATGTAGTTGCCCTGTGTAGCTTGGTTTTGTACATATAGCAGCCCTCAGTATCTTTGTTTTGTACATATAGTTGCCCTGTGTAGATTGGTTTTGTACATATAGTTGCCTTGTGTAGCTTGGTTTTGTACATGTAGCTGCCCTCAGTAGCATGTTTTGTACATGTAGCTGCCCTGTGTAGCTTGGTTTTGTACATATAGTTGCTTTGTGTAGCTTGGTTTTGTACATGTAGTTGTCTTGTGTAGCTTGGTTTTGTACATGTAGCTGCGCTGTGTAGCTTGGTTGTGTACATGTATTTTTCCTGTGTAGCTTAATTTTGTACATATAGCTGCCCTGTGTAGCTTGGTTTTGTACATGTAGCTGCCCTGTGTAGCTTGGTTTTGTACATGTAGCTGCCCTGTGTAGCTTGGTTTTGTACATGTAGCTTCCCTGTGTAGGTTGGTTTTGTTCATATAGTTGCCTTGTGTAGCTTGGTTTTGTACATGTAGTTGCCTTGTGTAGCCTGGTTTTGTACATGTAGCTGCGCTGTCTAGCTTGGTTTTGTACATGTAGCTGCGCTGTGTAGCTTGGTTTTGTACATGTAGTGTTCCTGTGTAGATTGGTTTTGCACATGTACCTGCCCCGTCTAGCTTGGTTTTGTACATGTAGCTGCGCTGTGTAGCTTGGTTGTGTACATGTATTTTTCCTGTGTAGCTTGGTTTTGTACATATAGCTGCGCTCTGTAGCTTGGTTTTGTACTTATAGCTGCCCTGTGTAACTTGGTTTTGTACATGTAGCTGCCCTGTATAGCTTGGTTTTGTACGTATAGGTTCTCTGTGTAGCTTGGTTTTGTACATGTATCTGCCTTGTGTAGCTTGGTTTTGTACATGTATCTGCCATGTGTAGCTTATTTTTGTACATGTACCTGCCCTGTGTAGCTTGGTTTTGTACATGTAGCTGCCCTGTGTAGGTTGGTTTTGTACATGTATTTTTCCTGTGTAGCTTGGTTTTGTACATGTAGCTGCTCTGTGTAGCTTGGTTTTGTACAAATAGTTGCCTTGTGTAGCTTGGTTTTGTACATGTAGTTTCCTTGTGTAGCTTGGTTTTGTACATGTATTTTTCTTTTGTAGCTTGGTTTTGTACATGTAGTTGCCCTTTGTAGCTTGGTTGTGTACATGTATTTTTCTTTTGTAGCTTGGTTTTGTACATGTACCTGCCCTGTGTAGCTTGGTTTTGTACATGTACCTGCCTTGTGTAGCTTGGTTTTGTACATGTAGCTGCCCTGTGTGGCTTGGTTTTGTGCATGTATTTTTCCTGTGTAGCTTGGTTTTGTACATGTATTTTTCCTGTGTAGCTTGGTTGTGTACATGTATTTTTCCTGTGTATCTTGGTTTTGTACATGTATTTTTCCTGTGTAGCTTGGTTGTGTACATGTATTTTTCCTGTGTAGCTTGGTTGTGTACATGTATTTTTCCTGTGTATCTTGGTTTTGTACATGTATTTTTCCTGTGTAGCTTGGTTGTGTACATGTATTTTTCCTGTGTAGCTTGGTTGTGTACATGTATTTTTCCTGTGTAGCTTGGTTTTGTACATATAGTTGCCTTGTGTAGCTTGGTTTTGGACATATAGCTGTCTTGTGTAGCTTGGTTTTGGACATATAGTTGCCTTGTGTAGCTTGGTTTTGTACATGTAGTTGCCCTGTGTAGCTTGGTTTTGTACATGTAGTTGCCCTGTGTAGCTTGGTTTTGTACATATAGTTGCCCTGTTTAGCTTGGTTTTGGTGCACGTCGGGTTGTAAACACGCTGCTTTGCTTTGCGCTGCCCTCTCGATCGATTCAGCTTGATCAGCCTTTCCTTTTTTTTTTACCGCTTTTTCTCCAAATTTTACTCTTCCGAGCCGTCCCGGTCGCTGCTCCACCCCCTCTGCTGATCCCGGGAGGGCTGCAGACTACCACACGCCTCCTCCGATACATTTCACCAGCCGCTTCTTTTCACCTGACAGTGAGGAGTGTCGCGTGGGAGGACATTTTATTCCCCCGCCTCGTTCAACAGGCGCCCCGACCGACCAGAGCGAGGTGCTGGTGCAGTGACCAGGACACATACCCACATCCGGCTTCCCATCCACTGCTGCCAAGTGTGTCTGTAGGGACGCTCGACCAAGCCGGAGGTAACACGGGGATTTGAACCAGTGTCCCCGTGTTGGTAGGCAACGGAATAGACCGCTACACTACCCGGCCGTCTAGCAGCCTTATTTTTGACGCTTTTCTCCTGCTTTGTTTAACAATGACGTTTTACACTTGAAGTTCAACACACATTTTCACAGCAGAGCGTGCACACAGTCCTTTCTGAAATAAATCTGAATTCTTTTGTCCAAGACTACGAAGCCCGGGAGGTGACATGGACAAACGTTTTTTATTAAGCGTACAAGACGGCTGAAAGTTTTGAATATTAGACAATATTGCTTCTGCTATGTCAGTCGTTCTTCCCACAATCAAAACAGGAAGCTATCTATCTATGCTACGTCTTCACTACCGCTGTAATGCTGCGTTCATGCCAGCTCAGGGGGAGGGGCATGATAGATTACGTCACTTGTGTGCGCTCTCTTGCGTTCAAAAACAATGGCGTGCAAAACGGTGGTGTCAAAAACAATTTCCCAACAGAAAACCTTTATTAAAATGTTTATAAATGAAGTGCAACAATACATGCAAACTATTCAGCACTCTACGAACCCCAAAGCCTTAAAACCTCTTGACGTGTGTAAACTATATAGTTGTCTGAACTGCTGAACCTCTATTTATTTTTTGTTCTTTTTTAAATTCCTTTTTCCTTCATTTTATATTTTATTTATCTCATAACCCATAACCCCTGGCATATATGTCTCTATGTATTGGTGTTGATTGATTGATGCTGTTTATACTTGCAATTTATTAATGAAATTTGTTTAAAAAAACAAAACAAAAGCAAAAACAATGGTGTAGTGATATAACGCCATGTGTATACACTGGAACTACACTAGGTGTTCTGTACTACCCGGACTGTTATTATGGTGTAGCCCGTGGAATTAGATACCACACAGGACACAATTACTTCTTGTAGCTTTAATTTTATTGTTTGAACCTTCGAATGCAGATCGTTTTACTGAGTGCATACATTCCTGTGTCTTTCGAGCAAACAGCTCATAAATGTTCACAGATGTGGCAAGTTTAACAGAAAAGATTTTAAAAAGGGAAATAATAAATACAAAATACGGTGCAAAATACGGCAGTGGACTATGTACGTTAAACAGGGTTTAACAAAGACATGTGGAACTTCCTGAAGATCGCGCAACTTCTCACTCTGTCAGTTACCTTTAAACAGAATTAAAATGCATATAAAACCTTTACATCCCAAATACAATGGCATGGTGTGGCTTTATTCACGCCAACATTACCTTGTCATGCCTGCAATGGCGAACAGCGGTCGACGGCTCGCGCCCAAAATCACCGAACATCAACTCCAGTAGCGTCTAAATCAAACCATCTTGTCAAATTACCGACATACAATATTGTTTGGAATAATGTTACAGGTATATTTCACAAGATATTTACCCTTACTTACTACGGAGTTAGAGCACCGTCACACCGCAATCTTCAGGCGCTCCACACAAGAAAAAAAGAAAGAATACCCAAGATGCACTTGGATAACTTGCGCGGAGTTACATAAAAGTCCGCCACTGCCACTTACTGGTCAAAACATGCAATGACAACCAAAACTATAAAAATACACTCACAATCTGCTTCACAATTTAAATACATCAAATGACATTTTACATGGCTTGACAGTGTAACAATTACATATATTAACAGTTAAACTATACTAAATTTAAGTGGAAAATCATTTAACATATTTAACAGATTTACCACCCGGCTACATACTCCCCTGCAAATATAGTCAACGTCCTCGGTGACTACGAAACATGAACTGACTCAAATACTCCCTGCAAGGCCTTTTCAAAGAGAGCAGCACCCAGGCTTGTCAAAACCTTAGAGACCATGTCTGTGCTGACTGAGACTGCATTACAGGCTGACTTTGGCAGATGAAATGGGTTTGAATGAGATCCAGCCATTTCCCGCTTGCTTTTCCTAATGGCAGGTTTAGGTGCATAGGTTCTACGTCCTGCTCCACCAGCATCATCTGTTAGTGCGGGCCTGTCCCTGTTTTCAATAATGGGCAAGTCACTGTCGCTAACGTCTGGACGCACATCATTAACACATTCTGTTTCTGTGCCACAATTTCTCATATCTGAATAACCTTCCTCAGGTCCTTTACCGTCACTCTCATCTGTGGGTGCTGTCACATGTAAACTAACACTTTCTGCTGCAAGAGGCAGGTTAGGTACTTGCACAAGCCGGCGAGGGATGACTTCCTCAACAATAACAAAATCAGCCTCAGGTGACTCAGGCTCATCCTCAGCTACAGGCTGTGTAGTGGTCTGTAACCTAGTTCTAGTTCTTGGTTTGGGAACTGGTTTCGCACAAGGTCGCAACTCTGACCTATGAACTCTTTTAATGGGACCTCCCTCAAAAGGTTCAACAGTGTGTGTGGTACCCTGGATGTCAACTACCTTGTAGACTGTTGAGGTCCATGTGTCCTGAATCTTATGTCTACCTGGGGGTCTGTGACGTAGGAAAACCAACTGACCAATGTCCACAGGAGGACAATACACCTTCTCATTTTGCAGTGAGATCCTCTCAGCTGCCTTCTGCTCTGAGTACTCTCTGGCTCGCTCATGTGCCTGTCGGAGTCTCTCCTGATGAACAGACAACCAATCCTGTTTCCTGTCTGACACACACTCACGCCCTAATAAAGCATCTACTGGGAGATGTGGCTGTACCCCGAAAAGCAAATAATAAGGCGAGTACCCTGTGGTGGAATGAGGAGTGACATTATAGGCATATACCACTTCAGACAGATGCTCTTGCCAACGCTTTTTTTCTCTGGTGGGAGTGTCCTTAACAAGTCATGGAGTGTGCGATTGTATCTTTCACACTGACCGTTTCCCTGTGGCCTGTAGGGAGTTGTCCGTGTCTTTTTAACCCCATAGAGTTTGCACAGCTCTGCTATAATTTCACTCTCGAAATTTCGACCTTGGTCTGAGTGCAGTCTCTCTGGGACCCCATATTTCATGAACCACTCCCTGAGCAAAACTTTAGCTGTAGTGTCAGCCTTCTGGTCTTTGGTAGCATACGCTTGTGTGAACTTTGTAAACACATCGGTCACAACAAGGACATTTTCACGGCCATCTGAAGCTGCCTCCAACACTGTAAAATCAACAGCCACCACTTCTAGAGGTCGGGAGGCCAGGAATGCCTGAACTGGAGCATGGATTTTTGGCTGAGGCATCTTGGTCAAAATGCACCGCTCGCAGTTTTTAACCCAGCTTTCAACATCCTCGCATAGCCCTACCCAAAAACACCTCCCTCTTAGCAAGTTTACAGTGCGCTCTATGCCCTGATGTCCCATGTTGTTATGTACATTTCCTAGAACTTGGTCCCTCAAACAACTAGGCACGAGTAACTGCCACACTTCTCCATGACCTGGGTCTGTGATAACCCTGTACAACAACCCTTCTCGTTGTTGTATGCATCTCCATTGTTTCAACAATCTTTTCACTTGACTAGACAGGGCTGCTCTCTCTCTGGGACATGGCCTCCTCCCCCGATCCCAAAATGCCCTAAACTCTTTTAGGGTGGGGTCACCGGCCTGAAAACCTACCAGCTCCTCTCTGGTATAACCTGGCAGTGTGGGGGTGTTGCCCTGTTTAGTACCTGTCTCACCAGACCTCGACTCCCCAGCACGGATCTGTCTCACTTTGTAACACTCCAGACCTCTAGAGACAAGACCAGGATCCAGAACTGTTCCTCGCTCAATCAGGTTACACACAGTGATACAGTCGTCAAAATCCGAGTCAGGGTCTGTTTCAGGCTCCCCTGCAAACTCCTGCCTAGAGAGAGCATCTGCGGCGGCATTACTGCAACCAGGACGGTACTTAACCTCGAAATCAAAAACAGACAGTTGCGCTACCCACCTGTGCTCTATAGCACCTAACTTGGCTGTCTTGAGGTGGCAGAGGGGATTGTTATCAGTCAGGACAACAAACTTTGAACCAAGCAAGTAACCCCTGAATTTTTCAGCAACTGCCCATTTTAAGGCAAGCAACTCCAACCTCATGCTACTATAATATCGGTCATTCTTCTCAGCCTGGCGTAGTCTGCGGCTAGCATATGCTAGGACACGTCTGGTGTCACCTTGCTGCTGACACAATACAGCGCCTAATCCATGCTGACTAGCATCTGTCTCAACTACAAATGGTTGTGTGAAGTCGGCAAAACCCAAAATGGGAGCAGAGGTAAGTTTTTCCTTTAACTGCTCAAAGGAAGAGTCACACTCTGGTGTCCACATATTACAAAACTGGTGACCTACTTTCCCTGTTTTTTTCACACCTGAACATTTGTTGACTAGGTCATGCAGTGGCCCGGCAATCTGTGAGAAGCCTCGAATGAATCTCCTGTAGTAACTACAGAAACCCAAGAACGACTGCAGCTCTTTGGCAGTTGTTGGGACCTTCCAGTTCTTAACAGCAGAGACCTTGGAGGGGTCAGTTCCTATACCTTCTGCTGACACCTGATGACCCAAAAACTTTACTGATTGTTGTAGAAAAGCACACTTCTGCAACTTCACCTTAAGGCCCGTCTCTGCCAGTCTCTTAAACACAGTCTCAAGTCTCTCCAAATGCTGCTCAAATGTCTCTGAAAAAACCAAGATGTCATCTAGGTAGACCAGGAGTATCTGAAAAATGAGATCATTCATAGTAACTTGCATAAGTCTCTGAAATGTAGCTGGACCGTTACAAACACCAAAAGGCATTCTCACGTACTCATACAGACCAAACGGTGTAGTAAATGCAGTCTTAGTCCGATCTCTCTCAGGCATAGCTACCTGGTGGTATCCGCTCGCCAGATCTATGGTCGAAAAGAACTTTGCCCCTCTCAGCGCATCAAAACTCTCATCAATTCTCGGGAGCGGGAATGCATCACGTCTTGTCTTTGAGTTGAGTTTCCTGTAATCGACACATAGCCTCAGACTACCATCTGCCTTTCTCACTAGTACTATGGGCGAAGCATAAGCCCTAGAGCTTTCTTGAATGACCCCTTTTTTAAGCAGCTTGCCAATATGTTCCCTGACTTCACTGTACTGTGTGGGTGGGATTCGTCTTTATGGCTGTGTTACAGGTATGTCATCTGTCAGATGGATCTCATGTTGTACTTTGTCAGTGTGGCCTAGATCTTCATCTTCTGTTGCAAACACAAAAGAGTACTTCTCCAGTAACAAAGTCAGCTGTGCTTGCTGTTCTGGGCTACCACAAAAATTGAGCTTGCCGAGAATTTCCTGCACATCTGTCGGTGTTTCGGGGTGTTCACTGATACTCAATTGTTCAGTGTCTGCTGAGATTCTCTGGAACTGTACCTCACAAAGCTCATCACTTTTCACACAGTCTACCTGAGTCAAAACCCCTAGCCTAGTCCGTGGCCCTAGCCAGATATCTTCATCAGACATGTTCATGACTCGGACTGGAAAAATGTGATTGCCCGATGAAACCAAAGTAGGCAAAACAACCAAACCTCCAGGAACGGGGACACCCACAGACTCCAGCAACAAAAAAGAACCATCCTCACTCACGGTCCTGAGTCCCCTAGCCATAACTGTAGCAGCAGATGAAGCAGGTATATGGACTACATCCTTACCAGCTACCCTAGCGAAAGAGAGTCTGTCTGTTGCATGTACTGCATGAACATGATTAAAAGCCTCTCTCCAGTTTGAGTCAAACCTCTCCTGCAGTGTGGTGTCAAACTCAGTGTGTACTAGCTCTCTGCATTTTTTGACAATGTTCATCCCTATTAGACCTGGAACAGAGGAAGAGTGTTCAGAATCTTTAACTATCAGAAAACCTCGCTCTGGGATAGTCAGACCCATGGCTTCTACATCAAGCTCCACATAGCCCATATAGGGTATGTCTAATCCATTAGCTGCAGTGATCTTTAACCACTCAAATGCCGGGTGAATGTCTTCGCCTTTCACTGACAGGTGTTCCCTGAAAAAACTCTCAGAAATTGTACTGACCTGGCTACCAGTGTCAAGTAAGCAGGACACTGTAACACCTCGTAGTTTCACCTCAACAGTTTTACATTCTCCGACTGCACGCTCTAAGATCCTGCTTCTGTCTGGAGTCTCTTTTGGTGAGCCAGCTTCCTCCCCTCGAGTTGTGTGGCTCATGACAACTGAGGGTGCGAGTTTTCCTGCACTACATAAGAACTAGGTGTTGCGTTCCCTTGACCCCCTCTGGCCTGTGAGCATTTTCTTGCAATGTGACCTATGCCTCTACACTTGAAACAGATAGGCTGACCATCTGGTGTGAACTTTGGCTGGGGTCTAGGTCGTGGCTTGGGCTCTAGGAATGTCTGTTGAGTGCTGCGCTTACTCAGTTCACCTACAGCAAAGGCTAGATCAGCAAGTGTTTTGCCTAACTCTGCTAGCTGTTTTTCCTGATGGGCTACTGCTCTCCAAACATCATTTAATGCAGTACCTTGGTCATTGTTTGTTTTAATAATAGAGCACTGGCTTTCCGGAACCTCTGATGTAACTTGGTTGCTCTTTATGACCCTGGGACGATGAGATCTGCTGTCCTCCATATCCCACAGGAGGGCCTCGTTCCTCACATCTAGAAGACTGCTCTCTGGTTTGTCCCTAACCATTTTCCTGAGTTCACGCCTGAGTGCTGCTTCTCTTAAACCCTCAATAAACCGGTCTCTGAGCACAGTTTTCTCATTAGGTATTACATCTGTGGACTGTTTCACTACAGAGCTCAAAATCTGGGATAGTGCATGGGAGTAGTCACGGAGGTCTTCTCCATCAGTTTGGTTACAGTTGTAAAAGGTCTGCAAAAGCTGTGTGGAACTGCGCTTTCCCCCAAATGCATTGCTCAGGTAAGAGTATAAATCACTGGGCCCCACTGACTGACTCCTCATGCATAGTCGCACCTCTTCCAATGCAGGGCCACGCAATAGAGATAGTATATAGTCACATTGTTCTTCTGTTGTTTGCTCTCTGTATCTTAAAACCCTTTCAAACTCTTCGACAGATCTCCTGTCTGTACCACACTCCCCACTAAATGCTTGGATCTGGCGTTCTCTTGGAACGTAGATGTATGAACGTGTGGGTGCAATGTTATCACTTGCTCTCTGAGCACTTGCTTCACCATTTAACCTGGTGAGCTCATCTCGCAGTCTGGCGAGCTCTTGCATGGTGGTCTGCATTTCTTTTGTAGCACCTTCACCTATACCCGTTATGCCACCTGAGGTGTGGCCATTATCATTACGTGAACTCCCTTCATCACCAGAATCACTAGACATAATGATATATTAATCTTTACTCAGTCCAGTATAAATGAGGATATTTAGTTCAAAACCTGGTTCAAGGATACTACAAGGACAGTCTTTAACTTGGAGCCTTGCTGGATCTTGGTCTTTGTAGCTGAAGTTAGCGCTGGAGTCCTCTGCGCTGGTACGGCTGAGTCGTGTGAAACAGGAAGCACCAGAACCTCTTAGAGGCCCTCACGTCGTCTCTCGCTGGTCACCACCTCCACAGCAGGATGGCTTCAGACTCAACACCAACGGACGTCACCAGCAATCTTCACCACTGCCGTATTTTTTTTAAGTAAAAATAAGCCACTGTGGTGACCCACATCTATATAACTAGAGACATTCACCTAAGAGAGTTCAGTGTCGTTGTCGAATATATGACATGTAAAGTTGGAGCTAGTAAACTACCTCGACTACGTCTACTCTCACGTCTCCTGTCTCGTTGTTTTCTAACTCCACATTGGTGACCCCGACGTGATCGAACAACTAATACGAGTATGTTTGACAACGACGACGCCGGTGCTAACAACATGGCTATTGCTAACGCTAGCATTTACACCGCTACTGTGAAGCTACCCGACTTTTGGCAGCATAATCCACGGCCGTGGTTTCAACATGTGGAAGCCCAGTTCCAGCTGAGAGGGATAACGCAGGATGCAACGCAGTACTTCCACGTAGTGGCGGCGTTAGACGCATCGACAACGGCGCGAGCAATGACACTGTTGGAAGCTCCGCCAGCTGCTGGCAAGTACAATGCTATAAAGACATTCCTCCTGAAACTATTTGAACTGTCGGAGCTGGAGAAGGCAGACCGTTTACTGTCCCCGAATGGCCTCGGCGACGGCAAACCGTCTGATTTAATGGAAAAAATGCTGTCTGTGCTGGGATCGGCTGATCCGGCCTTTCTTTTCACACACATTTTTCTGAGGCAGCTCCCCGCACCTGTACGCACAGCACTGGCCAGTTCTCCTCTCGCCGCCTCCAAGGACTACCGTTCTCTGGCTGCTGAAGCAGACAGGGTTTTCCTGGCCAACCGGCAACAGTTTGTGCATGCCCTGCTACCCCACCAGACCGCCCCACCACCACCTGTGTACGACTATATGGACACCGCGGCTGCGGTGACAGCCCGCCGCCAACCTGACGACGGGCTCTGTTATTACCATGCCAGGTTTGGGGCAAAAGCAAAATGGTGTCGCAAACCCTGCAGTTACAGGGTTCAGGGAAACGCCAAGGCCGGCGCTTGTTAACGGCTATGGGCGCCGGCCGTGACTGCAAGCTGTTGTTCATCAGAGACTCCTTGTCGGGCCGGCGGCTGCTGGTTGACTCTGGCGCTCAACGCAGCATACTACCAGCACAAGCTGTGGACACGATGACCGACAGTCACGGCCCCCAGATGGACGCCGCCAACGGCACGTCCATTCGGACGTACGGTATCAGACATGTGGACGTGTGTTTTGGCGGCCGACGTTTCGGCTGGGACTTTGTGATGGCTGCTGTATCCACCCCGCTCCTAGGTGCGGATTTCCTCTGTGCTTTCAACCTGCTGGTGGATGTTAAAAACTGTCGCGTGATTGATGCCGTCTCTTTTGCGTCATACCCCTGCACGCTTGGGGGCGCTGGAGCGCTGTGCCTCGCTAACACACTCTCCACCGGGGATCCATACCAACGCCTGCTCGCAAATTTCCCCGAGCTGACCACACCCACCTTCTCCTCGGCGGTGGCCAAGCACGGCGTGGAACATCATATCACCACAGTGGGGCCCCCAGTTTACGCCCGGGCCCGACGCCTCGACTCGGCCAAGCTCGCAATAGCAAGGGAGGAGTTTTCGACTATGGAGCGCCTCGGCATTGTCCGCCGTTCTGACAGCCCGTGGGCTTCCCCTCTTCACATGGTTACTAAGGCCAACGGGGGTTGGCGCCCGTGCGGGGACTACCGTCGCCTAAACAATGCCACGACCCCCGACCGGTACCCCATACCGCACATACAAGATTTCTCTACCCACCTGGCGGGCGCTGCCATCTATTCCAAAATCGACTTAGTGCGGGGGTATCACCAAGTGCCGGTCCACCCACTGGATGTCCCAAAAACGGCTGTCATCACACCCTTTGGGCTCTTTGAGTTTTTACGTATGCCTTTCGGCCTTAAAGGGGCGGCGCAGACGTTTCAGCGCCTTATGGATTCTGTGCTCCGTGACATGCCATTTTTGTTTGTGTACTTAGACGACATCCTCGTGGCCAGCGCGTCGGCGGAGGAACACATGACGCACCTCAGACAGCTGTTTGACAGGCTCAGCGAACACGGCCTCATCATCAACCCAGCTAAGTGTCAGTTCGGGGAGTCGTCCATCACCTTCCTCGGGCACCACATCACTCCACAGGGGGCCGTTCCCCTCCCTGCCAGGGTTGAGGCTGTCACCATGTTCCCCCGCCCCCGCACTGTACAGTCGCTGCAGGAATTCCTGGGCATGGTGAACTTTTATAACCGTTTCCTGCCCCGTGCCGCCCACATCATGCGTCCCCTGTATGAGGCCCTGCGGGGTAAGAAGTCTAAGGACGAGCTGCACTGGTCTTCGGGGATGGACGAGGCTTTTGTGGCCGCCAAGACCGCGCTGGCCAACGCTGCGCTGCTAGCTCACCCGTCGCCTGCCGCCCCCATAGCCCTTACAACGGATGCCTCCGACTACGCCGTGGGGGCCGTGTGTGAGCAGTGGGTGGGGGGGGGGCTGGCAGCCGTTGGCGTTCTTCAGTAAACAACTCCGTGAGAGCGAGCGCAAATACAGCACCTTTGATAGGGAACTACTGGGTCTCTTCCTCGCAACCAGACACTTTAGGTTCCTATTGGAGGGCCGACAGTTCACCGCTTTCGTGGACCACAAACCGCTGACGTTCTGTATGGCCAAAACCTCAGAACCGTGGTCTGGGCGTCAGCAGCGTCATCTCGCGGCGGTTTCCGAGTTTACCACGGACATACAACACGTGTCGGGCAAGGATAACTCCGTCGCCGACTGCCTTTCACGGGCGGTTGTTAACGCCGTTCACTTGGGACTCGACTACGCCGCTATGGCAGCGGACCAAGCCAAGGACGCGACCGTTCAAGACTACCGGTCGACCCCTACGGCGCTACGGCTGGAGGACGTGACGTTCGACGCGGCCAACACCACCCTCCTCTGTGACATCTCCACCGGTCAACCGCGCCCCCTGGTGCCTACTTCCTGGCGGCGCCGAGTTTTCGACACCGTCCACGGCCTTTCCCACCCGGGAGTGAAGGCCTCGACCAAATTGGTGAGCGTCAAGTTTGTTTGGCCTGGGCTCCGTAAGGATGTTAGAGCCTGGGCCGGCTCTTGTGTGGCGTGCCAACGCGCCAAGGTGCACCGCCATACCAAGGCCCCTTTGGCGCCGTTTGTGGTTCCAGAGAGGCGGTTTGACCACGTCAATGTTGACCTGGTGGGTCCCCTGCCCCCCTCCCGTGGTTATACGTTCCTCCTCACTATTGTGGACAGGGCCACCAGGTGGCCAGAGGCTATTCCCTTGTCCTCCACGACGGCAGCAGAGGTAGCACGGGCGTTCATCGGCTGCTGGGTGGCCCGTTTCGGCACACCGGGTGACATCACGAGCGACCGGGGCTCCCAGTTTACCTCGGAGCTCTGGACGGCGGTCGCTGAGCACCTGGGGATGAAGATCCACCGCACTACGGCGTACAACCCGCAGAGCAACGGACTTTGTGAGCGGTTCCATCGGGACATGAAAGCCGCTCTGCGGGCAAGCCTCACTGGCTGCGACTGGATGGACCGGCTCCCATGGGTCATGCTCGGCCTGCGTTCGGCCCCGAAGGAAGACCTCCAGACCTCCTCCGCTGAGCTGGTGTATGGCCAGCCCCTGCGAGTTCCGGGGGAGTTTCTTCCGGATGCTACGACTCCCTGGTCGGCCGCCTCTCACCTCAGTGCGTCCCGGAGCGCTGCCGGTGCCTTCGCTCCCGTTCCGATGTCTCAACACTGCCTCCCCCGGTCCTACGTCCCCAAGGATCTGCCATCGGCGAGGTACGTCTTCATTAGGCACGACAGCCATCGGTCCCCGCTGCAGCCCCCATACGACGGGCCCTTCCGCGTCCTGGAGGCGGGGGATAAGAACTTTGTGGTGGACATGGGGGGCAGGCCGGAGCGGGTCGCTATAGACCGTCTCAAGCCTGCTCACTTGGACATTGGGGAGCCAATGCAATTGGCCCTACCCCCGCGGCGGGGACGCCCTCCTAGGTCGGCCCCGGCACCTGCCTCTGTTCCTGCTTCGGCCCCGCCTATGGCCCGGGTTTCGGCCCCATCTGTTTCCCCTCCTGTGAAGCGCAGCCGTTATGGCCGCAGGGTCCACCCCCCGACTCGTCACTTGTTTTCCCCGTGACTTTGCACTATGTCATTGACTGTTCTGTTGTAGAGTCTATTTTTATGTTCATGAGTTGCGCTTTTGCTGTTTTGCATTGTTTTGTGTAGGTGAATTCTGGGGGGGCCTGTGTGGTGACCCACATCTATATAACTAGAGACATTCACCTAAGAGAGTTCAGTGTCGTTGTCGAATATATGACATGTAAAGTTGGAGCTAGTAAACTACCTCGACTACGTCTACTCTCACGTCTCCTGTCTCGTTGTTTTCTAACTCCACACCACTCTGTTGCCAATTTAAAAAAAATGTTTTAGCTACACCCCACTCCTGGTACCAAAATTATGTAGCCCGTGGAATTAGATACCACACAGGACACAATTACTTCCGGGGTTCTTGTAGCTTTAATTTTATTGTTTGAACCTCGAATGCAGATCGTTTTACTGAGTGCATACATTCCTGTGTCTTTCGAGCAAACAGCTCATAAATGTTCACAGATGTGGCAAGTTTAACAGAAAAGATTTTAAAAAGGGAAATAATAAATACAAAATACGGTGCAAAATACGGCAGTGGACTATGTACGTTAAACAGGGTTTAACAAAGACATGTGGAACTTCCTGAAGATCGCGCAACTTCTCACTCTGTCAGTTACCTTTAAACAGAATTAAAATGCATATAAAACCTTTACATCCCAAATACAATGGCATGGTGTGGCTTTATTCACGCCAACATTACCTTGTCATGCCTGCAATGGCGAACAGCGGTCGACGGCTCGCGCCCAAAATCACCGAACATCAACTCCAGTAGCGTCTAAATCAAACCATCTTGTCAAATTACCGACATACAATATTGTTTGGAATAATGTTACAGGTATATTTCACAAGATATTTACCCTTACTTACTACGGAGTCAGAGCACCGTCACACCGCAATCTTCAGGCGCTCCACACAAGAAAAAAAGAAAGAATACCCAAGATGCACTTGGATAACTTGCGCGGAGTTACATAAAAGTCCGCCACTGCTACTTACTGGTCAAAACATGCAATGACAACCAAAACTATAAAAATACACTCACAATCTGCTTCACAATTTAAATACATCAAATGACATTTTACATGGCTTGACAGTGTAACAATTACATATATTAACAGTTAAACTATACTAAATTTAAGTGGAAAATCATTTAACATATTTAACAGATTTACCACCCGGCTACAATGGTTACACCACTACCATGTATGGTTATTACGTCTGCCTACTGAGCCACAATTAAACCTGAGTTCTATAACCCGGTGTGGTCATTGATCCTCGACCAATACTACCCCAAGTATTACTTCATGGTGGCAGCGGTAAAGTACTCTCTATGAAGAATGAAGATAGACTGATAAAATTGTCCGTGGATAATTTCTGTCATCATTCAAGCAAGAGTGCGCCGGAGCTGAGCTAGCCGCAAAGCTAACTAGCTAGCTAGCAACAGGAGACGTCATGGCATCGCATCTACCGACGATGAATTGGTCAGACCCGGACCTGGGTGAGGCAATTTCACTGTATAAACAGAAAATGACTCTGTATTTAGAAGATGAAGAAATAAATGGCGCAGCTAAACAAGCTAGGAAAATATGTCGTGGAATCGGAGATGACGGATTAAAAAGACTGAACGCCAGTGGTCTCACCGATGATGAAAAGAAAAAGCCTTCCCAACTATGGGACTTATTTGAAAAACAGCTAAAGTTGAACGTAAATTTAAGAATCCATAGACTGCAACTGATGCAACACAAACAGAAACCAGATGAGAATATTGATGATTTTGTGACCAGAGCCAGAACACTAGCACAGAAATGTCAGTTTTCAGACGAAGAGTTTAACGAGCATATGATTGAGCTTATTATTGCGAGAACTCCCCATGATGCCCTGAGGAATGATCTATACAGCAAACCAAAAGGATATTCCTTAGCAGAGGTTCTGGCCGAGGGACGAAAATATGAAGCCCTGACAGCAGGCAATGAACAGTTAGACAAACTTAGCCTGTCACACAATGAGAGGATCCACGCTGTGGACAGGGACCGCATATGTCGTAACTGTGGGAGAAGCCACAAACCACGTCGATGTCCTGCATATGATGATGAATGCAATGCGTGTGGTGCAAAAGGTCACTGGGAGCGGTGCTGCAGGAAGGCCAAACGAGAGCGCCAGGAACACTCCAGCCAGAGCAGGAGCGGGGGAAGTAAGTCATACACACCACAAGACAAACAGCACAAGCGCAAAACCTATATAGACAAAAAGCAACAGAGCAGGACTCGCATACATGCTGTAGAGAGTAGCAGTGAAACAGACAGTGAGAACGAAAGTACTTACCAGAAACAGTTCCACTCCATAATTATCAGTGAAAAGTGCATGCATAGCATAGACAGCAAGCCGGTCAGAGAGGAGGCGTACACAGTCCTGAAGGTGACACCACCTGAACTACCTGGTCGTGGATACACACTACGTCTGAAGATAGACACAGGTGCGTCAGGCAACACACTCCCATTGCGTACCTTCAAGCAGATGTACGGTGAAAATGCATGCACCCAGAAACGACTGAAAAAAACCAACAGGAGGCTATCTGCATACAGTGGTCATGCCATCCCCTGCCTAGGCACCATTGACATTCCATGCCAGTACAAAGAATCCAAATGGATCAACGCAAAGTTCTATGTTGTAGACGTACCAGGGCCAGCCATAGTTGGGCTGCCAACATGTGAACTGTTAAACCTAGTGACTGTCAATGTAGATGCAGTGACCGAGAAAGGACATGCAAACCAGAAAAAAGCTAACACAAGACAGACAAAACCCAAAATGACCATATCTAACAGTGCAGACCTAAAGAGAGCATACCCAGACCAGTTTGACAAAATTGGCAACTTCAGTGGAAAGGCCAAGCTCTTCCTGAAAAAGGATGCTGAACCATTCATAGACCCACCACGTAAGTGCAGCATTCACATCAAAGACAAACTGAAAGATGAACTGAATAACCTAGTCGAACAAGATGTGTTAAGAAAAGTAGAACAGCACACAGACTGGTGCTCGAGTCTGGCATACAGCACAAAGAAAGACGGTTTCCTTCGCATATGCTTAGACCCCCAAAAGCTTAATGCCAGCCTTAGGAGATGCCCACACAATATTCCTACTGTGGAGGAACTGAACCCGAAGTTTGCAAATGCAAAAATATTCAGCAAACTTGACGCAAAAGCTGGATATTGGTCAATACACCTAGAGGAAGAGTCACAACTGCTAACCACATTCCGAACTCCATTTGGTAGATACTGCTGGAAACGTTTGCCATTTGGTCTCAGTGTCTCTCAAGATCTCTTCCAGGCAAAGATGGACCAAATCCTGGAGGGGCTCGACGGTGTCGTCAGCATAGCCGATGATATCGCAGTCTACGGAGCAAGCGAAGAGGAGCATGACAGGAACCTGACCAACCTGATGGAGAGAGCAGCCAAGACAGGTATTGTGTTCAACAGTGACAAGTGCACAATCAAACAGACAAGCATCTCATTCTTTGGCAACCTGTACACAGACAAAGGTATCAAACCTGACCCAGCCAAAATCAGGGACATCCAGAAAATGCCGACACCCCAGAACAAAGATGAACTGAGCAGATTCTTGGGGATGCTGACCTACCTGTCACCCTACATCCCAAAGTTCGCAGACAAAGCACACACACTGAGGGTGCTGCTGAAAAGTGACGTGCCTTGGACATGGGACACTGACCACCAAAAGAGCTTTGAGGACCTGAAATCAGTTATCAATGAACATGACTGCCTGAAGTACTATGATCCAAGCACACCTCTGACACTTGAGGTCGATGCATCACAGAAAGGACTGGGCGTGGCATTAGTGCAGAACAAAAGACCCATAGCTTTTGGCTCAAAGACACTGGATGACTGCCAATCCAGGTACAGCAACATAGAGCGAGAAATGCTGGCCATAGTCTATGGAATGCAGCGATACCATACCTACCTGTATGGGAAGTCATTCATTGTAGTTACAGACCACAAACCCCTCGTTACCATATGCACAAAGCCACTGCATGCCGCCCCGCCACGGCTTCAGCAAATGCTGATAAAAACACAAGGATACAACTACTCAGCAAATGCTGATAAAAACACAAGGATACAACTACGAGGTCACGTATCGACCAGGAAACCAGATGGTCCTGGCAGACACACTCAGCCGACTACCCAACCCTGAGAACAACAGCAACATCGAGCTGGACGAGCGCATTGACGGAATAGAGGCAGAAGTCAAGGATCCAGAGATGCTCACTGTTGCAATGATAAACTTCTCTCCCGAGAAACAGGACGCACTCCGCACGGAAACCACCAGCGACCCCAGACTCAATGCACTGAAAGAGCTGATCCACCAGGGATGGCCAGACAACATCAAAGCTCTACCAAGACAACTACGTGAGTACTGGTCATTCAGAGATGAGCTCGCAGTTGAAGCAGGAGTCATATTCAAAGGCAGACAGGTGCTCATCCCAGACTCCATGACTGATTCTATACTCGAACAGCTGCATGTAGGACACCAGGGCATCGAAAAGACATGGCGACTGGCGAGAGAAAGTGTCTACTGGATCAGAATGAACGATGACATCGAAAGAGTCTGCAGGTCATGTAGCGTATGCGTGGAACATCAGGATGCAAATCCAAAGCAACCTCTCAACCCACACAACACACCGTCAAAACCATGGCAATCCCTAGCTTCTGATCTATTCGAGATCGATGGACATCAGTATTTACTGATTGTGGACAGATATTCTAAGTTCCCTCTAGTGGATGAAATGCCCATGCCTGTGTCCAGCCGGGCAGTTGCACAAAAAATGGAAATGTACATGTCTCTTTTTGGAAGGCCTGACGAGATACTTACAGATAATGGACCCCAGTACACAGGGCACGCGTTCCAGAAATTCACGGCTGACTGGGGAATCAGGCACGTGACGAGCTCACCCCACTATCCAAAAAGCAATGGATTCATTGAGAGGCATGTGCGACACATCAAATCCATTGTGAAGAAAACCATGAGACAAGGAGGTAACATACAAGTGGCCTTACTACAGGTCAGAGCAACACCCATCGACAGTAAACTACCATCACCAGCAGAACTGATCTTCGGAAGGCCAGTCACCACCCTGCTGTCGAGTCGAGGGGACCCAGGCAAGGAGGAAAACCGACTCCACCTGGAGCAGAGAACAGCAAACATGAAGGAACATCATGACCGCAGCAGCGGCAGAGAACTACCTCCACTCGGTCCCGGACAGCACGTATCTGTCCTAAACAAGGAAAAAGGGACTTGGTATCCAGCCACCGTCGTACAAAAGTGCGATGAGCCAAGGAGCTACATTGTGCAAACATCAAATGGGAACAAACTCAGACGTGGCAGGAGCCACCTGTGGGAAATTCACCACCCCCATGCACTGAGGAGCGCAAGAACCCTCTTCACAGAACCTCAACGGGACACTCATGCAGCTGGAACTTCTTCCAGCCAAACCTGTGAAACACACAAGACAGTACGCACAAGTTATGGACGATCTGTTTCCAAACCAGCTCACTACAAGGACTATGAGTAGAGACAATCACACACAAAAGGAGGGCTCTGAATATGTTTATATTTTGATACTGTAAAAATTGAAAACTAAACAGGGGGGATGTAGTGATATAACGCCATGTATATACACTGGAACTACACTAGGTGTTATGTACTACCCGGACTGTTATTATGGTTACACCACTACCATGTATGGTTATTACGTCTGCCTACTGAGCCAAGATTAAACCTGAGTTCTATAACCCGGTGTGGTCATTGATCCTCGACCAATACTACCCCAAGTATTACTTCAAATGGTTTGTTTTAAGACGTATTATTTCAGTATTATTTTAAACCAAATTGTTCTAGTTCACCATTGTGATATATTTTATATTGAAACATTTTTAATCAAAAACGTATGTTAAACATATTGTAACGTGCATCGATAAGAAGACACGCTGGCCGCCAGCTCGCGAATCTTACTCTTTAGTCGAGCGGTTAGCGATATCTCCTGCGGTGCGGGCGATACGGGTTCGCTTCCGGCCCGCGGCAGTTCCCGTGGTTGCGTTGTCCCCCGAGTTCGCTACAATATTCTTTATTGAATTGCTCCGCTGGCCCGTGTTAATGGCTTCGCCATAGGTTGCCGTGCCGTCATACACTTTAAATGCCTCAGCTGCTCCATGTGCCCGACGTTACCTTTGTATACAGTAATTACCATGATTTGACAGGCGTGTGGGCACATCGTCTGATTTAACTCTTCAGTATACTGAAATAAAGCTCACTTTGGTGTTAAATCCCAAAAGTTTCCTAGAGTCTACAAGAACTGATCGCTGGTGGAAGGACTCCGTTTTTGTCCCCTGCTGACACACCATAACGGTGGCTCTTTCATTTGGGAGATAATTACACGTGTTTTTTTCCCAGCACATTCTGTTTTATATTTACAGTGACAGTGGAAAGAAACAGGAAGGGGTGAGAGAGGATGACATTCAGCGAAGGGCCCGGTCTGGACTCGAACCCAGGCCGCTGCGATTAGGATTGTGTGCCTCATACGCGCTTTACCAGGTGAGCCATCGGGGCGCCCTTGATGATTGCACATGCTTAACTGTACTGACTGAATATGATTTAGGCGAATGAACTAAAAATCTGACATTATAGATCAAGTGCATTAGAACTGAAATAATCTGAAGATCTGTAAGGATCAGTGCAGGAGTGTAATAGCGTCACTGTGGTGGACACGTATTGGGGACAGAATTCAACCCAGGAACTAAGGGTTAAGTCATGGTTGCCCTGGCAGGTTAACGCAGGGTTAAGTTATGGTTGTCCAGCCAGTTTTCTGGTTATTCTTGCCACCTCCGCTCAGTCGAGCTGGGGGTTTTGTTTGTCTCGCTGATTTACCGTGGATTAAAGAAAGTTGCCTACACGGCTAAAGTGTGAACCTACGGTCTTCTCCGTTACTTCGGCTCTACACTGGTGACCCCGACGTCGGTTTTCGGATAAGTTTTCTGAAACCACACACATTATGGCTACGAACGCCGTTGCAATTAAACTGCCGGAGTTTTGGGAGTCTTCCGCGGCTACATGGTTCGCGCAGGCTGAGGCACAGTTCGCGCTCAGAGACATAACAGCAGACGAGACCAGGTACTACTACGTAGTGGCAGCGCTGGGGGGCGCTACGGCTTCCAGGATAAGCGGTTTCATAACCAACCCACCGGCCGATGGTAAATACGCCGCACTTAAACATCTCCTCCTTGAAACTTTTGAACTGTCAGCAACGGAGAGAGCACGTCGCCTCTTCGCAATTCAGGGCTTGGGAGATGGCAAACCATCGGAGCTAATGAGCAGGATGTTAAACCTACTGGGTCAAGAAAAGCCATGTTTCCTGTTTATGGAGCTGTTTCTGCGCAACATGCCGCCCCACGTCCAGACTGCGCTCGCTAACTCCACCATCACTGATCCCCGTGAGCTGGCAAAGGAGGCTGACCGATTCTTCGTCGCTACACAACGTTCCTCCCATGCCGGGGTGCTGGCTCCTACCTTCACTGGCCCCCCGCCGACATCGCGGGCGTGGCCCGACGGTGGCGCCACAGCATCAGACCGCTACAAGCCCTCTGGACTCTGTATGTACCACGCTCGATTTGGTGCGAAAGCTAAACGGTGCCGTTCCCCCTGCAACTACAGGCCGACGGGAAACGAGAGGGCCAACACTCAGTAGTGGCCATGAGTGTTGGCGATACGAGCAGGCTACTCTTCATCCTCGACACCATCTCCGGTCGGCGATTTCTTTGTGACACGGGCGCACAGAGAAGCGTGCTCCCTGCTACTGACGTCGACATCATGGGCGGGGAGCGGGGTCCCCAGTTGGCGACGGCTGACGGCAGCCCTATCCACACCTACGGCGTGCGGTCTGTAGAACTGTGTTTTGGTGGACAACGTTTCACGTGGGAGTTCGTCATGGCCAATGTAACGCTTCCCCTCCTCGGAGCTGATTTTTTGTGCGCTTACGGTTTGCTAGTGGACATTCAGAACAGCCGACCTCCACAGGCCCGCGTCAATGCCTCCCACAGACACTCCGGCCCCTGTTATCCGGAGCCGCCGCGGACGGCCTGTCGTCCACCCGCGCCTGCCTGACTTCGATTACTAGGGCGAATTCTGGGGGGGCTCATGTGGTGGACACGTATTGGGGACAGAATTCAACCCAGGAACTAAGGGTTAAGTCATGGTTGCCCTGGCAGGTTAACGCAGGGTTAAGTTATGGTTGTCCAGCCAGTTTTCTGGTTATTCTTGCCACCTCCGCTCAGTCGAGCTGGGGGTTTTGTTTGTCTCGCTGATTTACCGTGGATTAAAGAAAGTTGCCTACACGGCTAAAGTGTGAACCTACGGTCTTCTCCGTTACTTCGGCTCTACATCACCAAATTAGATGTGATTTTCCCTTTTGCCCATAGTGTTCACTTTAGCGGGGACAGAAGAAAGTCCACACGTGTAGGAATCACCAGCCAAAGCTACCAGCTCTTGTTCAGAAACTATGTCGGAGAGAAGCAGACCTGCGGAACAAATATCACAACCAGGAATTATCTATGGTGCATTACACCCAATTTCTAATATATAGCCAAGCTTCATAATGTAAGCGTCTGTATCAAAACAACGTTGTAATTGTACTCAAAATAATGGAGCTGGATCCTTCTATTGTCCACCCCAACCGATCATCTTAACGTAGGTGAAAAAGCAGTGGATCTGCAGCAACGGAGAAAGAGTCAGGCGCGTCCCTTTCGCAGCCTCCGCGTCTACCGCAAAGCCGAAGTACTAAGTAAGTAATTGATAATTAATCGATTTTGCACTTTATGATTAGTTTACACTTGATCCTTTGAAGCTAAAGGTCTGTATAGCTTACTGCGCTCGGCAAAAATCAAAGGAATGTTGGTTGCTATGTGTTTATTTACAGGCTGACTTCCGCACTACAAAACCATAAACGTTCTTATTCGTCGGCTCTCTTCCGTCGGTGGTGTCGCGAGCTAGCCGGTGGTGAGACTGCGTGCGTAAGGAGGAGCCGTTTGTACCCTTTAGCCTTCCGTAGCGGCACTCGGCGTCCTCCCTGACAAGCCTCGGCCAAACAAAACCAGCGATTTCTAATCGATAGGCTGCTCGCCACGGGGTCGTGGAGGTATCGTGGACATGTATGCCATAAGTCCGGACAGAAACGCGTCGCCGAAGAAGAAGACGTTGTCTCGAGGGATGAGCGAGGACGAGTCGCTCCGCAGCATTATAAAGGAGGTCGGTGAGCGACGGCGGGGGGAGGTTTTTCCAAAGACTGTGTTAAATGTGACCTTCACACTGAGATCTTTCTAGAATACGTCACTGGATAAGTTCGTATTTTAAGATGCACCAAAGCTACGTCGACGTTAGCGTGAATTTAATTGTTAAAGATTGTTAACTTCTCGGGGGGGGGGGGTAAAGTTGATTGGGTCTTGCCCCGGATGTTGTCGTCATCGCTGTATTCTGTATATATGTCTTAGCTGAGGTGACATAAGATTGAGATTCATGTGTCACGGTTTATTCGCTATGTATTTATTAGCTGGCTGTATTCTGTATATATTTCTTAGCTGAGGTGACATAAGATTGAGATTCATGTGTCACGGTGTATTCGCTATGTATTTATTAGTTGGCTGTATTCTGTATATATTTCTTAGCTGAGGTGACATAACATTGAGATTCATGTGTCACGGTGTATTCGCTATGTGTTTATTAGCTGGCTGTATTCTGTATATATTTCTTAGCTGAGGTCACATAAGATTGAGATTCATGTGTCACGGTGTATTCGCTATGTATTTATTAGTTGGCTGTATTCTGTATATATTTCTTAGCTGAGGTGACATAAGATTGAGGTTCATGTGTCACGGTGTATTCGCTATGTATTTATTAGCTGGCAGTATTCTGTATATATTTCTTAGCTGAGGTGACATAAGATTGAGATTCATGTGTCACGGTGTATTCGGTATGTATTTATTAGCTGGCTGTATTCTGTATATATTTCTTAGCTGAGGTGACATAAGATTGAGATTCATGTGTCACCGTGTATTCGCGATGTATTTATTAGTTGGCTGTATTCTGTATATATTTCTTAGCTGAGGTGACATAAGATTGAGATTCATGTGTCACGGTGTATTCGCTATGTATTTATTAGCTGGCTGTATTCTGTATATATTTCTTAGCTAAGGTGACATAAGATTGAGATTCATGTGTCACGGTGTATTCGCTATGTATTTATTAGCTGGCGGTATTCTGTATATATTTCTTAGCTGAGGTGACATAAGTTGAGATTCATGTGTCACGGTGTATTCACTATGTATTTATTAGCTGGCTGTATTCTGTATATATTTCTTAGCTGAGGTGACATAACATTGAGATTCATGTGTCATGGTGTATTCGCTATGTATTTATTAGCTGGCTGTATTCTGTATATATTTCTTAGCTGAGGTGACATAAGATTGAGATTCATGTGTCACGGTGTATTCGCTATGTATTTATTAGTTGGCTGTATTCTGTATATATTTCTTAGCTGAGGTGACATAAGATTGAGATTCATGTGTCACGGTGTATTCGCTATGTGTTTATTAGCTGGCTGTATTCTGTATATATTTCTTAGCTGAGGTGACATAAGATTGAGATTCATGTGTCACGATGTATTCGCTGTGTATGTATTAGCTGGCTGTACTCTGTATATATTTCTTAGCTGAGGTGACATAAGATTGAGATTCATGTGTCACGGTGTATTCGCTATGTATTTATTAGCTGGCTTTATTCTGTATATATTTCTTAGCTGAGGTGACATAAGATTGAGATTCATGTGTCACGGTGTATTCACTATGTATTTATTAGCTGGCTGTATTCTGTATATATTTCTTAGCTGAGGTGCCATAAGATTGAGATTCATGTGTCACGGTGTATTCGCTATGTATTTATTAGTTGGCTGTATTCTGTATGTATTTCTTAGCTGAGGTGACGTAAGATTGAGATTCAAGTGTCACGGTGTATTCGCTATGTATTTATTAGCTGGCTGTATTCTGTATATATTTCTTAGCTGAGGTGACATAAGATTGAGATTCATGTGTCACGGTGTATTCGCTATGTATTTATTAGCTGGCTGTATTCTTTATATATTTCTTAGCTGAGGTGACATAAGATTGAGATTCATGTGTCACGGTGTATTCGCTATGTATTTATTAGCTGGCTGTATTCTGTATATATTTTATAGCTGAGGTGACATAAGATTGAGATTCATGTGTCACGGTGTGTTCGGTATGTATTTAATAGCTGGCTGTATTCTGTATATATTTCTTAGCTGAGGTGACATAAAATTGAGATTCATGTGTCACGGTGTATTCGCTATGTATTTATTAGCTGGCTGTATTCTGTATATATTTCTTAGCTGAGGTGACATAAGTTGAGATTCATGTGTCACGGTGTATTCGCTAGGTATTTATTAGCTGGCTGTATTCTGTATATATTTGTTAGCTGAGGTGACATAAGATTGAGATTCATGTGTCACGGTGTATTCGCTATGTATTTATTAGCTGGCTGTATTCTGTATATACACTCACTGGCCACTTTATTAGGTACACCTTGCTAGTACCGGGTTGGACCCCCTTTTGCCTTCAGAACTGCCTTAATCCTTCATGGCATAGATTCAACAAGGTACTGGAAACATTCCTCAGAGAGTTTGGTCCATATTGACATGATAGCATCACGCAGTTGCTGCAGATTTGTCGGCTGCACATCCATGATGCAAATCTCCCGGTCCACCACATCCCAAAGGTGCTCTATTGGATTTAGATCTGGTGACTGTGGAGGCCATTTGAGTACAGTGAACTCATTGTCATGTTCAAGAAACCAGTCTGAGATGATTCGAGCTTGATGACATGGCGCGTTATCCTGCTGGAAGTAGCCATCAGAAGATGGGAACACTGTGGTCATAAAGGGATGGACATGGTCAGCAACAATACTCAGGTAGGCTGTGGCGTTGACACGATGCTCAATTGGTACTAAGGGGCCCAAAGTGTGCCAAGAAAATATCCCCCACACCATTACACCACCACCACCAGAGTGAACCGTTGATACAAGGCAGGATGGATCCAACCTTTCATGTTGTTGACGCCAAATTCTGACCCTACCATCCGAATGTCGCAGCAGAAATCGAGACTCATCAGACCAGGCAACGTTTTTCCAATCTTCTACTGTCCAATTTTGGTGAGCCTGTGCGAATTGTAGCCTCAGTTTCCTGTTCTTAGCTGACAGGAGTGGCACCCGGTGTGGTCTTCTGCTGCTGTAGCCCATCTGCCTCAAGGTTCGACGTGTTGTGCGTTCAGAGATGCTCTTCTGCATACCTCGGTTGTAATGAGTGGTTATTTGAGTTACTGTTGCCTTTCTATCAGCTCGAACCAGTCTGGCCATTCTCCTCTGACCTCTGGCATCAACAAGGCATTTTCGCCCACAGAACTGCCGCTCACTGGATATTTTCTCTTTTTCGGGCCATTCTCTGTAAACCCTAGAGATGGTTGTGCGTGAAAATCCCAGTAGATCAGCAGTTTCTGAAATACTCAGACCAGCCCGTCTGGCACCAACAACCATGCCACGTTCAAAGTCACTTAAATCACGTTTCTTCCCCATTCTGATGCTCGGTTTGAACTGCAGCAGATCGTCTTGACTATGTCTACATGCCTAAATGCATTGAGTTGCTGCCATGTGATTGGCTGATTAGAAATTTGCGTTAACGAGCAGTTGGACAGGTGTCCCTAATAAAGTGGCCGGTGAGTGTATTTCTTAGCTGAGGTGACATAAAATTGAGATTCATGTGTCACGGTGTATTCGCTATGTATTTATTAGCTGGCTGTATTCTGTATATATTTGTTAGCTGAGGTGACATAAGATTGAGATTCATGTGTCACGGTGTATTCGCTATGTATTTATTAGCTGTGTTTTCAGCAGACGGACTGCCCGTCCAGGCGTCTGAGCCGCGCGGACAGCAGAGGCGGAACCCTTAAGAAGAGGACCGGCGGTCAGGTACGACAACTGAAGGGTGCGGAGAACGCTGAATGTTGTGTCCCTTAGCTATTGATTCATAGATAAAATGCTATGGAGCTAATCAAGCCTTGTTTTTTCCATCCAGCAGTCTGACCAGGACCTGTTCATGGGCCTCCCAGAAATGGTAACTAGCAAGACATTTAAACTCTCATCAGTCTTACCATTCTTGTGAGTTTTTTAAGCTGACCTGCTGTGAATTTTGGTTATATTCCCTCACTTGACGTGACCTGGTAAACTGCTTGCATCACTCAATAGAGGTTGCTGAATGCAGGGACAGTCTGTCTCAAATTAAATGACATTGTTTTGAATAACTAAAGTATTGATCTCAATTTGAAATAAAACATTTAAATTCACTTGGATAACTGTTCCCTTCTTAGGGGGGGTTCTAAGAAACCATATTAAAAACAAGGCTGTTAGGAATCTCTATTTAAGTGCTTAGTAATGGTTAGGGTTTATTTTCCAGATGGATAGTTATTTTGGTGAATGGCCGCATTTCAACATTGCTAAGGAAGGAACAATCCTCACATTAATATGAAGCTCGCTTCTTTCTCTGTTGTTAGGTTCATGACACAGCAAAAATACATGTATGACCTTCATAACAGTTTATTTTGGAGCCACAGGGGCTATTTAATTAGGAAACAATATTAGGTTACAGAATAACCTATTTACAGAATCACAAAGGATACATTAAAGCCCCAAATATTGGTTTCATGAGCTATGCCAGATTTTTTAAATACTAGTTCAAGTTTACAGTTGCAAAATAAAATAGGAGATGGTAGGTCTCTGTACTGTAAAGCTGTTGCAGACTTGTTTTAGGCTCTGACATAATTCTTTTAATTCCAGTCTCAGTTGTGATAACCTTTTTAAAATATTGTGTTATGGCGAAGTGTTGTATGTCGGCAAGTCATTCCTGGTATATGAAAATTTACTTGGTAAACAAAGCAGATTCTGAATTGGAGAGGAATAGCAAGACAGTGAAACCCTTTGAGAATTGAATTTGGTGCAGCAGTCATGTGACGATGTGAACAAGTCTTGAGTCCACCAGTGACATGTAGTGATGTCAGTGATTGGGTAGGCAGTGAGGTGTGGTGAGGTCAGCAGCTGGGTAGGCAGTGAGGTGTGGTCAGTTCAGCGGCCGGGTAGACAGTGAGGTGTGGTGAGGTCAGCAGCTGGGTAGGCAGTGAGGTGTGGTGAGGTCAGCAGCTGGGTAGGCAGTGAGGTGTGGTGAGGTCAGTGCCTGGGGAAGCAGTGAAGTGTGGTGAGGTCAGTGCCTGGGGAAGCAGTGAGGTGTGATGAGGTCAGAGGCTGGGTAGGCAGTGAGGTGTGGTGAGGTCAGTGGCTAGGTAGGCAGTGAGGTGTGGTGAGGTCAGCAGCTGGGTAGGCAGTGAGGTGTGGTGAGGTCAGCAGCTGGGTAGGCAGTGAGGTGTGGTGAGGTCAGTGGCTGGGTAGGCAGTGAGGTGTGGTGAGGTCAGCAGCTGCGTAGGCAGTGAGGTGTGGTGAGGTCAGTGCCTGGGTAGGCAGTGAGGTGTGGTGAGGTCAGCAGCTGGGTGGGCAGTGAGGTGTGGTGAGGTCAGCAGCTGGGTAGGCAGTGAGGTGTGGTGAGGTCAGTGGCTGGGTAGGCAGTGAGGTGTGGTGAGGTCAGCAGCTGGGTAGGCAGTGAGGTGTGGTGAGGTCAGCAGCTGCGTAGGCAGTGAGGTGTGATGAGGTCAGTGCCTGGGGAAGCAGTGAGGTGTGATGAGGTCAGAGGCTGAGTAGGCAGTGAGGTGTGGTGAGGTCAGCAGCTGGGTAGGCAGTGAGGTGTGGTGAGGTCAGCAGCTGGGTAGGCAGTGAGGTGTGGTGAGGTCAGCAGCTGGGTAGGCAGTGAGGTGTGGTGAGGTCAGTGGCTGGGTAGGCAGTGAGGTGTGGTGAGGTCAGCGGCTGGGTCGCCTTGTCACGAAAGTGGCGAGGCGTTTCCTTCAAGACTGCCGGCCGGAGAGATGCAGTTGGCGGACGCATGCAGTACGAGGGTGGGTGTTTGAACTAGAATAGGGATCAATTGGCCACTAAATTGGGAGAAAAAGGGAAAAATCAGAAATAAATTTAAAAATAAATAAACTGGGTCCAGAGGTGACAGAATGGTGAGATCATGTGTATTGAGGTCACCTATAGATCAATCAAAAACTCATTTTTGGGCAATACATGTGGAATACTCCACATGTATTGCCCATGTGGAATACAGTTATTCACTTAGGTTATCCTTTTACCCAAAACGATTTAGAGGCAAACTTATAAGATAGTGTCATCAGCATATTAGGGGACAAATGATGAGAACGTGAACATATAATAGCATGTATCCCATCATTCATGCGGCTCCTGTGCAGGTAGATCCCAGTCCAGTTCAACTACATCATATAACAACTTGTACATGTTTTAAAAAGTGAATCAACATAATCACATAAATTGTATAGTGAAAGTGAACAGTAAATATTATTTATGAGTAATTGCACTGGTTTGTAAAAATGGAAAATAAACTGAGATGACTTGCACAAATCTGTAAACTTCAAAATGTTACAACTTTCAGGGTTGCTTTTGATGTATTAGTGGGAGATGAATTGTCAATCAACGAAAAGAAGATGTGGCATGATGCCTTGAGGCAGCCTGAAAAAAAAACATGGTAAAACTACAAGTAAAAAAAAAAAGTGCGACTTGGGAAGCCATATAATGACCCATGTCCTCAAGTCATTCACAGTATTCACTTTCACATTTAGCCAGTATCTTAGAAACACAAAGTGACAAAGGCATAATAAATGATACTGGCTGCAAAGCATGCAAGCATCCACTGCAGCTAAACACTTCAGTTTAGCTACTACTACTACTACTACTACTACTACTTTCGGGTCGCCACAGTGGATCATCCGTTTCCATATCTTCCTGTCCTCTGCATCTTCCTCTGTCACACCAGCCACCTGCATGTCCTCTCTCACCACATCCATAAACCTCCTCTTTGGCCTTCCTCTTCTCCTCTTCCCTGGCAGCTCCATATTCAGCATCCTTCTCCCAATATACCCAGCATCTCTCCTCCACACATGTCCACACCATCTCCATCTTGCCTCTCTCGCTTTGTCTCCAAACCGTCCAACCTGAGCTGTCCCTCTAATATACTTGTTCCTAATCCTGTCCTTCTTCATCACTCCCAGTGAAAATCTTATCTTCAACTCTGCCACCTCCAGCTCCACCTCCTGTCTTTTCATTAGTGCCACTGTCTCCAAACCATATAACATAGCTGGTCTCACAACCATCTTGTAAACTTTCCCTTTAACTCTTCCTGGTACCCTTCTGTCACACATCACTCCTGACACTCTTCTCCACCTACTCCACCCTGCCTGCACTCTCTTCTTCACCTCTCTTCTACATTACCCGTTACTTTGGACAGTTGACCCCAAGTATTTACACTCATACGCCTTTGTCACCTCTATTCCTTGCATCCTCACCATTCCACTGTCCTCCCTCTCATTCACGCATATGTATTCCGTCTTGCTCCTACTGACTTTCATCCCTCTTCTCTCCAGGGCATATCTCCACCTCTCCAGGCTCTCCTCAACCTGCACCCTACTCTCACCTTACTACAGATCACAATGTCATCCGCAAACGTCATAGTCCACGGAGACTCCTGTCTGATCTCATCCGTCAACTTCTCCGTAATCCGACCTCCACCTTGAACCCATCTGTCATTCCAACCGCACACCTCATCACTGTCACACTTCCCTCATGCATATCCTGCACCACTCCTACATACTTCTCTGCAACTCCTGACTTCCTCATACAATACCACACCTCCTCTCTCGGCACCCTGTCGTATGCTTTCTCTAAATCCACAAAGACACAATGTAACTCCTTCTGGCCTTCTCTGTACTTCTCCATCAACATTCTCAAAGCAAACATCACATCTGTGGTGCTGTTTCGTGGCATGAAACCATACTGCTGCTTGCTGATCATCACCTCTCTTCTTAACCTAGCTTCTATTACTCTTTCCCATATCTTCATGCTGTGGCTGATCAACTTTATACCTCTGTAGTTGCTACAGTTCTGCACTGATATACAGAACTGTAGTATTCTTGAAAATCGGTACCCGTTCTTGAAAATCGGTACCAGTATGCTTCTTCTCCACTCCTCAGGCATCCTCTCACTTTCCAAGGTTGTGTTAAACAATCTAGTTAAAAACTCCACTGCCATCTCTCCTAAACACATCCATGCCTCCACCAGAATGTCAGTTCAGCTACACAGTTGAAAAAGTGCATGAATGTTAGAACAGTTGCATACCTTTGTGGACTCTACATTTGTACAGGTTTGTAAAAATTAACAATAAATATCAATTCAAATGTTGTGTAGATTTGTAAAATCCATTACTAAACACTTTGGTTCAGCTACACAAACAGTTGCATAGCTTTGTGAACTCTACATTTGTATAGTAAAAATGAACAATAAATATCAATGTGAACTTTGTATAGATTTGTAAAAATGAACAATGAAACTTGAATTAAAACACATCTACAAAATAGTTGTATAAAGAGCTATTAATAATAATAATAATAATATGAATAATAAGGATGTGAAGTAACGAGTGTGTGCAGCTGATAGGGAAGGTGTTTCAGCGATGGTTGTCTGATGCAGGACAGCATTCTATAACAAAGTTAAAATTCAGACTACAAAATCATAGTAAAACTCGTATTTACGTATATGTTAACTTGTCCAACAGCCACACTACATGACAAACATGTTTATTTAATTTAACACCGCCACCAGCACAAAAGCACAACATCAATGGCTTACCTCCACTTGAAGATGAAGTCCATTCGCCTCTTTCTCCACGAATCACTCCGTGACCTAACATGGCGTGATGTGATGTGACATGACGGAACCTGACATGACGTGACGTGATGTGACGTGACATGGGGGGACGTGACGTGACCTGAATGGCTCTGATTGGCTCGCACTCCCGCCATAAGCAGCGCCTTTCCTCATCCGTTGATTTCACCTTAAGCTACACAATACGCATGTGCGAACTCTGAAATTGACAACGTTAAATGCAATCCTGAAAAGAGCAGCGCCTACCCTGCCCAATGAAAAAGTGGGCAAGCTTGTGCACTATGCGCTTGTGCGCTGTATGCTTATGTGCTATACGCTTGTGCGCTATACGGCATTTCACTCTTAGAAGTTTAATGACTTAGAAAGGACAAGGAGATAAAAATATCCTTAAAAATACCTTATAACACAGCATACTTGTAGCTAGAGTGAGATTTTATATGTCGTTATGAACTTGTTGTATGGTTATTTTGATTAAATTATCACAGGGTGGGCGTCCGGGTAGCGTAGTGGTCTATTCCGTTGCCTACCAACACGGGGATCGCCGGTTCGAATCCCCGTGTTACCTCCGGCTTGGTCGGGCGTCCCTACAGACACAATTGACCATGTCTGCAGGTGGGAAGCCGGATGTGAGTGTGTCCTGGTCGCTGCACTAGCGCCTCCTCTGGTCGGTCGGGGTGCCTGTTCAGGGGGGAGGAGGAACTGGGGGGAATAGCATGATCCTCCCACGCGCTACGCCCCCCTGGTGAAACTCCTCACTGTCAGGTGAAAAGAAGCAGCTGGTGACTCCACATGTATGGGAGGAGACGTGGTAGTCTGCAGTCCTCCCCGGATCGGCAGAGGGGGTGGAGCGGCGACCGGGACAGCTTGGAAGAGTCGGGTAATTGGCCAAGTACAATTCAGAGAAAAAGGGAGAACCCCCCCCCCCCCAAAAAAAAATTTAAAAAAATAAATTACCTACCCTGACCGCATGTCATTGGAGTCCGCCCACTGTTTATCATCTTGTGAAGGCTGGCTAACAGTACAACTTGGATGCGTTGCCCACCCACTGACTGTGCTGAGTTACTCAGCATAGCCAGATGAAACTGCCCACACTGATATTTAACTTTTTGTGGTGTAGTTGGAGCTACAGGCCAGCTATGATGAGGTGGTCCAGGAGCTGCATGGGCTGGAGGTAGAGCGAGAAGGTCTGTTGTTCCAGGTGGACATCCTGCAGGACACTCTCGAGGGTGTGGAGGAGCTGCTGGCGGAGGCCCAGAGAGAAGCTGGACAAGCCAACATGGTATGTGAGACATGACCAGCAGTAGGACATTGTTGATGTTTCATACTACTGGTGTCATGGATATCTCCATCAGTCCTCAGTGAGGATTCTGCGTCTCTTCTTTAATGCAAAGATGGTGTTTTCGCTCTATCTGAGTGCCTAGCAGTGGTTTAACACAGGATGTAGCCTAAAGATACCTCGCATGACATCACTGTGGCTCTGTGTACTTGTAGGAGTTGGAGCGGGAGCGAGAGGCCAGGAAGAAATGGGAGGACATGGTCTGCTCTCTGACGCAAGAGCTGGAAAGGTTAAAAGAGGTAATGGGAAGAGGAACGGAAAGGGGGAACTTACATAATTGACACAGAGGCGCAGCCACAAGCTTCCTGAATATGTGAATAAAGACTGACTAATGGCCTGTTAATGCATGCCAACTGTTGTGTAACAGTTTGTCAGGATGGCATTGGCTCGCCCTCAACTTCAGTGTACTTAATCTAACAGGTTTTTGTGTATGTGTGGGTGTGTGCCTGCATGAGCCTGTGTGTGTACATGTAGGATAGTACATTTTCAGTAAAGCCTCATTTATTTTAACTGCAGAGTTGCATCCAAGTATTAAGTGTTCCTCGAGCTGATACAACAGACCAGAAGATATTTAACTGGAAATGTACCACATGCACCATCTCAAGGGATTCCTGCATTTGTTGAATATTGGCTAGTTTTACATCCTCACAAGGCACGTGTGTGTGTGTGTGTGTGTGTGTGTGTGTGTGTGTGTGTGTGTGTGTGTGTGTGTGTGTGTGTGTGTGTGTGTGTGTGTGTGGACAACCATACATATTGTTGGTCATCCTGTATTTTTTCTAAATGTATAGTGCCCATTTAATTTGATAATTCAATAAGTGAGCATATGTGGCATCGGTATCATAAAGATTCCAGTGAATTGAGTAATGAATATAGTGCGTTAATGTCTAAAAAGCCCAACAATAATACAATTAATAATACAATTCATTCTGCTGCTGTCTACATGAAGAATCAAGAAGAACTTTGTCATTGTGCCAAGCACAACAAAATTGCAGGTGTGTCAGACACCTCAACAAATACAAATACAAAATATAAAATATCAGCAATAAAAAGTAGTCTAAACAATATAAATGCAAAATATAAGCCGTATAAAATACAGTAGTTAATGATAAAATACAACTTACGAGGTCCAAGAATATCATCAGCAAAAATGCAGTGAAGGTGCAGCAGACAGAAATAAAGCGGCTTAAAAAAACGACCGGGATTTCACTCCTACCTAAAACGATCATGGGCGGTCAACATGACGGCCGGTGTTTAAACTCTATATTCTGTCAAGCTACATACCCAACTGAGATATTAATGTGCTGCATATGTTAGTATGTCTGTTAAGAAACGACTGACACCAAAATTAACATTTTAACAACTATAATACTATTTTACACAATTTAAACTTCAGAGAGACATGGTCCAACTTGAATAGCAAAGTTGAAAAAAGTGAAAATATTACCGGAAAAACAAAACGAAAAACACATATTGCATCTTCCGTATATTAGTTGGGGCGGTAGGCAAATTGGAATGGATCCAGTGACGTAGGGAGGCTGGCTGTGATGTTGGCCTTGACGAGCCGTTAAAAGGATCCCATCACTATTGGGGGTCAGGGCAACGGGACTGTAGTCATTCAAACAGGCCACAGCTGGTTTCTTTGGAGCTGGGATTATTGTAGTGGTTTTGAAGCATCAGGGTATAATGGCGTGACTCAGAGAGAGATGTTATGGATGTCTGTTAGAACATCTACTAACTGGTCGGCAAAGTCCCGAAGCACACATCCTAGAATGTTGTCAGGTCCTGCAGCTTTCTCCATGTGTCTGCTGTCTCAGTGCTTGGAACCTTCTGGTCAGATGATGAGAGAAGTTGAGCTCTTGCCCCAGTGTAGTTTTTGATGCCTTAAAATGTGCAAAGAGGTTGATGAGTCTGTCTGAAAGAGCAGCATCGCTGTCATCAACCTGATGCCTGGTCTTGTAACCCATTATTGCCTGGATTCCCTGCCACATACGCTTGGTGGCGAATGGACCTCTGTTGTCATCCATGGCTTTTGATTGCCATGTGCAGTGAAAGTTTTAATAACAGTGATATCCTCTGTGCACTTGGCTATATATCTAGTCACTGCCTCAGTATACTACTCAATGTCTGTGTGGTGGTCATAAGAGGCTGCTGTCCTGATTTATATTCCAGTCAGTGTGTAAAAAAACAGTCCTGCAATGGTGAGGTTGTGCCCTCTGGCCAAACCCTGATATGTTTTTTCATTGCTCTGACTCACTTAAACAGGAGCCCTCATCCCGGGTAATGACCTCCTCTTCCCATCATAAGAGGCTGTGATTAGATGCTCTCAAAGTCTTCCATGCCCCGAGCCGGCAGTGAAATCCATTCTCAAAACTGATGTCGCTGCCTCGTCACGACACTTGTTTGTTCAGACACCAAATCCCCAGTTGGCAATTTCAACACACAGTGTGGATCATGTACACCCACAGCCGGCATTCCCTTGTCCCCTTTTTCCCCCAGCCACATTAATAGTTGGGGTTCCATAATCAGAAACATCCATTTTCTTAATGCAGCCACTCACTGTTTCCCTGGAGCTAAAGTCCCTGACATCTTGGGTTGATCAACTGGGGTTGATCCGCTCAGTCCCGTCCTCCACCAATCGAGTGATCGTTCATGTGGGGACAAACGATGCAGCTCGTCAGCAGTCTGAATTAACCAAAAAGGATTTTTAAGTTATGTGTGGAAAGTCTGTTTTTATCTCAGATCCTATTCCAACACTGGCCTGTGTGGAGTGGGGCATTTCAGCAGAATTCTCAGCCTGCACACGTGGCTCATTTCTACCTGCAGAGCTCACAATATGGGTTTTATTGACAATTTTAATCTGTTTTGGGATCATCTCTCCTTCAGATCTGACGGAGTCCACTCAAACAGGCTTGGTAGTTGGATGCTAGCAGCCAACCTGCAGCACGCCGTAGAGTCTTCTCCACGTGATTGACTGTTTACATCCCACACTTCCCTCCCAAAGCCTCCGCTTCTGTCTGTGGTGGCACTCGACGATACTGTTCCACCGGCTGGCTCTTTCCACTGGCCTTGTCTGTCATTGACCCTCACCAGGAGTTTTCCCCATACAGACTATTATTATAAGTCACCATGCCTCTCACACAGCGTATCTCATAGTAGAAACGATAGCAACTGAATATCTGGAGCAAATCTCTACAATTTACATTGTCAAGTCAATCTTATTTGTATCCAATATCACAAATTACAATTTGCCTCAAGGGGCTTTACAGCAACACAACATCCTGTCCTTTTACCCTCACATCAGATAAGGAAGAACTCCCTAAAAAAACCTTTAACAGTGAGAAAAATTAAGGAAGTGTCCTATTTGTTGTACTCCTGTTGGTTTTAATTCTGCTTTGACATCAAACAATTTTGGCCTCTTGAATGTGAGATCTCTGGGTAATAAGTCATTTATTATTAATGATTTTATTGTTTCTAATAATCTGGACTTTTTTATGATTACTGAGATATGGCTGTCCCCAGGGGACACTGTTCCCCTGATTGAAGCTGGCCCCGATTGTGCATATTTTCATATTCCTAGGCACTGTGGGAGACGGGGTGGTCTAGCTGTTTTTTATAAGTTAGGTCTTAAGTGCCATCCTGTTACTTTGTTAATTTTATCTCGTTTGAGGTTTTGTTTTTTAATCACTGGCCCTCCCCCTTTACTTTGCATCTTAATTTATAGGTCTCCTAATTCAGTTGGTTTTATCTGAGTTGTGTAACTATCTGTCTATTCTACTATTAGCACTTTCGGCTACGTCCGTTAGGGGTCACCACAGCGGATCATCCGTGTCCATCTCTTCCTGTTCTCTGCATCTTCCTCTGTCACACCAGCCACCTGCATGTCCTCCCTCACCACATCCGTAAACCTCCTCTTTGGCCTTCCTCTTCTCCTCTTCCCTGGCAGCTCCATATTCAGCATCCTTCTTCCAATATACCCAGCATCTCTCCTCCACACATGTCCAAGCCATCTCAATCTTGCCTGTCTTGCTTTGTCTCCAAACCGTCCAACCTGAGCTGTCCCTCTAATATACTCCTTCTTAATCCTGTCCTTCTTCATCACTCCCAATGAAAATCATATCATCTTCACCTCTGCCACCTCCAGCTCCACCTCCTGTCTTTTTATCAGTGCCACTGTCTCAAAACCATGTAACATAGCTGGTCTCACAACCATCTTGTAAACCTTCTCTTTAACTCTTGCTGGTACCTTTCTGTCGCAAATCACTCCTGACACTCTTCTCCACCCTCTCCATCCTGCCTGCACTCTCTTCTTCACCTCTCTTCTGCACTCCCCATTACTTTTTTTTCCCACAAATTTATTTCTGATTTTTCCCGTTTTTCTCCCAATTTAGTGGCCAATCGCTCCCTATTCTAGTTAAAACACCCATCCCCGTAATGCATGCGTTTTGCCAACTGCAGTTTCGAAGGAGACGCCTCGCCACTTCCGTGATAAGGCGAATCCAGGCTGAACCACTGCTTTTTGCGCCAGACACAGAGACACGATCATGTGATGAACACAAGCCGACTCTGCCCCCCTCCCGAAGACAGCTTTGCCAATTATTGCTGCTTCATTGAATCTGGCCATAGTCGGATCTGACGAGACCGAGGCGCCAACCCTGGTCCCCAGTGGGCAACTGCATCGACACAAAGCCGATGCTTAGAACGCTACACCTCCAAGGACCCTGCACTCCCCATTACTTTGGACAGTTGACCCCAAGTATTTAAACTCATACACCTTCATCACCTCTACTCCTTGCATCCTCACCATTCCACTGTCCTTCCTCTCAGTCACGTATATGTATTTCATCTTGCTCCTACTGACTTTCATTCCTCTTCTTTCCAGTTCATACCTCCACCTCTCCAGGCTCTGCTCTACCCACACCCTACTCTCACTACAGCTTATAATGTCATCTGCAAACGTCATAGTCCACGGAGGCTCCTGCCTGATCTCGTCTTTCAACCTGTCCATCACCATTGCAAACAAGAAAGGGCTCAGAGCCGATCCTTGATGTAATCTCACCTCCACCTTGAACCCATCTGTCATTCCTACCGCACACCTCACCACTGTCAGACTGCCCTCATACATATCCTGCACCACTCCTAGATACTTCTCTGCAACTCCCGACTTCCTCATACAATACCGCAGGTCCTCTCTTGGCACCCTGTCGTATGCTTTCTCTAAATCCACAAAGACACAATGTAACTCCTTCTGACCTTCTCTATGCTTCTCAGTCAACATTCACAAAGCAAACATCACATCTGTGGTGCTCTTTCGTGGCATGAAACTATGCTGCTGCTCGCTAATCATCACCTCTCCTCTTAACCTAGCTTCTATTACTCTTTCCCATCATCATGCTGTGTGCTGATCAACTTTATACCTCTGTAGTTGCTACAGTTCTGCGCATCATCCTTATTCTTAAAAATCGGTACCAGTATTCTTCTTCTCCTCTCCTCAGGCATCCTCTCACTTTCCAAGATTGTGTTAAACAATCTAGTTGAAAAATCCACTGCCATCTCTCCTAAACGTCTCCATGCCTCCACAGGCATGTCATCAGGACCAACTACCTTTCCACTCTTCATCCTCTTCATAGCTGCCCTCACTTCCTCCTTGCTGCCCTTGCTGAACCTCCTGATTCACTATCCCCACGTCATCCAACATTCTCTTTCATTTTCTTCATTCATCAGCCCCTCAAAGTACTTCCTCCAACTTCTCAGCATACTCTCCTCGCTTGTCCTCGACCTCGCCTCGACCGATCCATTATGGAAATCTTATTTATGATCCACATATTTGATTTGGCAAAGACTTTAAGCCGGGTGCCCTTCCTGACACAACCCTCCCCATTTATCTGGGCTTGGGACCGGCACTAAGAATGCACTGGCTTGTGCATCCTCAGTGGCTGGGTATAACTATCTTATCTATTGTCATGCCAAAATATGACGGGGTGCTTATTCTTGGTGAATTTAATATTCATGTGTGTTGTCCTTCCTATTCCCTGACTTCACATTTTTTGGATCTTATAGACTCTTAACCTCATCCAATCTGTTAAAGGGGCCACACATTCCAAAGGCCACATCTTAGACATTATACTCTCATCTGGTTTCTTTCTGGAGTGTCTTAATCTGGTGTACATGCCTGTATCTGACCATAAAGCTGTCATTTTCAAAGTCCCACTACAACTCCCTATTCTTAGTCACTATTCTAAAACACGCTCTTGCATTCTCAACGCTGGCTCAGCAGTTAAATTCTGTGATGCTTTTAATTCATCATCCTTTAGGTCCTCTTTATCCTCCCTGAATCCAGATGCACTGTTAAATTCATTCAGTGATCAGTGCCTATCCATCCTTGACCAAATTGCACAGTTTAAACTAGGAAACAAAAGTCAAACAACCCCCCCAGGGTGAACGATTACAGTCGTGCGCTTAGAATAGAAAAGCAGAATTACAATGGAAGGTCAACAAGTCCGAATTAGCACATAACACCCTTAAAAAACAAATGTTAATTTACCGGAAGGCAGTTAAGGATACGAGATCAGCATTCTTCTCTGAGCTGATATCAAGAAATAACCACAATCCAAAAGTTCTCTTTAGGGTAATTGATTCTGTTATTAATGGTCCCTTCACTTCTCTCTTTGAACCTGGTTGTGAGTTGTCCAAAGGAAAAATACATTTGTCCCAGATGCGACCAGAGAGGTCTGCAACTCTCTAGAGGTGATGTGTGGGTTGGCCTTTACCTGATTTATTATTTTTCTGGTGCTTCTGGGTGATAGTTTTGATGGGTGTCCACTTCTAGGCAGAGTTGCTGTCATGTTGAAGGCCCTCCATTTGTAAATTATTTGTCTTACAGTGGATGGATGGAGCTGGAATCTTTTGGAGATGGTCTTATATCCCTCCCCAGACTGATGGGCTATCACTACCCTCTTCTTCATGTCCTCAGATATCTCCTTTGCTCTCGGCATTGTTGATTTGTATGGGACCACAGTGGTTTGGTTGGTTTCCTCTCTCTTTTAATTAGTGCAGGCCAAACCCTTTCCCAAGGATGTCTCATTTCATTGGTCTGCTTAAATGATTAATTAAGCACCCAAATGTGTTTCACCCCGAGTCTGTTACCTGCTTGACTTAACCAATGCAGCTGGGGGTTCACTTACTTTTGCACATACACTAATTCCATGTTTCATGTAGTTTTTGGGCTACTTAAACAAGTCCCACTAAACAAGTACATGCAACTGATAAACATATATCTGACATTTCATACATGAAAATTGGTGATGATAGAATAAGAAAATCATGGTAAAACAACAGAAAAATCTAAACTGCTCAAGGGGTTCACATACTTTCAAGCAGCACTGTATGCCCTCTCGACCATTTAGATCCGAAGCTGGAGCCCTGCTGGTCATTCCCAGGTCACAGTTTGTCACAAATGATGATCGGACTTTTGCTGTTAGAGCCCCCACACTGTGGACCTCTCTTCCCGTTGAACTAAGACAAACCAAGTCTCTAGCTTCTTTTAAATCTCTTCTTAAAACTTTTGTCTTTGTGAAAGGTTTTACAAATGTTTGATATTTGTTTTTATTTATTTATACTGTTTTTATTTTTATTCATTTGGTCTTATTCTTATTTTTGCCTTGTCTGGTTTTATTTCTTTGTAAAGCACTTTGTAACATTGTTATAGAAAAGTGCTATATAATAATTATTATTATTATTATTATTAAAGTGCGTATTGCAGGTTAATTTTTTTTTTTTTACAAAATTTACCATTTTGAAAAGTTAATGTAGGATTTAATGTTTAACAAGACATTAGGGCACAAATCCAGAGGAAAAAGTTGCTGTTTTCAGCAAAGCTCCTAAAAAAACCCTGCCCTTTTTTTTTCTCCTGTATCGTGTCATATATTATGTAACAGAGGGGAGTTGGTCGCCTCAGCACTGCCTCAGCTGAATGTGCAGTAATTGGGTATTGTGAGTCTGAGTGGTTGTTATATAGTGAGTTGGTCTTTTTTCAGTAGTTTTATATTGGTTTTCACCATTTATCATAGTAAATTTCTGGGTTTTTTTGCAGGTTGCACAAACTCCAGCCTGTCAGGTCACTGAGTCTGCAACTTTTGTGACAGGAAAAGGAATGGTGCTAGCTTCTGTGTTTGTATTTTGATGTAGAGCCAGATGTAAATTAAAACATTTTCTATAAGTGAAATATAATTAAGGATTGAGAAAGCTTTAGTTAGATGTGTGCACTCTTAGTGCTTTCTAGTTTTAAGTGAGTCATTTGGTATATTTTTATTTTGAACAGACTTGCGCAATAGTCTCTGCATCAATACTCTTTGACAGTTGTGTGCGTCTGGCCGCTCCGAGGGTCATAGCGTCAAAAGTAGTTTCCACCCTGGTACCATTCGAATCAGTCAAATGCAGAACATTTTTGATGTATAAAGTGTGTGTTTCAAATTGTGTAAAACATGTCTGTTTATTTTAGGAATGTGGAAACGAAGACACATAAAATGCTTGTAGAGTAAGACGTTTCTGAGAGGATCTGCTAGCAAATGGCTCTTTACTTCTGTGCAAATGAGATATTAAGTCATTCAAACGCGATACTAAGTCTTTCAGACAAGATACTAAGTCATTCAACCAGATACTAAGTCATTCAAATGAGCTACTAAGTCGTTCAAATGAGGTACTGTCATTCAAACAAGAAACTGTCATTCAAACAAGACACTAAGTCTTTCCAATGAGATACTAAGTCATTCAAACAAGATACTAAGGCATTCAGATGAGATACTAAGTCATTCAAATGAGATACTAAGTCGTTCGAATGAGATACTAAGTCGTTTTAACGAGATACTAAGTTGTTCAAACAAGATACTATAAATCATTCAAATGAGATACTGTCATTCAAATGAGATACTGGGTCATTTTAACGATACTAAGTCGTTTTAATGCGATAGTAAGTTGTTCAAACAAGATACTTAGTCATGAAAATGAGATACTGTCGTTCAAACGAGGTACTAAGTCATTTTAATGAGATACTAAGTCGTGTTAACGAGATACTATGGTCAAACAAGATACTAAGTCATTCAAATGAGATACTAAATTATTCAAACGAGATACTAAGTCATTTTAACGAGATACTAAGTAGTTTTAATGAGATACTAAATCGTTCAAACGAGATACTAAGTCATTTTAACGAGATACTAAGTATTTTTAACGAGATACTTTGTTCAAACAAGATACTAAGTCGTTGAAACGAGATACCAAGTCATTTTAACGAGCTACTAAGTCGTTTTGATGAGATACTAAGTTGTTCAAACGATATACTAAATTGTTCAAATAAGATAGCCCCGTGTCCTTCAGAGCCTCCGTAAAGAGAACCTAATAATTCCACAAAATATTTTAAAAAATTACTGAATAATTTTACTGACCAAAACAGAAAAAAATGTTGTTATTGAACTTTAAAGCCGTTTTGTTTCTGCATAAGAAAACAATATTTCAGTTATTATATATAAGCTATGACTAGAGCAAAAGTACAGAACAGTGCATTTGGAAGAACAATATGTCTCTCCCCCTCTCTCTGCCTGTGTGTGTGTGTGTGTGTGTGTGTGTGGTGAAGTCATTTTGAATATCCAACTTTGGTGCTTGTATGTAAAGTGAAGAGTAGTGAGGCTGGTCCAGTCTGAACAGCTTGTCCAGTATCAGGGAAGTGAAACTGGCCAGCAGTCAGCTGACTGGCAGCCAGACTGAAGACGCACTGGAAACCACAGACCTGCTGCTACTATCTGCTGTCTGTGGGCATGTTGACTTGCCATGTTTTTATGCCCGCTCAAATTAAATAAAATAAACGAAAACAGCATACATAACATCAAGAACTAACCACGATAGCACAGATATTCATGGCATGTGGATACGATTATCTACATTATTTTCTACACCACAAACACTGAACATTTCTGGCACTTCTCACCCAACAGTGTTTTTTTTGTCTGTGTCTGTACATCAAGTCAAGTCAGTTTTATTTGTATAGCCCAATATCAAAAATTACAAATTTGCCTCGGGGGGCTTTACAGCAACACAACATCCTGTCCTTGGGCAATCTTATTCAGAAAGGGCCGGTATGGGTGCAGGTTTTTGTTCCAACCAAGCAGTTACACACCTGAGCCCACTAACCAACCAGTAGAGTTTTTGCTGAGGAACTTGATTAGGAGACACACGTGTGTAACTGCTTGGTTGGAACAAAAATCTTCACCCACAGCGGCCATTCTGGATAAGACTGCCCACCCCTGCACCCTCGCATCAGATAAGGAACAACTCCCTAAAACCCTTTTAACAGGGAGGAAAATTAAGAAGGGAGTGTCCGCTGTGTGTTGGTTTGAGGTGCTGCTGTGGTTTAACCCATCTTAAGCTAGCTTTGCGGACTCTGCCACTCGTACATTTGTATTCAAAGAGTATAAGAGTGCAATAACAAATTAGTAATATTAACAGAATCTGTAAATGGCAGTCTTTATGTTTTGTCTTACCCTGCTTTTTGTCAGAAACTCAAATTTCACAAGGGAGCAGCCAAGAAAGCTGCTCCATGCAACCATACCTGCATTTGCCACCAGCAGTTTGTCCCACATACTAGCAAGTAGAACAACCCAATGACAAGGGTGAGCTCATTATCTTACTGCTGATTCAATGTGTCTCTGCAGGAGAGAAGCGCCACGCCTGCTGCTCCAGCACACATGACTGGTGGAGAGAGGACGAGGGAGAATGAGGTGACTGGTCAGATCCACCCAGTGAAAAAGGAGGACAGTCGAGAGGCATTCAGAGAAGATAATGTTGGCACGAGCTCCTTGATGAAATATGAGGAAATGGGGAAGGGGGAAGGGGCAGAACATAATGGAAGCCCTCTCACTAAGCCCCACAGAATGGCCAGTAAGACCACTGGGCAGTTGCCCACACTTGAATTGGGCAGCCAGCTCACTGAGGAGGGGATCTACAGAAGGCCTTATGAAAGTCAGGAAGAGGATGGACGAGACCTGTCTCCCGAAAACAGCAATGACACCGATAGCATAAGTGCCTATGAGGATGCAACCGCCGAGACACCAGAGCAAGACGACAGCTTTCCAGAGGGAACTGCCCCTGGCACGGAGGAGCTGCCTGACGATGCACTGGCCACAGTCGATGAGAAGGGGAAACCAGATCACTGCCATCAGGATGATAGCTCTGAGCCCTCAGACCCCAGAAGTCCTGATTCTTGTATTCTGTCATAAATCTTCCACTTATTTTACCCTCTTTATTCTTACATTGATAAAAACATTGGACAGCGTTTATGTAAAATTGAGGGACATTGACGGTGGTTAAAAAAAAAAAATCTGCTGTTGTGGGGCGTCCGGGAGGCGTGGCGGTCTATTCCGTTGCCTACCAGCACAGGGATCGCTGGTTCGAATCCCCGTGTTACCTCTGGCTTGGTCGGGTGTCCCTACAGACACAATTGGCTGTGTCTGTGGGTGGGAAGCCAGATGTGGGTATGTGTCCTGGTCACTACACTGGCGCCTCCTCTGGTCAGTCGGGGCGTCTGTTCGGGGGGGAGGGGGAACTGGGGGGAATAGCGAGATCCTCCTGTGTGCTACGTCCCCCTGGTGAAACTCCTCTCTGTCAGGTGAAAAGAAGCAGCTGGTGACTCCACATGTATGGGAGGAAGCATGTGGTAGTCTGCAGCCCTCCCCGGATCGGCACGGGGTGGAACAGCAACCGAGACGGCTCGGAAGAGTGGAGTATTTGGCCAAGTACAATTGGGGAGAAAAAAAGGGAAAAAAATCTGCTGTTGCACTTGTAGTTTACCGAGAGCTTTATATTCTTACTCCAAGCCTAATCAAGGAGAACAGGTATATTTAGGTGTCAGGATACCCTGGTGCAGGATCATGTCCAGGTGTATTTAAGTGTCAGGATACCCTGGTGCAGGATCATGTACATGCTGTGCTATTGAAAAGTTAACAAGTTTTTTGTTTCCACAGCAGAAGTTACTCTCAGGATGGGATGGGTCTGTCAGGTGGTCGTAGTTATAACTATTCCATGTTTCCTAATCCTCTTCAGGGTGTATGGCTTGACAAGCAGCTGCATCCTGTCAGTTCCATGTGTTTGTGTTGGTGTTCACTGGGAAGGGGCCAGTATTCTCTTATGGGGGCTGTTTTACACAGCAGGCACTCGAGGACACAAAATGTAATTTACATGTGTACGAAACACAGTGAGCTCTGCAAGACTTCCAACTCACTGATTAAACACCAGGCTCATGTAGAGGTGACATGGTTCTTACTATGACATGGTCCTTACTATGACATGGTCACTACAATGACATGGTCCTTACTATGACATGGCCCTTACTATGACATGGTCCTTACAATGACATGGTCCTTACTGTGACATGGTCCTTACAGTGACATGGTCCTTACAGTGACATGGTCCTTACTATGACATGGCCCTTACTATGACATGGTCCTTACAATGACATGGTCCTTACTATGACATGGCCCTTACTATGACATGGTCCTTACAATGACGTGGTCCTTACTATGACGTGGCCCTTACTATGACATGGCCCTTACTATGACATGGTCCTTACAATGACACGGCCCTTACTATGACATGGCCCTTACTATGACATGGTCAATACTATGACATGGTCCTTACAATGACATGGTCCTTACTATGACATGGTCCTTACTATGACATGGCCCTTACTATGACATGGCCCTTACTATGACATGGTCAATACTATGACATGGTCCTTACAATGACATGGTCCTTACTATGACATGGTCCTTACAATGACACGGCCCTTACTATGACACGGTCCTTACAATGACACGGCCCTTACTATGACATGGCCCTTACTATGACATGGTCAATACTATGACATGGTCCTTACAATGACATGGTCCTTACTATGACATGGCCCTTACTATGACATGGCCCTTACTATGACATGGCCCTTACAATGACATGGCCCTTACTATGACATAGTCCTTACTATGACATGGTCCTTACAATGACATGGTCCTTACAATGACATGGCCCTTACTATGACATGGCCCTTACTATGACATGGTCACTACTATGACATGGTCCTTACAATGACATGGTCCTTACTATGACATGGTCCTTACTATGACATGGTCCTCACTATGACATGGTCCTTACTATGACATGGTCCTTACAATGACATGGTCCTTACTATGACATAGTCCTTACTATGACATGGTCCTTACAATGACATGGTCCTTACAATGACATGGCCCTTACTATGACATGGCCCTTACTATGACATGGTCACTACTATGACATGGTCCTTACAATGACATGGTCCTTACTATGACATGGTCCTCACTATGACATGGTCCTTACTATGACACGGTCCTTACTATGACACGGTCCTTACTATGACATGGTCCTTACTATGACATGGTCCTTACTATATCATGGTCCTCACTATGACATGGTCCTTACAATGACATGGTCCTTACAATGACATGGCCCTTACTATGACATGGCCCTTACTATGACATGGTCACTACTATGACATGGTCCTTACAATGACATGGTCCTTACTATGACATGGTCCTTACTATGACATGGTCCTCACTATGACATGGTCCTTACTATGACACGGTCCTTACTATGACACGGTCCTTACTATGACATGGTCCTTACTATGACATGGTCCTTACTATGTCATGGTCCTCACTATGACATGGTCCTCACTATGACATGGTCCTCACTATGACATGGTCACTACTATGACACGGTCCTTACTATGACACGGTCCTTACTATGACACGGTCACTACTATGGCACGGTCCTTACTATGACATGGTCACTACTATGGCATGGTCCTTACTATGACATGGTCACTGCTATGACATGGTCCTTACTATGACATGGTCACTACTATGACATGGTCACTACAATGAGGGTAATAATTACATTGAGGGTAATAACTGCACACAAATACAAAAATGCAAGAAAAGGGAACATGAAATTAGAAGTTTAGTAAATGTGAGTATGTTTTTTGGTAAAAACAAAAATGCTTCAAGCTAAAAATGACCAAATCAATTATTATTTTTTATCAGAGCAATGTTTTTACAAGATGCTGACATTATGTCTGTGTGTGTAAGGCTGATAATTTCTCTGCCGGTGGGTGGTGCTGGTTGGTTCTGGGTGGTGCTGGGTGTGATTGAAGCATGCACTCCCAACGACTCTCGTCTTTTTATTCTCTGTATTTTGTACTTCTGAGTTAGTAAATTACCCAAATGCAATTTAAAGCAGTCATAACCAGAAAATAACCAAAAAGGGATATTATAAGAGGATTTTCAAGTTTGTGAACATGTGTGTAGATTGTTACAGTATCAGATAGTCCCTCTCCGATGTTGTGATTCTTCTAAACAAACAAACGTGTGTGTATCGTAACAGGGCTTGCAGTTTTAACCAAACACTGCATCACCAGTCACCCCTGTTAGACGACATGACGCTACATGACGGTCTGTTCAGTCAGAACAAACTGAACATGTAATACGTTAATAACTTTATCTAATATCACGTTTTGGACTGTGTTGCTCAAATATTTTGTTCAAATGGGACAAGTTCATAAAGTTAATATGTAAACTGCCGTTACAATATTATTACTCAGACGTCAGTGTAAGGGCAACACACAATATTAATACATAGTAACAATAGTGTTATTCAGACGTCAGTTTAAGGGCAATACACTACAATATTAATAACGTAGTAACAACATTGTTACTCAGACATCAGTGTAAGGGCGTCATAATGGCTACAGAGCACAATCATTGTTTCCAGTCTATTTATAATATATATTATATAAATTTCCAGTCTTATGTATATTATATAGTATATATTTCCAGTTTATGTATAATATACACTACCGTTCAAAAGTTTGGGATCACCCAAACAATTTCGTGTTTTCCATGAAAAGTCACACTTATTCACCACCATATGTTGTGAAATGAATAGAAAATAGAGTCAAGACATTGACAAGGTTAGAAATAATGATTTTTATTTGAAATAAGATTTTTTTTACATCAAACTTTGCTTTCGTTAAAGAATCCTCCATTTGCAGCAATTACAGCATTGCAGACCTTTGGCATTCTAGCTGTTAATTTGTTGAGGTAATCTGGAGAAATTGCACCCCACGCTTCCAGAAGCAGCTCCCACAAGTTGGATTGGTTGGATGGGCACTTCTTTGAGCAGATTGAGTTTCTGGAGCATCACATTTGTGGGGTCAATTAAACGCTCAAAATGGCCAGAAAAAGAGAACTTTCATCTGAAACTCGACAGTCTATTCTTGTTCTTAGAAATGAAGGCTATTCCATGCGAGAAATTGCTAAGAAATTGAAGATTTCCTACACCGGTGTGTACTACTCCCTTCAGAGGACAGCACAAACAGGCTCTAACAGGTACTATTTAATGAAGATGCCAGTTGGGGACCTGTGAGGCGTCTGTTTCTCAAACTAGAGACTCTAATGTACTTATCTTCTTGCTCAGTTGTGCAACGCGGCCTCCCACTTCTTTTTCTACTCTGGTTAGAGCCTGTTTGTGCTGTCCTCTGAAGGGAGTAGTACACACCGGTGTAGGAAATCTTCAATTTCTTAGCAATTTCTCGCATGGAATAGCCTTCATTTCTAAGAACAAGAATAGACTGTCGAGTTTCAGATGAAAGTTCTCTTTTTCTGGCCATTTTGAGCGTTTAATTGACCCCACAAATGTGATGCTCCAGAAACTCAATCTGCTCAAAGAAGTGCCCATCCAACCAATCCAACTTGTGGGAGCTGCTTCTGGAAGCGTGGGGTGCAATTTCTCCAGATTACCTCAACAAATTAACAGCTAGAATGCCAAAGGTCTGCAATGCTGTAATTGCTGCAAATGGAGGATTCTTTGACGAAAGCAAAGTTTGATGTAAAAAAAATCTTATTTCAAATACAAATCATTATTTCTAACCTTGTCAATGTCTTGACTCTATTTTCTATTCATTTCACAACATATGGTGGTGAATAAGTGTGACTTTTCATGGAAAACACAAAATTGTTTGGGTGATCCCAAACTTTTGAACGGTAGTGTATATTATATATATTTCCAGTTTATGTATAATATATATTATATATTTCCACACTATTTATAATATAATATATTTCTAGTCTGTTTATAATATATATCTATTTCCAGTCTGTTTATAATATATATTATTTCCAGTCTGTTCATAATACATAGTATATACATTTCCACACTATTTATAATATATTTCCAGACTGTTTATAATATATATTATATATTTCCACACTATATATATATGTGTGTGTGTGTGTGTGTGTGTTTCCAGGCTGTTTATAACATATATATATTTCCACACTATTTCCAATCTTATGACCAGATCACAGCAACTTGCTCTCGGGTCATCGATGACGTCTGTATGTTTAATGATTTCTGGGGAATGTTTTGGGTGAAGGTGGTGCTTTGGCTTCATATATGGACATGTTTTCTATGTGGACATGTTTTTCAGCTGTTAAAGCTTTTTTATACCGTTTCTACCTTGTCTTTACTCCCACGTGGAGCTGCTTGGTTTCTCACTGGGTTTGTTTTTTGTTTATTTGTTTGTGTTTTTAGCTGTCAGTTGTCCTAGCAGCTGGTACAGCACAGTAAAGTGTCCTGTTGGTTTTTAGCTCGGGTTTCCAATCGCGGCACGTGCATGCTGTCAGACTCAGGTTGAGTTGTGTTCTTCAGAGTGGAAGGGACGGGCTGCTCTGGTTCATGGCCGTGTCTCGGCTCCTCTGTGAGTAAAGACTCACCAGGGGGGCCCGTGTCTCGGCTCCTCTGTGAGTAAAGACTCACCAGTGGGGCCCGTGTCTCGGCTCCTCTGTGAGTAAAGACTCACCAGTGGGGCCCGTGTCTCGGCTCCTCTGTGAGTAAAGACTCACCAGTGGGGCCCGTGTCTCGGCTCCTCTGTGAGTAAAGACTCACCAGGGGGGCCCGTGTCTCGGCTCCTCTGTGAGTAAAGACTCACCAGTGGGGCCCGTGTCTCGGCTCCTCTGTGAGTAAAGACTCACCAGGGGGGCCCGTGTCTCGGCTCCTCTGTGAGTAAAGACTCACCAGGGGGGCCCGTGTCTCGGCTCCTCTGTGAGTAAAGACTCACCAGTGGGGCCCGTGTCTCGGCTCCTCTGTGAGTAAAGACTCACCAGGGGGGCCCGTGTCTCGGCTCCTCTGTGAGTAAAGACTCACCAGGGGGGCCCGTGTCTCGGCTCCTCTGTGAGTAAAGAGTCACCAGTGGGGCCCGTGTCTCGGCTCCTCTGTGAGTAAAGACTCACCAGTGGGGTTTTACTGGCATCAGCTTTTGACATGAAGCGTTTTCTGCGCATGCGTTGTAGTTCAGATGAAACTGGCTTGTTGCGTAGATTTGTCTCATGGTGCATTTCTGATGGGCTCAAACAGTTTGCCTTGTTCCATGCTTGCAATGTTATTAATCTTTACATAATTACAAATTCATAAATTGCCTTGAAATTGTATATCATAAATGAAAATAAAAACTTTACAAAACAAAACAAAAGCAGTTGACTTTTTAGAAACGGGTGATTTAACCAGTGAACGCTGCACTGGTTATCCATGTGAGGTCACGTATGGTTAACAGTAAGTGTGTGTGTGTGTGTGTGTGTGTGTGTGTGTGTGTGTGTGTGTGTGTGTGTGTGTGTGTGTGTGCGCACGCAATGTACTGACGGTAATGTGTGCATGTGTTTCCCTCATACATTTGAACATCGTGCCATGTCATGTTAAGTCCAGATGACAACTGCAGAAATCTGGAAATAGAAAAAAGACCCAAAAAAAACCCGGCTAAATTTTGCAAAAAGATGAATCCAGTTTCCCAAAACCATGTGGAAAAATGTGTTGTGGTCTGATGAGACCAGGATGAACTTTGTGGCCATATTTCCAGAAGGTATGTTTGGTACAACACCAACACCTCATCATCACCAGAAGAACACCAGACCCACGGTGGAGCATGGTAGTGGCAGACTGAGTACTGACAGTCCAGTCCACATCAACACAGAGGCTGTGGAGGGAGTCGCCATCACACAGGACCTCTCCTGGGCTGGCAACACCTCAGCAGCGGTGCGTAAGGCACAACAACGCCTTTATTTGCTGAGGAGGCGAAGGGGCGCCAACCTTATTGTATTTAGAAATCACGTCAGGACACAGCTCTGTCGCTCGACACAACCTCTACGTTGCATTCTTTATTTAGCCTGACACAGCATCACAGGCAGACCCGATCAAACAACCCAGAGCCCGCAGGCATCACCAATCGATCCCAGCACAATAGAACAGCACCAAATCAAATGCAGCACTGTCGATGTGTGCAGACATAACATCCCCCCCCCCCCCCGGGCAGGATTTCAAACATGAAAGGTTGACACAAAGTCCTCTAGGTGGCCAGGGCGTAAACGTGTGCGAACAGGTCGCGGGGCGGCCTGAGGCTGGGCAGGCCGAGGTGGGGAGGGAGAAGGCAGGGGAAGCTGAGGCCCAGGAATGTCTGGGGCCCGTGTAGGAGCTGCATGAAGCCATGCCGAGAGAATGGCTAAGGTTGTGTCACCAACTGTGTGTGGCGGAGCTGACACCTTCCGCAGACGACTGGAGTGCCACCGAGTGCCATCGCTGAGGAGGTAAGTGGCTGGGCCCAGCTGACGGGTGACTTGGAGAGGAGAGGACCAGTATGAAGCCATTTTATTGTCTCTGTGGGGCCTGCGGACCCTGACCCAGTCTGACGCATTGATGTCTGGCACCCTGGTTCGTTTTGACTGGTCAAACCGTTGCTTCATCCGCGTCTGCTGGCGAGTGACTGAGGCTCTGACCCCAGAGGGAGGTGCCTGGGGTGTGGAGGGGCGGAGCCTGTCAAGGGGCATGCACAGTTCCCGGCCCAGCATGAGAGAGGCTGGGGAGACGCCTGTGGTCGAGTGCTGTGTGGCCCGATAGTGCAGCAGAGTGTGACGGATGGCCTGCGTGAAAGAGCACCCTTGGGCCATGTGTACTCTGAGGCCGTTCTTCAGTGACTGGTGAAAACGTTCAACGCCGCCATTGGCCTGGGGGTGGTAGTACGCAGTGCGTATATGAAGGATGCCCTTGCTTTCGAGATGAACAGTGAACTCAGCAGAGACCAGTTGAGGGCCGTTGTCAGTGGTGATGGTCTTTGGGAGGCCCCAGCGAGAGAAGAGAGAGTCCAGGAAGTCGATGATGATCTGTGAGGTCACAGTGCCGGAAGTGGTGAGTTCAGGCCATTTTGAGTGTAGATCGTAGGCGACCACCATGAAGCGTTGGTGGTGGGGAACTCCATGGATCTCACCACAAATGTCCAACTGCAGGTGTTCCCAGGGCTGAGAGGGCCAGGCGAGAGGTTGCAGGGGTGGGGGAGCCTGGTGGCCAGTCTTGCCACTCACAAGGCAGGCAGAACAGTCCTTCACCAGAGCCTCAATATCTCTGTCTATCCCCGGCCACCACACCAGGTCTCGGCAGCGCTGTGTCAGTTTCACAATGCCCAGGTGGCCTTCATGCGCCGTATTCAAAACACGCGCACGGAGAGCAGCTGGGACCACTGTGCAAAACCCACTTGCCACGCAGGTGTCATTCCAGCAGGAGAGCTCCTGTCTGACTCAGGAGAACGCAGCCAGCTCCTCTGGGACCTTGTGAGGCCAGCCGTTCTGGATGTAGGTGCGGAGCTGGGAGAGGACAGGGTCCTGTTCGGAGGCTGCCCTCAGCTTCTGCAGAGAGACAGTGGCCTGAAGGGGTGTGTGTAGCATTTGGACAATGTCCTTTTCCACACAGTCAGTGTCCGTCTGTGGAGACAGAGCGAGAGAGCAAGTCGGCGACAACATTGTCTCTGCCTGGGGTGAACTGCCGGCTGAAGTTGTACTGGCGGAGGCGGTCGGACCAGCGGTGCAGCCTCAGGGGTTTGTGGTCTGTCCCAGATGTGGACAGCAGTGCTGTCAGGGCCTGGTGATCTGTCCTGAGGGTGAACGAGCGGCCATAGAGGTAGAGGTGCCACCTTTCACAAGCCCAGATACAGGCTAACACCTCACGCTCACCCACGGAGTACCGCTGCTCGGTCAGGTTGAGGGCACGGGAGGCGAAGGCAATGGGCTTCTCCACACCGTTCTGGGTTTGAGACAGCACAGCCCCTACCGCTGTGGCTGACGCGTCACAGGTCACAAAGGTGGAGCTGGAGATGTCGAAGTGAGCCAACACTGGTGGTGAAGTCAGTTGAGTCTTGAGATCACGCACAGCGTCACTGCATGCCTTTGACCACACCCATGGCTCGTCCTTACGCAGCAGCTGGCACAGGGGGGCTGTGGTTGCAGAGTACTGGGGAAGAAACCTCAGGTAGTAACTTGTCATACCCAGGAAGGAGGCGACCTGGGCGGCCGAGCTGGGCTCAGGGATGGCCTGAATGGCATCCACGTTGGATTGTAGTGGAGTTACACCGCTCGCTGACAGCCGGAACCCCACGAACTCGATGGCTGGCACAGAGAGGACACATTTCTCGGCATTGAGAGTTAGCTTGTGCTTGGACAGGGCTGCGAAGACCATGTTGAGGCGCTTGTCGTGGATTTCACTGGTGGGCCCGTGTACCACTATATAGTCCATATAAATGGCCACGCCCAGTATGCCAGCCAGCATGGAGACCATGATTTTCTGGAAGCCGCTAGGGGCAGAGCTGAGACCGAAAGGCATCCTGGTGTAGCGAAACACTCCTGCATGTGTCACAAAGGCTGTGAGGTTTCGGCTGCTGGGGTGGAGGGGCAACTGTAAGTACCCCTGTCTGAGGTCGAGCTTGGAGAACACCTCAGAGCCATAGAACTGAGCAGTGAGTTCTTCTGAGGTGGGCAGTGGATACTTATCAGGGACCACTGCCTTATTTACTGCACGTAGATCGACGCAGACACGCCGGCCCCCCGACTTCTTCTTAGCCACCACGAGGTTTGAGACCCAAGGTGACGCGTTCACCGGTTCAATGATGCCAGCTTCCAGCAGTTGTTGCAGCTCGGCGGAGACCCCATCACGGAGAGCCAACGGGATGCGGCGCAGTGGTTGGATGACAGATTTCACAGCAGAGTTGAGAGGTTGATGGGCAAAGGCGGAGAGGCAGCCCAGCCCCATAAACAGCGATAGCCACTTCTGCTGCCAAGGCGTGGCAACAGTCAAGGATTGCTGCCCCCCTTGTGTCTAAGAGGGAGAACCCCAGAGCGGAGAACAGGTCCAGGCCCATCAGGTTGGCCCCACGGCGTGCCACATGAAAAACTGCGTTGGGCACCAGCTTGGTTCCATAGCGGACAGTCACTTGGAGAGAGCCAACCAGATCGATTTTGGAGTCACCATACCCACAGAGAACAGCTGAGGGTGTGGACAGTGGCAGTGAACCGAAAAATTGACTGTAGGTATCAGTATTCAGGAGAGACACACCTGCACCGGTGTCCAACAGCAGGGGGATGCACACATCATTAATGTTGACTGTGCATTATTTGAATGACACTGGCCCAGAGCTCACCTTGTGAATGATGGCGGTTGAAGACTGGGGGGTGTGGCCCTCTGACCCAGCCGGGGAAGATCAACAAACGTTGGCAAAGTGATTTTGCTTACCGCAGCTACGGCATGTCTGGCCACGGGCAGGGCAGTTCTGAGCCCTTGAAACATGAGACCGAGATCCACAGTTACCACAGGACTGTTGAGGGCGGGGCCGAGAACGCCGTCGTTGCAGTTGCAAGACGTCCCCAGTGGAGTCGGCGCCCGCCTCGCTCTGGCTGGGTTGCGTCCCGGGGGGCAGCCGTGAGTAGAGGGAGGAGTCGTTGGCAGCTTTACTGGAGGTGGCCACTTGCTGTGTATTTAGCATAGCAGCACACTCAGCTGCTCCCTCAACCTGTAGTGCGATGGTAATTGCTCTGGACAGCAGCAGATCGTCTTTTTCCAGCAGGAGAGTCTCACGCACCTTTGCGTTGTTGGTGTGTTCGATTAGCTGGTCGCGAGCCATCTCGTCCTGAAGCGCGCCAAACTTGCATGAGCTAGCTAGCCCTCGCAAATTAGCTACATACTGCTGCACAGACTCACCAGGCAGTTGGTGTCGCTGACGGAATATAAATCGCCGAAGGAGGGCACTCTGTGGAGCAGCGAAATGGGTGCTCATAAGTCCCACAGCTTCGTCAAAGTTTGTGACGTTCCCCAGAGTCCCGAGCACACGATGACCCTCTGCTCCCAAGCAGTGTAGCAACAGAGCCGTCTTCCTAGCCTGGCTCACGTCGTCGAGCCCTGAGGCTATGAGGTAATTTTCAGAACTGTGTAGCCAGCGAGTCCATGGTACCGGAGGCTCGCCAGGTAATGCCAGGAAGGGGGCAGGTGGTGGGAGAGCGATAGCAGCCATCCTCGTCGCCAATATTGTATTTAGAAATCATGTCAGGACACAGCGCTGTCGCTCGACACAACCGCTACGTTGCATTCTTTATTTAGCCTGACACAGCATCACAGGCAGACCCGATCAAACAACCCAGAGCCCGCAGGCATCACCAATCGATCCCAGCACAATAGAACAGCACCAAATCAAATGCAGCACTGTCGATGTGTGCAGACATAACAAACCTCCCCCCAAAATCTGCTTGTAAACCTTCATAGATGCTCCTAACTACTGCATGACAGCCGGGTACAGCAGCCGCACCACTGCTGACAAAGAAGCCCTCTAGCGTGTGGTGGAAACCGCACAGGACACTGTTGGCATTTAGCTGCCGTCACTAGAACATCTTCAAAGCACTCGCTGTGAGGAGGGCTAAGAACATCATAAAATGTAACGTCTTCGGGGGGCAGCTCAGGAAACGCCTCATCCAGGACGCGAACTCGTATCTCCCGCACCGCGGGCGACAACGTCAACCAGTCGACTAAAGGGTCCGACCCGTTAGCCAACGTGTCTACCTATCCATGCACGTTACAGTACCCCCTCCTTCGGGAAAGCGCGTCCGCGCGTATCCCACTTCTGACACCAATGTAGCGAACTCGGTGGGCAACCACAGGAACCGCCGTAGCCGGGACGCGAACCCGTTTCTCCCGCGCCGCGAGAGACATCGCTAACCACTCGACTAAAGAGTCCGCTAACGGGTCCACTTCCATACACGTTACAATAAAAGATATCACACACCCCGGTGGACACCATCTGTTTCAGCCCCGCCCATGCGCTTCATACCAATCCGCACAAGCACAAAAACACTGAAAAACAGCTTCTTTCCAAAAGCTGTGGCACTCGTGAACTCAAACACTTCCTCAATCCGGCGAGACTGATGTGCGGCCACCATTGGGCACGTGCAATATTTAGATTATTTACCCATGTCACTTAAAGTCACTTCATTTCTGTCCACTACACCTTCACTGCGTTTTTGCTGACGTTTTTGCACCTCTTAAGATGTATTTTATCGTTAACTGTATTGTCTGTGAATGTTCTCATTCATTCAGGTCATGGTTATCCGAAGGAATTGAATCGAGTGCAACTGGACTTGGTATATATCCGGATATATACCAAGTCCAGTTGCACTCGATTCAGTTCCTTTGGTTAACCGTATTGTATTTATACCTTATACTGATTATTTCCATTGTCGTCATCAAAATGGCGCTGTGAGCGGTAGCCTCGGTTCTGCGCTCTCTTGTACTTTTTGCTGTTTCTGTTTATTTAGTGTCCAGCGCCCACTCACTGATCACATCCAGCAGGGAAGAACTTTTAAGTCTCCAACTGTCCGCTGGACCAACTGAACAGACTTTTTTTTTTTTTTACCGACTTTAACTGAACATTTAACGAAAGTCTTGCCGAGGTCTTGATCGGCACACCCCTGTGCGGACTACGATGAAGACGCAGAAGGGGGAAGTGAGCCGGAGCACTCGTGAAACTGCGACAGCGGGGATTTCGAACCGCGTTCCCGTCAATCCACCTGGCAAATGTCCGCTCTCTGACCAACAAGATGGACGAACTGCTACTCGTCCTGTGCCTCACTGAAATCTGGCTTAGTGAGCATACGGATGTCACTGTGTTGGAAAAAAATCAAGCAGCCCTCATTTGGAAACCTTTTTCATTGACTGTAAACCATTCTATTCACCGCGGGAATTTTCATAATTTATTCTGGTCAGAGTCTATATCCCTCCCCAGGCGACTCCAACATGGCGGTGCTCAACCGGTGACTTGTGAGTATCCCCACACCCTGTCACCTTGGCCAACAGCGGAAAAGTAAAAAAAAAAAAAATAGCTCGCCGGCGAGCATCTGGTGGTCGGCCCTTGGCCAATGGGACCCAGTCAGGCCCAGCCCGAAAAAACAACATGGAACCACCAGCCCGTGGGCCCAGCACACGCGGGGATGAGCATTGAGGTAGGGTGCAATGCAGGCCGGGCTGCAGGTAAAGCTGGGGACCAGGGTATGCCGACTTCCGGCATAGCAGATTGGTCCTCAGGACGTGGAATGTCACCTCTCTGGCAGGGAAGGAGCCTGAGCTGGTGCGGGAGATGGAGCGGTGCCAACTAGATATAGTTGGGCTCACCTCCACACATAGCATGGGCTCTCATTACTTGTCCAGAGTTGGCTAAGGTGACAGGCGCCAGGCAGGTGTGGGTATACTCACAAGTCCCCAGTTGAGTTGTTGGAGTTCTCCCCGGGGAATGAGAGGTTCGCCTCTATATGACTGCGAATCGCTGGGTGGAAGGCTCTGACTGTTGTGTGTGCTTATGCACCGAATAGCAGTTTGGAGTATCCGGCCTTCTTGGAGTCTCTGGGTGGTGTCCTGGATAGGGTTCCGCCTGGGGACTCTATTGTTCTGCTGGGGGACTTCAACGCTCACATGGGCAACGATGGAAAAACCTGGAGGGGCGTGATTAGCAGGAATGGCCTCCCCGATCAGAACCCGAGCGGTGCCTTGTTATTGGACTTCTGTGCTAGTCATGGACTGGCCATAACAAACACCATGTTCGAACATAAGGTAGTTCATAAGTGTACTTGCTACCAGAGCACCTTAGGCCGAAGATCAATGATAGTCTTTGTGGTCATAGCATCACATCTGCGACCGTATGTTTTGGACACTCGGGTGAAGAGACGAGCAGAGCTGTCAACTGATCACCACCTGGTGGTGAGTTGGATTAGATGGCAGGGAAGGCTGCTGGACAGACCTGGCAAACTCAAATGTGTAGTGACGGTGAACTGGGAAAATCTGGTGGAGGCCCCTGTACGTGAGGTCTTCAACTCCCACCTTCGAAAAAAGTTCTCGTGTATCCCGAGGGAGGCTGGGGACATGGAATCTGAGTGGGTTATTTTCAAAGACTCTATTGCAGATGCGGCAGGCAGGAGCTGTGGTCATAAGGTCATTGGTGCCTGTCGAGGTGGCAACCTAAGAACCCGCTGGTGGACACCGGCGGTGAGGGAAGCCGTCAGGATGAAGAAGGAGGCCTTTTGGGCTTGGTTGGCCCAGGGGTCTCCTGAAGCAACAGTCAAGTATTGTAAGGCCAGAAGGGCTGTGACTTAGATGGTCGCGGAAACAAAACCTCCGGTGTGGGAGGAGTTCAGTGAGGCTATGAAGGATGACTTTCAGTTGGCCTCAAGGAAGTTCTGGCAAACCATCCAGCGACTCAGAAAGGGGAAACAGGGCCTGACTCAGGCTCTGTTCAGCTGGGGAGGGGGAACTGCTGACCCGGACTGGGGATGTTATCAGGCGGTGGAAAGAACACTTTGGGGACCTCCTGAACCTGGCTAACATGTCCTCAGTGGAGGAGGTCGAGTCTGAAGACTCAGGGGAAGCCCCACCCATTTCCCTGGCAAAGGTCTCTTAAGAAGCTCCTCGGCGGCAAGGCGCTGGGTGTGGATGAGATTCACCCTGAGATGCTGAAGGCTCTGGACATTGTTGGGCTGTCTTGGCTGACACGCCTCTTCAGTGTTGTGTGGAGGTCGGGGACAGTACCTGTGGAGTGGCAGACTGGGGTGGTGATTCCCTTTTTTTTTTAAAAGGGGGCCAGAGGGTCTGCTCCAATTATCGGGGCATCACGTTGCTCAGCCTCCCTGGGAAAGTCTACTCTAAGGCCCTGGAAAGGAGGCTCTGACCAATTGTCGTCGAACCTCAGATCCAGGAGGAACAATGCAGATTGCATCTTGGCCATGGAACAACGGGCCAACTCTTTACCTTTGCAGAAGTGCTGAGGGAGGCATGGGAGTTTGACCAGCTAGTCTACAATGTATTTTTTGGAGAAGGCTTATGACCGTGAACCCCGGGGCACACTGTGGGGGGTACTGCGGGAGTATGGAGTGCCGGAGCAATTGCCACAAGCCATCCGGTCCTTGTATAACCAAAGTGAAAGCTGTCTCCACATTTTCGGCGCAAAGTCAAACACGTTTTTGGTGGGTGTCAGACTTCGCCAAGGTTGTCCCTTGTCTCCGGTTCCGTTTTTGATATTCATGGACAGGATCTCAAGGTGCAGCCAATGTGAGGAGTGTGTCCGTTTAGGGAATCTCAGAATTGCATCTCTGCTCTTCGTAGATGATGTGGTTTTGTTGGCTTCATCAGAACGCGACCTCCAGCACGCACTGGGACGGATTGCAGCTGAGTGTGAAATGGCCGGGATGAGAGTCAGCACTTCCAAGTCTGAAGTCACGCTTCGCTACAGGAAAATGGTTGATTGCTCCCTCCGGGTGTAACACACACTAGGCAGAGGACACAATAGCACGACACAAGAGACGAGGTCAGAGTTCAAAAGTAGTCGTTACCGAAAAGCAGGGTACGGTAAAAGGCAGTCCAGTAATCCAAGCAAACAATACCAAAGGAGTAGGCGAAGGCAAGGTCCAGGGACAAAGCAAGGTAATCAAATCTTTTAGTACAAACAGATCTAAAAGGGTTAAGCAGAAGCGAGGTCCGGGGGTAGAGCAAAGATATACACAAGAAATCCAAACACTAGAGAAAGGCGGGCGCGAGTTGACGCTAGGCACAAAACGAACTGGCACAATGAGAGAGCGGCACAGAGACTGGATACACTGCAGGTAACAAGGCGCACAGATGAATCCAATCAGGGCGGGGAAAGTAATCATGCTGGAGGACACAGACACTGGGGCAGGAATAGTCCATGGGGCAGACGATATTTCGGTACACTCAAGGTGGCAAAACTTACTTATAATTTTTGAAAGGATCCATGTCTGTAGATGATATTTTGGTATGATAACCATTCCTGAGTGGCAGCTGTATCACAGTTATCAGCTCATGAAGTTAACCACCCGCTAAACTAAATTGCATTTTAGACGCTGGTGCATATCCTGGTTTAGCCTCATGGTCAGGACATTTTTCAATGTTCTATAATATTGTCTTTGGTATCATTTTAAAGGGGACCTTCTTAGCTTTCATTCAAGCCCTGTTGTGGATATTTCTCACAAATATAGAGGTCACTTGAGCTCTTCAACCCGTCAATAACACACATCTTTCTGCAATTTTCGCCTAAACTATATACTTTCTTTTAGCCCTGTGGCATCTAGGAATATCAGGGACACAAAACACAAAAACTGGAATACTCACAGGACTGTAAAGATTCAGAAAATGTATAATATACCCATACTATTTCATTGTGTGAGGTGACTGTGAGCCTTAAATGAGAACTAGACCAAAGCCAGTTAGGTCACAAACTGGTCTCTATACATTTGTTTAAATACACAATCAAAATACATGATAAAAAGGAATACCATAGTGAGGTAATGAACTATTTTAATATTTTAAACAACATTGACATTTACATATACTTAGTCAATGATACATGTAATCCCATATCATTAGTGGGTATATGTAATGGTAATGGGTAGGGTATTGGGTATATGTGAATATGGTTACATTATTGTTATCAATCTCTGGGTAACCAAGTCCAGAATCAACATCCTGTGCATCAATAGACTACTACCACAGTAATACCATCAGAATCATCACACTGTCATTCATCAAACTGCTCGTTTCTCTCATCATCTGACTCCCCAAGTTCAAAGTCCAGTTCTGGACCATCCTGCTGTTTTTGGTTACTGCAGGTCTGTAACCTGCACATGTCTGTGCATGGAAGTCCATTTGACAGGGACATGCAGCTTGGCATTTTGCATGAATGCACACACTTGCATGTTAGCATTTCCAAGACCACATCTGGTGCAGGTGGGGAGCGCATCCAGTAAATGGCCAGTTTGCCTTCATCGTCTGTCCATCCATACTCAGTAGGGCTTGGCACCACAGGGTTAACCTGCAGACAGCACTTCCATATTGCTGCCTGATAGTTGGCTCGTTGAACATGCATAAAGAGACAGTCTCTACATGGTGGCAGCTGGCTGGACTCAACCTCTCCCCTTTTGGTGCAGAAGAGCTGGTAACGCAGTTTGTTCACCTCAGCAGTGCTGCTATTAGCAACATACATCCGACACGTGAACTGCTCAATTTTCTGGAACAGCTCATCACTCACATTCCATGTCTGTCCCAGTTGACTAAAAGTCTCTTGGCAGGAAGTGTGCTTTTTCACTATCTCCAGGGCATTCAGCTTCCCTCGACCAGCGAATGCACTGACAGTGTCGCAGCCTGTGAAGGCATGTAAGCCAATTAGGCTGTCACAGATGCTGTCTCCAAGTGAACTTGCCAGTTTGGTGATGTCGACAAACCGTGTGCGGTTCTGAGTCCCACACTTCTGGTAGATGGGACAGGTGATGTCCTTCTGGAAGCCAAGACAAAGCACCATGACATCAGTGTCCTCAGCTGTGATGATAACTGACTTTGAGCCCGCATTTGCTGCATGCAATGCATGCAGGAGCAGACGGGTGTCAGCTTCTTCATGTGTGGAGTGCAGTTCTGCTGCTTCCTCACACCCATCTTCTGTCAACTTGTAGCAGGTTTCCTCACAGGTCATGTACAACACCTTGCCATGCAGCATAGCTCTGTATCGTGGGAGTTTCCACTCTTCCACCAGAAACTTGATGAGACTGGTCTTGTTGGAGGAACTGCACAGAAATTTTCTCCACTGCTGGACGTGGTGTCCCCCTGCAAGATTCTTGTACTGGAGAGTGATGTCTCCACCCCGGTTCAGTCGTTCAGCATCTTTGATCGAAGTCTGGTGATAGACATCAAAAACAACATCAATCCTCCCACTCTGTACTCCCTCATGGAGGACCTGGGTCAAGGCTGACTCTGCCACCTGTGCAAAGGTTTTGTTGTTGCCATTCATTTTTTGGACCAGGCTCATCCCATCAATGATGGAAGTAGATGGGATTGGGATGTCTTCTGCAGGAGATACATTCTTTTCAAGCTCTCTGGCAAGTGCAGCCTTGTTTGTTTTTCGTAAGGACCCATCAGCATTTGCCAGTGCCCATGGTAGTGGGCCCAATGGGTAGGCAAGGACATCCTTCAGATTCACCTTCCTGCTTTCAGCCACCAGGATCATGTGACTGAAAAGGTTTCTATCTGCCTTCAGAACCACATCCTGTGCTTTCTTTCCATGAGCTTGTTTTGTGCTGACATTGGAGAATGTTTTCAGACTTTGCTTGGTCATCTTGTCGTGGAATTTCACAGGTGGTGGGTCTGCATCTAACCTTGTTTGCTGGAATGCTTGGTAGGCCTCTTCTCCTTTCTCAAGAGCTCTCAAGAGATCTATGGTCACATCAGGTGGAGCCATGTTGCCAGTGGAGAGGCTAACCAAATCAATCTCATCAGGGGACATAGGATTGAGCCAGTTATTCTCCATAAGGTCCATGAGAGACTGGACATCTGCTTCATCTCTCTTGATCCTTGGACTCTGTAGATCTGGATGAGACCATTTGCACCTGCCTTGACCTGTCAGGTCTCTCAGCTGTCTGAGGTACATGCTTCTATACTCAGCTGTGAGATAATATTTGGTCACAGCTCCTGGCTTCAAGCTGAATCCCTTTGTCCCTCCAGCTGTTTGGGTGTCTTTGTTCACCGTTTCTTCTATAGCTTGGTCAACAGGGATTCGGCCAAAGGGATTGGTGGAGCCCAGTTGGACTGAGGAGCCTCCTTCCATGAATTCTGTGTACACATCTGGGTGTGTGATGGGCAGCTCAGACATCTGGGCGTAGTAGTAGGGGAGGTAGCGTGCATAATTCATCCTGTCATAAGCAAAGCACCATGGGATCATTGCTCGAATGCTAGCCAAGTGTAGCATCCAGTCTCCCTCTCTGGATGCTCGGATGAGCCCCAACAAGATTTCAACCATGTCCAAATAGGACATCCAGAAGTTCGAGAGGCTGCCGTTTCCACCTCTAAGGAACTCACGGTAGACTTCAAATAGATCCATGATGCGTGTACAAGAGCTGTTCTCGAGGACCTCCTTCAAAGCATGTTGTGAGACTTCTTTCCCAAGGCTGTCAATGGTCTTCAGTGTCTCATTCAGGTGAACCATGTCATTCCTGTGAGTTTCTTCCAACCAGGACAGGAAACCATTCAAGGTCAGTCGCATGAGAGCCTCATACAGGAGCTTGTGTAGTCGCACTGCCCTGTTGTACTTGCGGCCATCCATAACACCAGCAATTGAGCCTTCTGCAATCATGCCAGACTCAATGCAGAGGTCTTTGAGTCCAGCATCTTGGAAACGCTTTCCTATTATTGCCAGCAGTGTGCAGATGGTGTGGAATACCCCAAGCCTAACGATGATATCATGGAACTTGTCATGGTGTTTCCATGTGATCTCGACAGCCTTCGCATACAGGGCTTGGTCAAAGACACAGACAATCTTCCTCAGGCCTAAGCACTGCATGATGCTCAGTGACTGGTTAAGCACCTCGTTGACAGTAGACATTTGTGTCGCTGGAGCATTGATGGTAGGCAGATAGCCTATATTGTCGGGGATGACCGTCATCTCTCCTCGAGTCAGGATGTTGAAGCCTGTCCAGCTGCTGACTGACTGTTCTTCTTGTTGTGACATGCGTGCTAGGACCCAAAGGAGGTTTTTCTCTCTGGCAAGCTTAGTATTGGCTGCAGTATCGGCATCTGACTTTTTGCTTTGTGGTGGCCCTACCCGTTGTCCAGCATTGTAAGTTGGTAACATTGGTGGGGGTCCATCAATGCTTCTCTTCTTTGTTTTGGGAACAGTGGGCATGGGTTGGACAGGAAGTGGGTTGACTGGCTTTGCTTGCACAGCAATCCCATTGACTCTGTGAGATGTTCCCTCACCACTGAAAGTTTCTTCAAGACGGTCGATATTGTCCCAGGCTAAAGTTGTGAATATGCCAGGATGGATGTTAGCTGGAAGGGCAATGCCACTCCCTGATGATGAGAGTTTCTGGAGACACAGGGCAGTGTTGATCTCTTCCATCTGTGAATAGGACACACTGTGACCAAGTCGGTTGAGGATGTTTATCAACTCTACATTTCCTGTCAACGATTTGACACTGAATGGCAGAACAATGTGCTTGGAAGGCTTGGTATTTCCACATGTCACTGCATATACTATGTCATGGCCAAATGACTGCAGAAGGCACTGCACTCTCTGGGATGCATGATCAGGATCATTTGAGCCTGTGAGTAGAGAGTACAGGAAGATAATGAGCGACTCTGGAATGGTAGGACATTCTGCTTCTGGTTTGACTTCAGGCGGCCAGGTTTGAGGAACATCTTGACTTTTAATGTCTGCTCTCAATTTGATGGCTGCTTTGGCTATAACATTTTGTGCACTGACACTTTTCAGGGTCTGCAGCTCCCTTTTGAGAGACTGATTTTCTTTGGCAAGTTCCCTCATGGACAAGTTATCGGGATAGAGGAGGAATTTTCCTTTCTCATCAGGGAATATCTGCAAGGCTCCAGCAAACTCACTCTCCAGGTTTCGCCTTATGTGCTTCTTGGTTGATTCCTTGACTTGGGCAATGCCTTGGGAGTTCATTGAAGCTACCAGTTTAGAAGAGAGATCAGTCATTGTCATCACTTGAGGATTGCCAAAAAGCTCCATCCTGATGAAGAGGAACAGCTCATTGTATGCCTTATTCACAGCAGCTTCATACTGGGCTGCAGCATCATCATCTTCATTGCTGGCAACCTCTCCTTTGGAAACCTCTTCTTTGGTGTAAAGTCTATAGCATGACCTGTGGTAGTGCCCTTCAGCTGCTACAAGGTCTCTACTCACAATGGCAAGGATTCTGCTGTCCCTTTTCTTTGTGGCTGCACTCCTGATCTTTGCATCAGCTCGCAGTTCTCGACACTGCACCAGTACTTCTCTCGTATTCTGTCTCTTGGAATATTTGCTGTTTTTCTGACAAAATATACACTCTGCATCATAAGTCCTAGATGTACTTGGAGCATGTCGAGCTACTCTCTTAGATTGTTTCTCTTCAGCAGAGACACACCTTTTCTTTTCTTTTGCAAGGAGGCCATCAAGAATTTGCTTCATAGTGAAGATACTGCGACACTTTCTGTGGTAGTAGATTGCTGGAATCTGTCCCTCAGGAATGTCTTTTGCCAGTTTCAAAACTGGTGCATGATTTCGTATCTGAGCTGCCCTGAGCAGAGTTCTCCATGAGTCGACACTTTGTAGTGAAACCAGCTTATCTGTATCATCAGAACAGTGGATAATGCACTCCACCCGTGGGCGCTTTGGTATTGGGTAAAAACTTGCTTGTTCACCAGTGGCCATATTCAGTCAGTTTTCACCTGCCACATACAAACAAATACATGTAACTTAGGTGTATGAACACTACTAAAACAAAGTTTACTTTGCTTCACCAGCGTCATATTACCATTATTTATCTTACATAGCCACAAATAGATACATTACCTAGTTGCTATGCAACAGCTGTATTTTGTCCACATGAGGCCGCTAAAATCAACACAAGATGAAAGTTCCTCGTAGCCACTTTAACTAATCATATTAACATATACATTAAAAGAACATGCTAACATTATGGGAAATTAGCTTACAATCTTCTCCAGAGTGAGACAAGAAGATAGATACCAGTTTCCTCTATATGTGTTTAGTAGAAAGCTATCTGGCTGCACGTTAGCCTAGCTTAGCACAATGAATGGAAGTACACAGTACTGGTTATCCTTGGTTGTTGGCCAACTAAGAACTGTCCCAGAGTTTAAGCTAGGCTAATCAGTACCATGGGTGTTGAAATGCTATATTTGTAAAAATCTGGGCAAATACACAATCGTGAGAGGCACAGAAACAGGTTTCCTGAAAGAAAAATGAAATAGCTGCTCATTTGGAAAGGTTATCATGTATTATTTTACGTCTGTTAGTGTACCAAATAAAATGGCACCAGTGAAGTTGTGTCACCTTGGGTGATATCGATATCTGGTCTGACCCATGGACTAACTGACTTTGGTCTAGTTAGTTTCTTAGTAATAATGCCCTTCTAATTTTGCAGATTTGTCGGCTGCACATCCATGATGCGAATCTCCCGGTCCACCACATCCCAAAGGTGCTCTATTGGATTGAGATCTGGTGACTGTGGAGGCCATTTGAGTACAGTGAACTCATTGTCATGTTCAAGAAACCAGTCTGAGATGATTCGAGCTTTATGACATGGCGCATTATCCTGCTGGAAGTAGCCATCAGAAGATGGGAACACTGTGGTCATAAAGGGATGGACATGGTCAGCAACAATACTCAGGTAGGCTGTGGCATTGACACGATGTTCAATTGGTACTAAGGGGCCCAAAGTGTGCCAAGAAAATATCCCCCACACCATTACACCACCACCACCAGCCTGAACCGTTGATACAAGGCAGGATGGATCCATGCTTTCATGTTGTTGACGCCAAATTCTGACCCTCCCACCCGAATGTCGCAGCAGAAATCGAGACTCATCAGACCAGGCAACGTTTTTCCAATCTTCTATTGTCCAATTTTGGTGAGCCTGTGCGAATTGTAGCCTCAGTTTCCTGTTCTTAGCTGACAGGGGTGGCACCCGGTGTGGTCTTCTGCTGCTGTAGCCCATCTGCCTCAAGGTTCGACGTGTTGTGCGTTCAGAGATGCTCTTCTGCATACCTCGGTTGTAATGAGTGGTTATTTGAGTTACTGTTGCCTTTCTATCAGCTCGAAACAGTCTGGCCATTCTCCTCTGACCTCTGGCATCAACAAGGCATTTTCGCCCACAGAACTGCCGCTCACTGGATATTTTCTCTTTTTTGGACCATTCTCTGTAAACCCTAGAGATGGTTGTGCGTGAAAATCCCAGTAGATCAGCAGTTTCTGAAATACTCAGACCAGCCTGTGTGGCACCAACAACCATGCCACGTTCAAAGTCACTTAAATCACCTTTCTTCCCCATTCTGATGCTCAGTTTGAACTGCAGCAGATCGTCTTGACCATGTCTACATGCCTAAATGCATTGAGTTGCTGCCATGTGATTGGCTGATTAGAAATTTGCGTTAACGAGCAGTTGGACAGGTGTGCCTAATAAAGTGGCCGGTGAGTGTATGTAGTATATGGACACAACATCTTCCCCTTTTGAACAAATACTTCTAGTACCTTAGATTAGAACTGACAGCATTACACTCTGAATAATGTATGTAACCCAATAACATTCACTTTTTACATTTTCTTTTCCCTCCCCACATTAGTCAGCAGTATTTTTTTTCCACTTTCCCATGACAAAGTCTTTGGTCCAGCTAGGTGGATTTCTAATCCTGGTAAACCTGAGCTGGTTATCAGAGTTAGAGTCAGGTGGTTTATCAGTCTCTGGTTTAGTACAGTCCATTGGTCCGTCAGAGTCAGTATTCGGGATCAACTCTGGCAGTGCAGATAAGCGTGAGGCGTTCCAGATCCTTCCATCATCCAGTAAGTAAGTCGTTGGTCCTTTTTTTTGTCACAACAGTCCTTGGTTTTGTGAACTTCAGTTCTCCTTTCTTTACTTTCCATGGCTTCCTAATCTGTACTTTGTCACCGGACTGGAAATCAGTTGATTTAGCGTGTCTGTGAGCATCTGTGCATTCTTTTGTCTTCACTTGTTTTTGCCTCACACTTTCAGCACAGTGTGTCCATCTTTTGGAGGTACAGGCATCTCCATCACCTGTAGCTTTGTTCTCATTTGTCGACCATGGTGCAGTTCTGATGGGGATACTCCAGTCGTAGAATGAGGCGTTGCTCTGTAATCCATCAGGTAAATTCTCAGGAATGATTTCCAGGGTTCTCTTTGGATTGATGCGGTCTGTAGGCAGTCTTTAAGGCTTCTGTTGAATCTCTCAACTTCTCCATTGGATCTTGGATAATAAACTGAAGATCTCAGGTGTCTGATTTCCCTCTTTTTGAGAAAGTCAGAGAACTCAAAGCAGAGGAATTGAGGTCCATTATCACTGACCAGTTCTTTTGGATTCCCTTCTCAAGAGAAAACAGTGGTCAGGAACTGGATGACAGTAGCTGTGTCAGCACGCGGAGCAAAGGCTACTTCAGGCCATTTACTATAGTAGTATAACAGTGTTATGGCATATCTGCAATCAGCAGGTGCCATCTCAAATGGACCTACGATGTCCACGGAAACCTTTTCCCAGGCAGCAGCTGGTAGGGGAACGGTTTGGAGTGGAGCATCGTGGGTTACAGTCGACTTATCATTCCGTCCGCAGGCTGTACAGTTCTTAATCAATGTCTGTATCTGGGAGTCCATTTTGGGCCATCAATACAGTTCTCTGAGGCGTTGTTTAGTGTGCACAATGCCTTGGTGGGTTTCATGAGCAATATTAATTAGTCTTTTCTGCAATGACTCAGGCACTAGCAGCCGATGAGTACCTCTGACAATACAGTCATCCATGACTGCAAGCTCATGGCGGATCAGGAAGAATGTCTGTAAGTCAGGCTCAGTTGCTTTCTTTCGTGAGGGCCAGCCCTTCCATATCTGTGCATGGAGCTTTGTGAGCACTGGGCAGGCACAGCACTCAGACTGGAAGTCATCCACAGACACAGCACTCAGATCAGTGAGAATGATTCCACATTCTCTGCACATGCAGTGTCTGTCTCGGGAAGTGGGAGTCTAGATAGACAGTCAGCAACATAGTTCAAAGATCCATTTCTGTATTCAACATCATAGTCAAACTCCATCAGGTGAGCAGACCATCTGGGTATCCGGAGACCAGCATGGTTATTGCCTTTGGTAATCATGAGTGTTGTACGTGCTTGATGATCGGTGCGTAACAGGAATTTCCTTCCCCAGAGCCATGTATGCCATTTCTCAGCAGATCAGACGCAGGCCAGTGCTTCCTTCTCGGTGATGAAATATTTTCTCTCAGCGTCCGACAGACTGCGAGATGCAAAAGCAACAGTCTTTTCCTCACCAGTACTGTCCAGCTGAGTCAAGACGGCACCTAGCCCATAGCCTGAAGCGTCTGTAGAGACTATGGTAGGCTTGTTGGGTTTGAACAGCACTAGAGCAGGGCTATTCATGATCATCTTCTTGACTCGGTCAAATGCTGCTTGAGCTGCATCATTCCACTGGAATGAACTGTCCAGCAGAGCTCTCATAGGTTCAACAGTAGCGTAGTTGGGCACAAACTTGCTGTACCATGCACGCAGCCCAAGAAATGAGCGCAGGGTTTCAGGATCAGTAGGGGGCGGGGCATTCAGGATAGCAGTGACATGAGAGTCATCTGGCTGCAGACCTTCTGTACTGATCTTTTGGCCAAGAAAGCTCAGAGTAGTTTGACGGAGCTGACATTTGTCAACATTGAGTTTCAGTCCCGCTTCATTGATTTTGTGCAGCACAGCACGGAGATTGGCCTCATGTTCAGCTTCTGAGGATCCGTAATGATTACATCATCGAGGTAACATTGCACCCCTTTGAGGCCACTGAGGATCGTTGTCATCATCTTCTGAAATGTAGCAGGGGTAGAACTCAGTCCATAAGGAATTCTGCAGTATTGGTACAGGCCTTCATGCGTAATGAAAGCAGTGAGCCCTCTGCTCTCTTCATGCAGCTTCAGTTGATGGTATGCAGATTTGAGATCCAGGGTAGAGAACATGACAGATCCACGCAGCTCAGACAGTATGTCCTCAATCAGTGGTAAGGGATGGCTGTCAACGACTACTGTGTTGTTAGGTTCCATCAAATCGATGCACATGCGTATGCCACCTGTCTTCTTCTTAGTGACTACAATTGGGGATACCCATTCATATGCATCAACTTTCTCAATAATCCCATTTTCCTCCAGGTTCTTGAGTTCATCGGAAATGGCATCACGGACTGAAAGTGGTAAGCGTCGAAGCTTTTGTTGTACCGGCTTCACTTCTGGTCGTACCTTCACTTTGTGTGCAAAGTCCTTTGCACATCCAAACGCAGCTGAAGTCTCACTTTTCTGTTTGCTGGTAGTGGGCGGAGCTTCGGTTTGATGGAGTGTCGCACAGACATTGGCAGTCTCAGGTATTAACTGTCTTCCTTTGATCTGTAGCTGGAGAGCAGTCACCAGGTCCATACCTAGTATAGGTGTCCCTGTTTTCACTATGTAAAAGTCTGTGGAGGCACTCTTGTCATAGTAAGTAATGTCAGCTTTGAGACATCCTAGCACATTCATCTCTCTCTGGAATATGTAACAAGCTGCATTCTATGTTCACTTAGCTTACTTGAACCAAAATATTCACTGTAAACATTCTCAGGCAGTACAGAAACACCAGACCCCGTATCAACAAGTAATTCAACAGTGCATACCTGTGCAGTAGTAGAACCCAGCCGCTGAGGATGCACAAGCCAGTGCATCCTTAGTGCCGGTCCCAAGCCCGGACAAATGGGGAGGGTTGCGTCAGGAAGGGCATCCGGCGTAAAATCTTTGCCAAATCAAATATGCGGATCATAAATAAGACTTACATACCGGATCGGTCGAGGCCCGGGTTACCAACTACCGCCACCGGTACTGTTAACCAGCAGGGTGTCGGTGGAAACTATGCTACTGTTGGGCGAAGGAGAAGGAGAGGGGGAAAGCATGTCCAGAGGCAGCTAGAGAGGAGGAAGGGTAGGCATGTGGAGGTGAGAGTTGGAACTTTGAATGTTGGCACTATGACTGGTAAAGGGAGAGAGCTGGCTGACATGATGGAAAGAAGAAAGGTAGGCATACTGTGTGTGAAAGAGACCAGGTGGAAGGGGAGTAAGGCCAGGAGTATCGGAGGTGGCTTCAAACTCTTCTACCATGGTGTGAATGGGAGGAGTAAAGGGGTAGGGGTAATTCTGAAGGAAGAGTATGTCAAGAGCGTGCTGGAGGTGAAGAGAGTGTCAGACAGAGTGATGAGTATGAAGCTGGAAATTGAAGGTTTATTGCTGAATGTTATCAGCGCATATGCCCCGCAAGTTGGGTGTGAGATGGATGAAAAAGAAGAATTCTGGAATGAGTTGGACGACATGGTGGAGAGGGTACCCAAGGAGGAGAGAGTGGTGATTGGAGCGGACTTCAATGGACATGTTGGTGAAGGGAACAGAGGTGATGAGGAGGTGATGGGAAGGTATGGAGTCAAGAAGAGAAATGTGGAAGGACAGATGGTGGTGGATTTTGCGAAAAGGATGGAAATGGCTGTGGTGAATACATATTTCAAGAAGAGGGAGGAACACAGGGTGACGTGCAAGAGTGGAGGAAAGTGCACACAGGTGGACTATATCTTATGTAGAAGGCGCCATCTAAAAGGGATTGGAGACTGCAAGGTGGTGACAGGGGAGAACGTAGCTAGGCAGCATCGGATGGTGGTCTGTAGGATGACTTTGGAGACCAAGAAGAGGAAGCGAGTGAAGACACAGCCGAAGATCAAATGGTGGAAGTTGAAGAAGGAAGACTGTTGTGTGGAGTTCAGGCAGGAGTTAAGACAGGCACTGGGTGATAGTGAAGAGTTGCCAGATGGCTGGAAACCACTGCAGAAATAGTGAGAGAGACAGCTAGGAAGGTACTTGGTGTGTCATCAGGACAGAGGAAGGAAGACAAGGAGACTTGGTGGTGGAATGAGGAAGTACAGCAAATTATACAGAGGAAAAGGTTGGCAAAGAAGAAGTGGGATAGTAAGAGAGATGAAGAAAGTAGACAGGAGTACAAGGAGATGCAGCGTAAAGCAAAGAGAGAGGTGGCAAAGGCAAAAGAAAAGGCGTATGGTGAGTTGTATGACAGATTAGACACTAAGGAAGGAGAAAAGGACTTGTACCGATTGGCTAGACAGAGGGACCAAGCTGCAAAGGATGTGCAGCAAGTTAGGGCGATCAAGGATAGAGATGGAAATGTGCTGACAAGCGAGGAGAGTGTGCTAAGAAGGTGGAAGGAATACTTTGAGGGGCTGATGAATGAAGAAAATGAGAGAGAGAGAAGGTTGGATGATGTAGGGATAGTGAATCAGGAAGTTCAGCGGATTAGCAAGGAGGAAGTGAGGGCAGCTATGAAGAGGATGAAGAGTGGAAAGGCAGTTGGTCCTGATGACATACCTGTGGAGGCATGGAGATGTTTAGGAGAGATGGCAGTGGAGTTTTTAACTAGATTGTTTAACACAATCCTGGAAAGTGAGAGGATGCCTGAGGAGTGGAGAAGAAGCATACTGGTACCGATTTTCAAGAACAAGGGCGATGTGCAGAACTGTAACAACTACAGAGGTATAAAGTTGATCAGCCACAGCATGAAGATTTGGGAAAGAGTAATAGAAGCTAGGTTAAGAGGAGAGGTGACGATCAGCGAGCAGCAGTATGGTTTCATGCCACGAAAGAGCACCACAGATGCGATGTTTGCTTTGAGAATGTTGATTGAGAAGTATAGAGAAGGCCAGAAAGAGTTGCATTGTGTCTTTGTAGATTTAGAGAAAGCTTATGACAGAGTGCCGAGAGAGGAGGTGTGGTATTGTATGAGGAAGTCAGGAGTTGCAGAGAAGTATGTAGGAGTGGTGCAGGATACGTATGAGGGAAGTGTGACAATGGTGAGGTGTGCGGTTGGAATGACAGATGGGTTCAAGGTGGAGGTGGGATTACATCAAGGATCGGCTCTTAGCCCTTTCTTGTTTGCAATGGTGATGGACAGGTTGACGGACAAGATCAGGCAGGAGTCTCCATGGACGATGATGTTAGCGGATGACATTGTGATCTGTAGCGAGAGTAGGGTGCAGGTTGAGGAGAGCCTGGAGAGGTGGAGGGATGCACTGGAGAGAAGAGGAATGAAAGTCAGTAGGAGCAAGACGGAATACCTATGCGTGAATGAGAGAGAGGACAGTGGAATGGTCAGGATGCAAGGAGTGGAGGTGACAAAGGCATTTGAGTTTAAATACTTGGGGTCAACTGTCCAAAGTAACAGGGAGTGCAGTAGAGAGGTGAAAAAGAGAGTGCAGGCAGGTTGGAGTGGGTGGAGAAGAGTGTCAGGAGTGATTTGCGACAGAAGGGTATCAGCAAGAGTTAAAGGGAAAGTTTACAAGATGGTTGTGAGACCAGCTATGTTATATGGTTTGGAGACAGTGGCACTGACGAAAAGACAGGAGGCGGAGCTGGAGGTGGCAGAGTTGAAGATGCTAAGATTTTCACTGGGAGTAACGAAGAAGGACATGATTAGGAACGATTATATTAGAGGGACCGCTCAGGTTGGATGGTTTGGAGACAAAGCAAGAGAGGCAAGATTGAGATGGCTTGGACATGTGTGGAGGAGAGATCCTGAGTATATTGGCAGAAGGATGCTGAATATGGAGCTGCCAGGGAAGAGGAGAAGAGGAAGGCCAAAGAGGAGGTTTATGGATGTAGTGAGGGAAGACATGCAGGTGGCTGGTGTGACAGAGGAAGACGCAGAAGACAGGAAGAAATGGAAAGGGATGATCCGCTGTGGCGACCCCTAACGGGAGCAGCCGAAAGTAGCAGTAGAGATACCTGTGCAGTAGTAGGCGCAGTAATAGTAGCAGTACACATTAGCTTAGCAGCTGTTTCAGTAGTAGAACTAACAGTTAAGACAGTAATATCAGGCACAGTCACTTCATTAACAGACTTTTGGGAGGATTTGCACACTCTAGAAAAATGTCCCATCTTACCACATGTTTTACATTTGCAGTCCTTCGCAGGGCTAGATTTATCGTTGGCTAGGTGGTCAGCTGAACCACAACGATAGCATGTGTGGGTTGCATCCATTTTCTGAACGGTCTTGTATTTTGGCTTGCGCGCCTTCTTTTACACTTGAACGGCGGCGACGTGCTTTGTGTCACCGTCAGCAATTACTTTTGCATCAGCTATAGCAGCTTCAGTACGCCTAGCTACTTCCAAAGCGCTATCAAGTTTCAGGTCCTCCTCCATTAACAGTCTCTCACGGATACGAGGATTATTTGTCTTCTCTACGATCTGATCACGCAGCATTTCACTTTCCATATTGCCAAACTTACATTTTTTCACGAGCTCGCGCAGCGATGCCATACGTTGACTCACCCACAGCTCGAGCTCGTTGCCTAAAGCGGCACCTCTCCGTGACAACGTTCAGTTTCGGGGGGAAATACGCCTCCAAAGCCTGCACAGATCCATCGTATGTATCAGCCGTGAGCGGCAAGGGGCTGTAGATTCTTTCTCCCTCTGTTCCTAAGCAGTGAACTAGCAAGGCTCTCTTTCTCTCGGCAGGAAAGTCACTTCCCCCGATAGCAAGCAGGTAATTGTCGGAACAACTTTTTCCACGCAGCAAATGTGGTTTTCGGTTCACCTGGGCACTCCGGGAACACAGCAGGAGGTTGCAAGGGGAGCAAAGCCATCTCTTCGTCTCTGCTACTCTCGTCGCCACTTTGTTGTGTAGTTGGTTCAGTATCAAACATCAACACACGAAGCAGAGGAACAGGGGAGCAGGTACTTTACTTAGCACTTTTTTTCATCGACACGTTTTACTTCTTCTACTCCTTCTACACACACACGTAACTCCGAGTACCTGGAACATATTAACCATAGTAGTGCCACCTAGCGGTCTCCAACGTAAATAGCTTCAACAGAACACTGCATCACTATGTATGTGTAAGGACCTTTTAGAATCTGGAGATCTTTGGTGTTTAATTTGCCAGCATGCTTGTGTCTTTAAACGTTTCCTGTGTGGGTGTGGTTTCCAAACGTGTGGACCAATGGGATGTATTTGTCTTTAAATTTTGTTATCGGCCAATGATAGGATGAGGAGTGTTCTGCCCGCGAAATCGCGGGGTGGCAACGGTCGATCTCCTCGCGAAAAGGAGGGAGCTTGAAGATTCAGCAGGACTCCAAGGAGAGAGGTCCCATTTTTTTATCTCTCTCTCTGCGGCCCCGTTTGAGTGCCCGTTTCGCGGAGACTTTGTACACAGCCGTGTATTGGCCCGCATTTGAGGACCCGAGGGTTGCGATTGGCCCACGGTCGTGTGCTTGCTGGTGGGGTTTGTTTCGGGTCGGATTGCTTCGTTTCCCATCGGAGGACCATTGTCTTCGCCGGGGTTTTCGGAACGTTGCGACCTGTGGCCATCTTGCGGACGGAGGCCCTGCCGGGGAGCCGACGGCAAGCACAGCGCCGACCACCGGAGGCCCTGCCGGGGAGCCGACGGCAAGCACAGCGCCGACCATCCTCTGAACTACACACAGCCTCGCGGTCGTGGGAGCGTTGGGTCGTGAGTAACTTGGACAGAGCACTTATACACACACACCCACGCACTTTTGTCTCGTCGCCTGGGTATCGTAGGGTGTCTGCCTTGCCCTGCGCTTAGAGAACTGGTTTAATGTGCACCAACGGGCCCCAACAGAAAGCGCTTGGTATTTTGTATTCTTTTGATACTTTCTTTCTGTGTATTGTGAACGGTTGTCACACCCTGTGACATTTTAATGAGTTTAGTTGATCAACAGTACCACACTCGTGTGGTACTCTCTGTTTTTTCTCTCTCTCTCTCTCTCCCTCTCTCTCTCTCACACACTCTCTCTCTCTCATTATTATCCAATAAATTATATTATTATTAATTATATTTCGGGTGTATTGGCAGCTCATTTACTTTTGGAGTGCTGGTAATAAGCGTGTACGGTATTTCAGTACACAGCAGGGTTACACGATCTGCCTTAACCACAGGTTTGTTTAAATTCTGGGAAGATACACCATTCACTAGCCTTAGGTAAGTGTAGTATTTTCTCAGTGGAGGCACCGCGCTACTACACTGATAAATATCCTGGTTAATTATTTCTATTATCATTTATCACTATTATTGTCATTAGTGGCACTAGCCTACTAGTGCACAGGAGGTTCGGCCAGCTCAACATTCCACCGCTGAGAACTCAGGATCCTGTTGCGCCATTTGATTTGCTTGTAACACTTTAGTAACTGGTAGCATTAGGATGTTGTCTTGTTCAAATGTGCTTGGCGTTGCCCGCCAGTGAAGAAGGGGTTACATATGTATATGGACACAACAACTATCACACACATTGCACCCAGGGGTGTAGTGGGGGGTAAACCCAGCTAAACTCATTTTACCCACCTTCTTTAAATGAGACTGTTTACTCGCTTATTTTCTGATCAACTGTGTTAATAAATGAGGGGAAACAAGGTTGGTAAACTCTGCACTCGACAGAGTTTACCCACCTCTGTATTTACCACTACACCCCTGATTGTACTAAATTGTATCCCACACAGTTATATTCATGCGATATCTAACATCTAATTTATTATGTATTCAGAGCTGAGGGGATGAAGACATAAAGAAACTGAAACTACTGGAACCTTATGCCGCTGTGCTCACTAGTCTGGACTGCAGCGACACCGACTCCACATCGGAATCTGACAAAGAGAACGGAGACCCGCTGGAGCCACTGGTAGCTCTGTATGGTGCCAATCTGAGAGGCCTCTGCCCAAGTGAATTACAGGAGAAGAGTAAAGAGACCTTTTCCAAACTGGGGCAGGAATTAACACAGGACCAGTGTGTAAACCTTGAGCATATCACTAAAAATCAGGCCCAATCCCAGGCTTGGCACACACACAGAGCTGGACGGATAACTAGCACCATCGTACATCGTGTATGCACTGTAAGAGCCGAGACAGCTAAAACGAACTTAGTCAAACAGGTAATGCAAAGACAACAAAGACTTGTCCCATGTAAATGCAATAGATTGGGGAAGAAAGAAAGACGTCCCCGGTTAGCCTTAAAAGGGGTGCGAGTTGACGGAATTCGGTAAAAATTGAGCGTTTTGTTTTGTTTGTCAAAATGATTCTGGGAACCGACTGCACAACACGACATGATGATGCCGACCACTTCCTTGCTGCAGCCGACATGCACAGTAGAACCTGCGTGACGTTCGAGTGGCACAGACTGATAGTGCCCCTATAAAAACTTGCAAGAAACGTTAACAAACTAGCTAGCAAACGTTAGCTTGTAGCTGCTAGCGATGCGATGTTTAAAATGGCGGCATTCACAAACAGTGAAATTTGCAGGACGTAACCAAGACGTAAGGAACGTAGTTCATGCGTATGACGTACTTCCACCCTAAGCCCCCGGGGCTTACTGCTGTGGCCCTGCCTTTTTAAAAGTTTTTATGGCAGGGCTTAAGTTCTCGGATAAGCCCGCCTGAAGCCCCAGGAAAGCCAAAGGAAACACAACAGGAACCAATAGGCCGAGTTCAAGCACTAGGTTAAGCCCATAGTGGAAATGGGGCTATTGATATTGTAGTAACAAGACAGCACTCTGGAGAGGTCTGGAAAGTCAGAACCAACAAAACTGGAGGTGACGCGTAGGCAGGAGTCACAGAGGTATCAGGCACAGGAGACACAGGAGATGAGTAGTCAGGATGCTGAGAATGATCCAGGGTGGAAACGGAACACAGGCAGGCGCCAGAGCAATTCCGGCCCCACCCTGTCACCTCCCCAGTAGTCCAGTCAGGGTGAGGGTTATGGTGTTGCAGCCAGGGTAGGCCAAAGATAAGAGGATGCATTGGGGAAACGGGGGTGGTTTGATGGGTAACTCTGCAGAGTGGACGACCATCCTGAGCGTTGGCCTCTAGAGGCTCAGACAAGGGAACGTGACTGAGTTTCAGCCGTTTGTCTAACCCCCAGTCCATAAAATTCCCATCCGCCCCAGAGTGCACTAACATTGAAGATGAGATGAGCCGTGCCTGAGTGGGTCGAGAGGAATCATTGGAAAAAGTTGTACGGCTCACCAGCGCCCCCTGCCTTACTGATGAGCACGTGCGTTTACCAGACAGGAGGAGATGAAGTGGCCCAGCTGAGCGCAGTAAATGCATCTTCCCTCCTGCAGGCGGCGCTGCCGTTCTTCGGGAGTGAGTCTGGCTCTGCCAAATTGCATCGGTTCCTCCGGAGCAGCAGGGGACGACGAAGAGACGGTCACCGGAACGGCACGGGCGGACGGACGCCGGGGAGGAGGACTAGTGACCGCAGGCTGCCCCCTCTGGACAGGCGGGAGGCCAACAGGCGTGGGTCTTTCCTGCTCTCTCACTTGGAGCCGGGTGTCAATCTTAATGGCGAGGAGCGAGGACTGGCTCTGGAGCTGGATTAGCAGGATTAGGAACGAGAGTGTCCATGTGTGCAGCAGCCTGCTGAAACCGGGTAGTCGCCTCCTGGAACTGGGTAGCCTGGGTATCGAAGGTTTTCTGGAAAGCCTCATGGTGTGCTGCCATCTCCTTCACCCCTGCACAAATAGCAGCGAATTGCTCCTCCTGTTGGTGGGTTCGCTTTCCTTGGGCTTGGAGTGTAGCGCGCAATGTGTCGGCTGAGTCCATAGTATGGCCAGTTCGTACTGTAACACACACTAGGCAGAGGACTCAATAGCACGACACAAGAGACGAGGTCAGAGTTGAAAAGTACTCTTTACTGAAAAGCAGGGTACAGTACACGGAAAATGCAGTCCAGTAATCCAAGCAAACAATACCAAAGGAGTAGGCGAAGGCGAGGTCCAGGGACAAAGCAAGGTAATCAAATCCAATAGTCTAAACAGATGATCCAAAAGGGTTAGGCAAAAGCGAGGTCTGGGGGCAGAGCAAAGATATAGGCCAGAAATACAAACACTAGAGAAACGCTGGCATGAGTTGACACCAGGCACAAAACAAACTGGCACAGAAAGGGGGGGGAGCACAGATACTAAATACACTGGAGGTAACAAGGCACAGATTAATCCAATCAGGGCGGGGAAAGTAATCATGCAGGAGGACACAGACACTGGGGCAGGAAGTGAAGTTTCTGAAACGAGAGGAGAGGTGAGACTCTCAAAATAAAAGACCAGGCAATAGGCAGACATGACATTGTCACCTTCTTAAAATAATGGCCAAAGTCATATTTTCAAGTTTTTCAAAAAACAGAATAAACTGACAAAGTTTTTTTCAGTTTCAGTTTATTCTATGTCTAGTTGGTACCCCTCCACCTCTCGCACCAGCTCAGGCTCCTTCTCTGCCAGAATAAACTGACAAATTTTGTTTCAGTTTCAGTTTATTCTGTTTTTTGAAAAACTTGAAAATATGACTTAGGCCATTATTTTAAGAAGGTGACGACATAAAGAAAACAAAATCTAGGGCACAGAGTGGGGTGTGTCACCGGATTGGGGATGAGTTGTTGCCTCAAGTGAAGGAGTTCAAGTATCTCGGGATCTTGTTTACGAGTGAGGGTAGGATGGAGGGGAAGATTGACAGGCGGATTGGTGCAGCATCAGCAGTAATGGGAACATTGTACCAAACCGTTGTGGTGAAGAGGGAACTGAGTTGGAAGGCAAAGCTCTAAATTTACCGGTCAGTCTTCATTCCAACCGTCACCTATGGTCATGACCCTTAGGTAGTGACCAAAAGGGTGAGATCGCGAATACAAGGGGCTGAAATTACTTTCCTCTGTAGGGTGTCTGGGCTCAGCCTTAGAGATAGGGTGAGGACCTCGGACATCCAGAGGGATTTTGGAGTAGAGCCGCTGCTCCTTCATGTAGAAAGGAGCCAGTTGAGGGGGTTCGGGGATCTGATTAGGATGCCTCCTGAGCACCTACATTTGGAGGTTTTCCGGGAACGTCCAACTGGGAAGAAACGCCGGGGTAGACCCAGAGCTCGCTGGACTACATGTCCAATCTGGCCTGGGAATGCCTTGGGATCCCCCAGGAGGAGCTGGAAGGTGTTGCTGGGGAGAGGGACGTCTGGATTGCCCTACTTAGCTTGCTGCCACCGCGACCCGACCCCGGAGAAGCAGCTGATGATGAGATGAGATGAATTGTTCAAAGTAACGGGAAGTGCAGAAGAGAGGTGAACAAGAGAGTACAGTCAGGGTGGAGTGGGTGGAGAAGAGTGTCAGGAGTGATTTGCGATAGAAGGGTACCAGCAAGAGTTAAAGCGAATATTTACGAGATGGTTGTGAGACCAGCTATGTTGTGGTTTGGAGACAGTGTCACTGACGAAAAGACAGGAGGCAGAGCTGGAGGTGGCAGAGTTGAAGATGCTAAGATTTTCATTGGAAGTGAGGGAGGAGGACAGGACAGGATTAGGAACGAGTATATTGGAGGGACAGCTCATGTTGGACAGTTTGGAGACAAAGCAAGAGAGACAAGATTGAGATGGCTTGGACATGTGTGGAGGAGAGATGCTGGGTATATTGGGAGAAGGATGCTCAATATGGAGCTGCCAGGGAAGCGGGAAAGAGGAAGGCCAAAGAGGAGGTTTATGGATGTGGTGAGGAAGGACATGCAGGTGGCTGGTGTGACAGAGGAAGTTACAGAGGACAGAAAGAAATGGAAACGGATGATCCGCTGTCGCGACCCCTAACGGGAGCAGCTGAAAGTAGTAGTGGTAGTCCTACATTTTAGCCACTCTGGTCAGACTTCCCCACAGTTGGTTGCAGCGGTGGGATCCAGGCCTTCCTGAGAAAGGAAACTTCAAGCAACTGATGTGCTGAAGTCCATCATGACCTTGACCAGCAGGGAGCAACGGTCAACTGCCAGATCAACTAGGTTGTGCTGAACTGTCCAGTCTTTGGTGATATCTGGTGTGGAAAGCCTCATGGTGTGCTGCCATCTCCTTCACCCCTGCACAAATAGCAGCGAATTGCTCCTCCTGTTGGTGGGTTCGCTTTCCTTGGGCTTGGAGTGTAGCGCGCAATGTGTCGGCTGAGTCCATAGTATGGCCAGTTCGTACTGTAACACACACTAGGCAGAGGACTCAATAGCACGACACAAGAGACGAGGTCAGAGTTGAAAAGTACTCTTTACTGAAAAGCAGGGTACAGTACACGGAAAATGCAGTCCAGTAATCCAAGCAAACAATACCAAAGGAGTAGGCGAAGGCGAGGTCCAGGGACAAAGCAAGGTAATCAAATCCAATAGTCTAAACAGATGATCCAAAAGGGTTAGGCAAAAGCGAGGTCTGGGGGCAGAGCAAAGATATAGGCCAGAAATACAAACACTAGAGAAACGCTGGCATGAGTTGACACCAGGCACAAAACAAACTGGCACAGAAAGGGGGGGGAGCACAGATACTAAATACACTGGAGGTAACAAGGCACAGATTAATCCAATCAGGGCGGGGAAAGTAATCATGCAGGAGGACACAGACACTGGGGCAGGAAGTGAAGTTTCTGAAACGAGAGGAGAGGTGAGACTCTCAAAATAAAAGACCAGGCAATAGGCAGACATGACATTGTCACCTTCTTAAAATAATGGCCAAAGTCATATTTTCAAGTTTTTCAAAAAACAGAATAAACTGACAAAGTTTTTTTCAGTTTCAGTTTATTCTATGTCTAGTTGGTACCCCTCCACCTCTCGCACCAGCTCAGGCTCCTTCTCTGCCAGAATAAACTGACAAATTTTGTTTCAGTTTCAGTTTATTCTGTTTTTTGAAAAACTTGAAAATATGACTTAGGCCATTATTTTAAGAAGGTGACGACATAAAGAAAACAAAATCTAGGGCACAGAGTGGGGTGTGTCACCGGATTGGGGATGAGTTGTTGCCTCAAGTGAAGGAGTTCAAGTATCTCGGGATCTTGTTTACGAGTGAGGGTAGGATGGAGGGGAAGATTGACAGGCGGATTGGTGCAGCATCAGCAGTAATGGGAACATTGTACCAAACCGTTGTGGTGAAGAGGGAACTGAGTTGGAAGGCAAAGCTCTAAATTTACCGGTCAGTCTTCATTCCAACCGTCACCTATGGTCATGACCCTTAGGTAGTGACCAAAAGGGTGAGATCGCGAATACAAGGGGCTGAAATTACTTTCCTCTGTAGGGTGTCTGGGCTCAGCCTTAGAGATAGGGTGAGGACCTCGGACATCCAGAGGGATTTTGGAGTAGAGCCGCTGCTCCTTCATGTAGAAAGGAGCCAGTTGAGGGGGTTCGGGGATCTGATTAGGATGCCTCCTGAGCACCTACATTTGGAGGTTTTCCGGGAACGTCCAACTGGGAAGAAACGCCGGGGTAGACCCAGAGCTCGCTGGACTACATGTCCAATCTGGCCTGGGAATGCCTTGGGATCCCCCAGGAGGAGCTGGAAGGTGTTGCTGGGGAGAGGGACGTCTGGATTGCCCTACTTAGCTTGCTGCCACCGCGACCCGACCCCGGAGAAGCAGCTGATGATGAGATGAGATGAATTGTTCAAAGTAACGGGAAGTGCAGAAGAGAGGTGAACAAGAGAGTACAGTCAGGGTGGAGTGGGTGGAGAAGAGTGTCAGGAGTGATTTGCGATAGAAGGGTACCAGCAAGAGTTAAAGCGAATATTTACGAGATGGTTGTGAGACCAGCTATGTTGTGGTTTGGAGACAGTGTCACTGACGAAAAGACAGGAGGCAGAGCTGGAGGTGGCAGAGTTGAAGATGCTAAGATTTTCATTGGAAGTGAGGGAGGAGGACAGGACAGGATTAGGAACGAGTATATTGGAGGGACAGCTCATGTTGGACAGTTTGGAGACAAAGCAAGAGAGACAAGATTGAGATGGCTTGGACATGTGTGGAGGAGAGATGCTGGGTATATTGGGAGAAGGATGCTCAATATGGAGCTGCCAGGGAAGCGGGAAAGAGGAAGGCCAAAGAGGAGGTTTATGGATGTGGTGAGGAAGGACATGCAGGTGGCTGGTGTGACAGAGGAAGTTACAGAGGACAGAAAGAAATGGAAACGGATGATCCGCTGTCGCGACCCCTAACGGGAGCAGCTGAAAGTAGTAGTGGTAGTCCTACATTTTAGCCACTCTGGTCAGACTTCCCCACAGTTGGTTGCAGCGGTGGGATCCAGGCCTTCCTGAGAAAGGAAACTTCAAGCAACTGATGTGCTGAAGTCCATCATGACCTTGACCAGCAGGGAGCAACGGTCAACTGCCAGATCAACTAGGTTGTGCTGAACTGTCCAGTCTTTGGTGATATCTGGTGTGGAAAGCCTCATGGTGTGCTGCCATCTCCTTCACCCCTGCACAAATAGCAGCGAATTGCTCCTCCTGTTGGTGGGTTCGCTTTCCTTGGGCTTGGAGTGTAGCGCGCAATGTGTCGGCTGAGTCCATAGTATGGCCAGTTCGTACTGTAACACACACTAGGCAGAGGACTCAATAGCACGACACAAGAGACGAGGTCAGAGTTGAAAAGTACTCTTTACTGAAAAGCAGGGTACAGTACACGGAAAATGCAGTCCAGTAATCCAAGCAAACAATACCAAAGGAGTAGGCGAAGGCGAGGTCCAGGGACAAAGCAAGGTAATCAAATCCAATAGTCTAAACAGATGATCCAAAAGGGTTAGGCAAAAGCGAGGTCTGGGGGCAGAGCAAAGATATAGGCCAGAAATACAAACACTAGAGAAACGCTGGCATGAGTTGACACCAGGCACAAAACAAACTGGCACAGAAAGGGGGGGGAGCACAGATACTAAATACACTGGAGGTAACAAGGCACAGATTAATCCAATCAGGGCGGGGAAAGTAATCATGCAGGAGGACACAGACACTGGGGCAGGAAGTGAAGTTTCTGAAACGAGAGGAGAGGTGAGACTCTCAAAATAAAAGACCAGGCAATAGGCAGACATGACATTGTCACCTTCTTAAAATAATGGCCAAAGTCATATTTTCAAGTTTTTCAAAAAACAGAATAAACGGACAAAGTTTTTTTCAGTTTCAGTTTATTCTATGTCTAGTTGGTACCCCTCCACCTCTCGCACCAGCTCAGGCTCCTTCTCTGCCAGAATAAACTGACAAATTTTGTTTCAGTTTCAGTTTATTCTGTTTTTTGAAAAACTTGAAAATATGACTTAGGCCATTATTTTAAGAAGGTGACGACATAAAGAAAACAAAATCTAGGGCACAGAGTGGGGTGTGTCACCGGATTGGGGATGAGTTGTTGCCTCAAGTGAAGGAGTTCAAGTATCTCGGGATCTTGTTTACGAGTGAGGGTAGGATGGAGGGGAAGATTGACAGGCGGATTGGTGCAGCATCAGCAGTAATGGGAACATTGTACCAAACCGTTGTGGTGAAGAGGGAACTGAGTTGGAAGGCAAAGCTCTAAATTTACCGGTCAGTCTTCATTCCAACCGTCACCTATGGTCATGACCCTTAGGTAGTGACCAAAAGGGTGAGATCGCGAATACAAGGGGCTGAAATTACTTTCCTCTGTAGGGTGTCTGGGCTCAGCCTTAGAGATAGGGTGAGGACCTCGGACATCCAGAGGGATTTTGGAGTAGAGCCGCTGCTCCTTCATGTAGAAAGGAGCCAGTTGAGGGGGTTCGGGGATCTGATTAGGATGCCTCCTGAGCACCTACATTTGGAGGTTTTCCGGGAACGTCCAACTGGGAAGAAACGCCGGGGTAGACCCAGAGCTCGCTGGACTACATGTCCAATCTGGCCTGGGAATGCCTTGGGATCCCCCAGGAGGAGCTGGAAGGTGTTGCTGGGGAGAGGGACGTCTGGATTGCCCTACTTAGCTTGCTGCCACCGCGACCCGACCCCGGAGAAGCAGCTGATGATGAGATGAGATGAATTGTTCAAAGTAACGGGAAGTGCAGAAGAGAGGTGAACAAGAGAGTACAGTCAGGGTGGAGTGGGTGGAGAAGAGTGTCAGGAGTGATTTGCGATAGAAGGGTACCAGCAAGAGTTAAAGCGAATATTTACGAGATGGTTGTGAGACCAGCTATGTTGTGGTTTGGAGACAGTGTCACTGACGAAAAGACAGGAGGCAGAGCTGGAGGTGGCAGAGTTGAAGATGCTAAGATTTTCATTGGAAGTGAGGGAGGAGGACAGGACAGGATTAGGAACGAGTATATTGGAGGGACAGCTCATGTTGGACAGTTTGGAGACAAAGCAAGAGAGACAAGATTGAGATGGCTTGGACATGTGTGGAGGAGAGATGCTGGGTATATTGGGAGAAGGATGCTCAATATGGAGCTGCCAGGGAAGCGGGAAAGAGGAAGGCCAAAGAGGAGGTTTATGGATGTGGTGAGGAAGGACATGCAGGTGGCTGGTGTGACAGAGGAAGTTACAGAGGACAGAAAGAAATGGAAACGGATGATCCGCTGTCGCGACCCCTAACGGGAGCAGCTGAAAGTAGTAGTGGTAGTCCTACATTTTAGCCACTCTGGTCAGACTTCCCCACAGTTGGTTGCAGCGGTGGGATCCAGGCCTTCCTGAGAAAGGAAACTTCAAGCAACTGATGTGCTGAAGTCCATCATGACCTTGACCAGCAGGGAGCAACGGTCAACTGCCAGATCAACTAGGTTGTGCTGAACTGTCCAGTCTTTGGTGATATCTGGTGTGGAAAGCCTCATGGTGTGCTGCCATCTCCTTCACCCCTGCACAAATAGCAGCGAATTGCTCCTCCTGTTGGTGGGTTCGCTTTCCTTGGGCTTGGAGTGTAGCGCGCAATGTGTCGGCTGAGTCCATAGTATGGCCAGTTCGTACTGTAACACACACTAGGCAGAGGACTCAATAGCACGACACAAGAGACGAGGTCAGAGTTGAAAAGTACTCTTTACTGAAAAGCAGGGTACAGTACACGGAAAATGCAGTCCAGTAATCCAAGCAAACAATACCAAAGGAGTAGGCGAAGGCGAGGTCCAGGGACAAAGCAAGGTAATCAAATCCAATAGTCTAAACAGATGATCCAAAAGGGTTAGGCAAAAGCGAGGTCTGGGGGCAGAGCAAAGATATAGGCCAGAAATACAAACACTAGAGAAACGCTGGCATGAGTTGACACCAGGCACAAAACAAACTGGCACAGAAAGGGGGGGGAGCACAGATACTAAATACACTGGAGGTAACAAGGCACAGATTAATCCAATCAGGGCGGGGAAAGTAATCATGCAGGAGGACACAGACACTGGGGCAGGAAGTGAAGTTTCTGAAACGAGAGGAGAGGTGAGACTCTCAAAATAAAAGACCAGGCAATAGGCAGACATGACATTGTCACCTTCTTAAAATAATGGCCAAAGTCATATTTTCAAGTTTTTCAAAAAACAGAATAAACGGACAAAGTTTTTTTCAGTTTCAGTTTATTCTATGTCTAGTTGGTACCCCTCCACCTCTCGCACCAGCTCAGGCTCCTTCTCTGCCAGAATAAACTGACAAATTTTGTTTCAGTTTCAGTTTATTCTGTTTTTTGAAAAACTTGAAAATATGACTTAGGCCATTATTTTAAGAAGGTGACGACATAAAGAAAACAAAATCTAGGGCACAGAGTGGGGTGTGTCACCGGATTGGGGATGAGTTGTTGCCTCAAGTGAAGGAGTTCAAGTATCTCGGGATCTTGTTTACGAGTGAGGGTAGGATGGAGGGGAAGATTGACAGGCGGATTGGTGCAGCATCAGCAGTAATGGGAACATTGTACCAAACCGTTGTGGTGAAGAGGGAACTGAGTTGGAAGGCAAAGCTCTAAATTTACCGGTCAGTCTTCATTCCAACCGTCACCTATGGTCATGACCCTTAGGTAGTGACCAAAAGGGTGAGATCGCGAATACAAGGGGCTGAAATTACTTTCCTCTGTAGGGTGTCTGGGCTCAGCCTTAGAGATAGGGTGAGGACCTCGGACATCCAGAGGGATTTTGGAGTAGAGCCGCTGCTCCTTCATGTAGAAAGGAGCCAGTTGAGGGGGTTCGGGGATCTGATTAGGATGCCTCCTGAGCACCTACATTTGGAGGTTTTCCGGGAACGTCCAACTGGGAAGAAACGCCGGGGTAGACCCAGAGCTCGCTGGACTACATGTCCAATCTGGCCTGGGAATGCCTTGGGATCCCCCAGGAGGAGCTGGAAGGTGTTGCTGGGGAGAGGGACGTCTGGATTGCCCTACTTAGCTTGCTGCCACCGCGACCCGACCCCGGAGAAGCAGCTGATGATGAGATGAGATGAATTGTTCAAAGTAACGGGAAGTGCAGAAGAGAGGTGAACAAGAGAGTACAGTCAGGGTGGAGTGGGTGGAGAAGAGTGTCAGGAGTGATTTGCGATAGAAGGGTACCAGCAAGAGTTAAAGCGAATATTTACGAGATGGTTGTGAGACCAGCTATGTTGTGGTTTGGAGACAGTGTCACTGACGAAAAGACAGGAGGCAGAGCTGGAGGTGGCAGAGTTGAAGATGCTAAGATTTTCATTGGAAGTGAGGGAGGAGGACAGGACAGGATTAGGAACGAGTATATTGGAGGGACAGCTCATGTTGGACAGTTTGGAGACAAAGCAAGAGAGACAAGATTGAGATGGCTTGGACATGTGTGGAGGAGAGATGCTGGGTATATTGGGAGAAGGATGCTCAATATGGAGCTGCCAGGGAAGCGGGAAAGAGGAAGGCCAAAGAGGAGGTTTATGGATGTGGTGAGGAAGGACATGCAGGTGGCTGGTGTGACAGAGGAAGTTACAGAGGACAGAAAGAAATGGAAACGGATGATCCGCTGTCGCGACCCCTAACGGGAGCAGCTGAAAGTAGTAGTGGTAGTCCTACATTTTAGCCACTCTGGTCAGACTTCCCCACAGTTGGTTGCAGCGGTGGGATCCAGGCCTTCCTGAGAAAGGAAACTTCAAGCAACTGATGTGCTGAAGTCCATCATGACCTTGACCAGCAGGGAGCAACGGTCAACTGCCAGATCAACTAGGTTGTGCTGAACTGTCCAGTCTTTGGTGATATCTGGTGCGGAAACAGTCTGACAGGGGTGTGAGGATGGAGCAGGCAGGCAAGCAGAAGGAGCAGAGGTGGAATCGAGTCCAGCAGCAGTGTGCCCAGCCTCAGGAGGGAGTGCAGAAGGACCGTCAGGAGTGCCTGCAGCTGTTGGAAGGTGCAGCAACCGTCTTTAACCTCTCTGCCGAGCTCAAGGCAGAGTACTCTTACAACCAAGCTATTTGGGAGAGGCCTGATGCGCAGCCATTGGGGACATCCAGTGTAGAACATTTCAGTCAAGTGAGGTTCCCTTACTGGAGAGGTCCAAGGATTCATGAAGAACGGAATGGCTCCGAGAGTTTTTCAAGGACCTTGCTTTACCCCCCCCCTCCCCAAAGTCCACTGGTGTTGCTGCAGAGCCATGGGAGCAGGGAATGATCATCCTGGAAGCTCCTAGCTCCAAAGGCACACAATTGGCGGCAAGGATCTGATGGTCGCCTCTACATGAACCCAGGAAACTTTGTGTGGATTCGGCAGCAACCTTCTGATGGAGCAGCCCTTTTTAGGGACAGCGCTGCGCCCCCAACCAGGGGAAGGCCCTAGAACATCTTGGCTAAAAACAGCTGTTTCCCGTGTCTCCTGACTGGAATACCGCGTCCAGTGGGAAATCCATTTCTTGTGGGAGAAATACAAGTTTTTACACTACTGACTTTTGGAACCTGGAACATTAGGACTCTTCTTGATTGGAATGACTGATAGACCAGAACAACGAACTGCCCTTATTGCACAACAACTCTCTCGTTTCAACATCGATCTTGCGGCTCTCCAAGAGACAAGACTTGCAGATGAAGGCCAACTCGAAGAAAAAGGTCTCAGATATAGGTTCATATGGAAAGGATTAATGGAAACGGACTGCCAAATTTTTGGAGTCGGCTTTGCGATCAGATCCAAACTTGTCCGTGACCTGAATCTAACACCTGTCTGCATAAACGAACGGACTGATCATAGGCTGGTCATCTCCAAGCTCCATCTGCGACTCAAACCCAAGCCTAGACGCCCTGCCATGACCATCCCGCTAAAGAAAATCGACATCCGAAAGCTTGAAGATCTCAGCGTAAGAAGAAGCTTCCGGAATAACGTCATGGAAATCCTCAAGGATGTTGCCCTCATCGAAAACAACCCCATATCAAACTGGATAAACCTAAAAACGACCCTTCTCGAAATTGGTATTCTGAAAAGACGTCACCAGGATCTGTTTGATAAGAACAACCAGGAAAATTTCAACCTGATCAGCCCAAAGAATCAGACTCGTCTCTCCTGGGAGAAAGATAGAACCTCCAAGACGAAAAAAGAGCACTACAAGAACTGAAGTCAAACACCCAAGCTCAACTCCGCTCTATGAAGGATGCTTGGTGGCAAAGTAAAGCCCTTGAGATCCAGGGCTACGCAGACCATAACCACCTTCACGACTTCTTCTCTGCTACCCGTGCCATCTACGGGCCCATCAAGCCAGCACCAACACCAATGAAAGCAGAGGACAATGTAACAATTCTGAGGGACGACATAGCCATCAGTCAACGATGGAAACAGCACTTCCACCAGCTCCGCTGCAAACCATCACTAACATCTCTGGACTGCCTAGATGGCTTACCTACTCTGCCACAAAAACCGTGGATATCTGCACCTCCTTCCACCAAGGAGCTTCAAACAGTGATCGCTCAGATGCGCAACAACAAAGCGGCTGGCCCTGATGGAATCCCTGCAGAACTGTACAAGTATGGAGGACTACCTCTTCAGAAGCAACTGTACGAAATCATCCTGCAGATCTGGAAAACCCGGACCGTCCCAGCTGATTTCAGAGACGCAAACATCATTACCATTTTCAAAAAAAGGGACCGAGGAGTGTGCGGCAATTACAGAGGAATTTCCCTCCTCTCAACAGCTGGGAAAATTTTGTTGTGTATCCTTCTGAATCGTCTCACCACCCTGGCTGAAGAAGTTCTCCCTGAATCCCAAAACAGTCATCGATCCCATGACAGCTCATGGAGAAGGCAAGAGAACAACAGAAGACGATGTTTTTCATCTTTTTCGACCTTGAGAAAGCATTTGATTCTCTTCCGAGAGCCACTTTGTGGGGTGTGCTATCCAAATCTGGATGCCCTGACCATTTCATCCAGATGATTCGCGCCCTCCATGAGGACATGAAAGGCTGTGTCTGTTTCCGTGGAACCCTTTCCGAGCCTTTCCTCATGGATTGTGGTGTAAAGTAAGGCTGTGTTCTATCACCTACATTATTTTCCATATACCTTGCTGCTCTCTTGCAGAAGACAGATCGGTCACTCGACGGTAAAGTCAATATCCATTACCACTTTGATGGCAGCCTGTTCAATCTCCAGCGCTTGAAGTCTAAGAAAAAGACATCCACCAACGTCATCATTGAGCTTCAGTATGCCGATGATAATTCTGCTCCTGCCATGACTCCAGAAGGTCTTCAGTCGATCACCAACTCCTTTGTTCAGGCCTACGAAACTTTTGGTTTTTCTGTGAACATCAAGAAAACCAAAACGCTTGCTGTTGTGCCTTAGGATACCCCAGGATTTCTGCTTCAAATCACCATCCATTGCCAACCTATAGAACAAGTTCAATCCAGACAGCTGGCTGATATGATGGAAAGAATAAAGGTAGGCATACTGTGTGTGCAAGAAACCAATTGGAAGGGGAGTAAGGCCAGGAGTATCAGAGGTGGGTTCAACCTCTTCTACCATGGTGAGAATGGGAGGAGGAATGGGGTAAGCGTAATTCTGAAGGAAGAGTATAGTGTGCTGGAGGTGAAGCGAGTGCCAGACAGAGTGATGAGTATGAAACTGGAAATCAAAGGTGTATTGATGAATGTTATCAGCGCATATGCCCCGCAAGTTGAGTGTGAGATGGAAGAGAAAGAAGAATTCTGGAGTGAGTTAGATGACGTGGTGGAGAGGGTACCCAAGGAGGAGAGTGGTGATTGGAGCAGACTTCAATGGACATGTTGGTGAAGAAAATAGAGGAGATGAGGTGGTGATGGGTAGGTATGGTGTCAAGAAGAGAAATGTGGAAGGACAGATGGTGGTGGATTTTGCGAAAAGGATGGAAATGGCTGTGGTGAATACATATTTCAAGAAGAGGGAGGAACACAGGGTGTAGAAGGTGCGATCTAAAAGGGATTGGAGACTGCAAGGTGGTGACGGGAGAATGTAGCTAGGCAGCATCAGATGGTGGTCTGTAGGATGACTTTGGAGACCAAGAAGAGGAAGCGAGTGAAGACACAGCCGAAGATCAAATGGTGGAAGTTGAAGAAAGAAGACTGTTGTGTGGAGTTCAGGGAGGAGTTAAGACAGGCACTGGGTGGCAGTGAAGAGTTGCTGGATGGCTGGGCAAGCACTGCAGAAATAAGTGAGGGAGACAGCTAGGAAGGTACTTGGTGTGTCACCAGGACAGAGGAAGAAAGACAAGGAGACTTGGTGGTGGAATGAGGAAGTACGGCAAATTATACACAGAAAGAGGTTGGCAAAGAAGTGGGATAGTCAGAGAGATGAAGAAAGTAGACAAGAGTACAAGGAGACACAGCATAAAGCAAAGAGAGAGGTGGCAAAGGCAATGGAAAAGGTGTATGGTGAGTTGTATGAGGTTAGACCAGGGGTGGGCAATCTTATCCAGACTAAACAGAGGGACCGAGAGGGGAAGGGTGTGCAGCAAGTTAGGACGATCAAGGGTAGAGATGGAAATGTGCTGACAAGCGAGGAGGGTGTGCTGAGAAGGTGGAAGGAGTACTTTGAGGGGCTGATGAATGAAGAAAATGAGAGAGAGAGAAGGTTGGATGATGGGGGGATAGTAAATCAGGAAGTGCAGTGGATTAGCAAGGAAGAAGTGAGGGCAGCTATGAAGAGGACGAAGAGTGGAAAGGCAGTTGGTCCTGATGACATACCTGTGGAAGCATAGAGATGTTTAGGAGAGATGGCAGTGGGTTTTTTAACGGGATTGTTTAACACAATCTTGGAAAGCGAGAGGATGCCTGAGGAGTGGAGAAGAAGCACACTGGTACCGATTTTCAAGAACAAGGGTGATGTGCAGAACTGTAGCAACTACAGAGGTATAAAGTTGATCAGCCACAGCATGAAGATATGGGAAAGAGTAATAGAAACTAGGTTAAGAGGAGAGGTGTGATGATTAGCGAGCAGCAGTATGGTTTCATGCTGGAAAGAGCACCACAGATGTGATGTTTGCTTTGAGAATGTTGATTGAGAAGTATAGAGAAGAGCAGAAGGAGTTACATTGTGTCTTTGTAGATTTAGAGAAAGCATACGACAGGGTGCCGAGAGAGGAGGTGTGGTATTGTATGAGGAAGTCGGGAGTTGCAGAGAAGTATGTAGGAGTGGTGCAGGATATGTATGACGGAAGTGTGACAATGGTGAGGTGTGCAGTTGGAATGATAGATGGGTTCAAGGTGGAGGTGGGATTACATCAAGGATCAGCTCTGAGCCTTTTCTTGTTTGCAATGGTGATGGACAGGTTGACGGACGAGATCAGGCAGGAATCTCTGCGGACGATGACGTTCATGGATGACATTGTGATTTGTAGCGAGAGCAGGGTGCAGGTTGAGGAAAGCCTGGAGAGGTGGAGGGATGCACTGGAGAGAAGAGGAATGAAAGTCAGTAGGAGCAAGACGGAACACCTATGTGTGAACGAGAGGGAGGACAGCGGAAGGGTGAGGATGCAAGGAGTACATATGAGTTTAAGTACTTGGGGTCAGCTGTCCAAAGTAACGGGTAGTGCAGAAGAGAGGTGAAGAAGAGAGTGCAGGCAGGGTGGAGTGGGTGGAGAAGAGTGTCAGGAGTGATTTGTGACACAATCTGGTGACTGTTTCCCAGCAGCTGACAGTAGTAATTTGTCTGTGACTGGATCAGAAATATTACATCCTCAAAAAATGTGTCATGATGCAGTGAAATGTCGCCTCGTATTCCTTTATTTTATTTTATACAGCAGGTGTAAATGTCATAACAAGAGACTGCAAAGAAAAATATTCCATAGCTGGACAATATAAGGGACACTTAAAAGCCAAACCTGGATGACGCTGATCACTGGTTTTAACTTTCTGTAGTCAGATTTGACATGCTTTGTGTCAGCAGAGTCATGTGCTGTAATGATTTTATTTTCTGTGTTCATATTGTAAAAAATAGCATGTCGCATGAAACAGGCTTGTAACGGTCTGATTAAAGAAATTACTTGGATCACTGGATTTTTCTAAAAACTATTACTCCTAAAATTATTTCAGGAGGAATATTCAGGATTAGAATGAGATCTAGCGCAGTGAAAAATTTAAACTAATGAAAGAACGTTTTCAGAACACAGCATTCGCAAAATTACGCTACATAGACTTTATAGAGGATGTCCCTAAACAGTAACAAGCAGCCGTTCATTATTGTACAATCTGGTCTACAAATCTACACAAGAATTTTACTTCATAATTTATTATTTGACCATTTAAGATATTAACCATTGTCATTTCATCTGAAGAATTAGGGAAAGTGAAGATGACCTCCCATTTAATGTGAACTACATGGACTATTATAAAATACAGACATTGAGAGAAACGTCTCAAAACAGGCCTTTGTCTTTCTTCATGTGTAACTGTTTCCACTGTGGAAGACCCACAAACTCGTCTCTGGACATCCCAAATGTCTTGTTGAAGTCCGGGTCAGAGAGGTGCTTCTGGAAAGCAAGCGGTGGAAGCATTAGAAAGAGATGCAGATCTGGTTGTGACCGTTCTTACACCTGCAGCATGACGCTGCGGGACAACAGGTGTGCGCTGGTCCTGCATGTAAGCCCATCAATTCAAGTCCTGTTGGAACTAAAAGTCTTGTGTAAGATTAACGTGCATGCCATCCTGCAACTAGTTACTGACATCCATTTTCATAATGACATCCCAACAATGGCAGGTACATGAGGCACTTAAACAGAAACCACACCTGTCAACCTGAACACACTAGATGAAGGGAGGCGGTGATGGAAAACCTGTCAAAACATCTTTTTACAAAGTAGTCGCTTATGCCTACATACACAAAGTCATTCCAATGGTTAAATAAGGGAGATCATGAAATGCGATAGGTTTATATAGACCTGCTCCTCTTACTTATAAGAGGAACGTTCTGTTCTTATTACAACATAGTGTTTGTTGTTTCGCACCGTTTGACTCCCCAGCCTATATATGGCTAATATGCATATATGCATAATATGGGGGGGGTTGCATGTAACTCATGCAACTCATGTAATAGATGACCATAGATGGCTTTGGATCAATGCCTCTGGGACACAAGCCAGGGCCTGATCAACCCTGGCTGGGTCACCTGAGTGAGTGTGTATGATGTTGAAAGACTGGAAACACCCGAGGACCTGAGAAAACATCCCTGATGATGTGTCCCAGTGCATCCTAGGATGTCTCTTCCAGTCTGCCAATTTACTGACTTCTTTCATAACGCAAAGCCATGTAATAAGCGGGATAATCCATTCCGAAGTGGTCTTCAACTGAAAAACATGTTCCCTCGCAGGACGAAAAACCTGCAGTTATTTTTCACTAGAGAACCACCTCGATGTGGATTATCCCTTACTAAGTGACAGTAACACCTTCATTGCTTTTGTCTGTCTTAAACATGCCGCCTCACAGATACCTGACTTCTGTCATCATGCTGCACCGTAGGCACCTGAGTGAGGGAGCAAGGGACGTTTTTACTCCCTCCTTACCAGAGGCGTTTCCTTTCAGATGTTTTTACTCCCTCCCTACCAGCGGCGTTTCCCTCACTAACCAAACTGTTATTTGAACATATTGAATCATGTTCTCTCTCTTGTTCTGTGTTCTGTATAATGCAACATGTCACGGCTCTCTGCCTCGTTTCTTGTTAAGTTCCTTCAAACTGGTGGAAAAGCACCCCTCTAAAATATTTGGAAAACTCGACTGATTGACAGATTTTCTAGGCTTTCGTGGCTACACCATTACTTGATGTAGCCACGAAAGCCTCGAACTTTAAAAGCTATTTTGAAAAGTCAACTGCCCCTGTCTTTTAGTATACTTTACAGAAAGCGTAAATATCCTACAAGTATTGTTTGTTTTTTGGTATTGAAAGCTTGAAAAACAAATAACTGCGTCAGCTGCAGGCCACGTATCTCCACGAGGAAGTGATCTGATAAAAAGTGAAAACATTCAGCTAGTGTTCTGCAGCTGCTTTTATCTTGCAGTTCATACCATCAACCTGTTTGCAGTTCATACCATCAAGCTGTTTGCACTTCATACCATCAAGCTGTTTGCAGTAGAAACTCTCACTGGGTGTAGAAAAAAAGAATTTCATTCTGTGTGTCCTACACAAAGTGTTGATATGAATTGTTGACATCAGGTTGTGCGTATCATTGTGTACAATACATACACAGAGAAATAGGCTATTTAATTCTAGAATATTATAGAATGTGTCATGTATGAAGACATTTCATCACATCACACCCAGTACCTCCCCCTGTCCTCACCGTCTGAGATAGCAGACAACAGGTCTTTCCTAAAGTCTTTGGATTGTGAAGCAGATATGAAGGATTAATCCTCTCAAATCAACAGTCCTAATTTAATGCCCCCCCACACACACATACATAAACTACCTCTTTATGGGTGGGGTCAACCCCCTCAGGCAGCTCATTGGCAGGCTTGTTAATCAAAGCCTCGGGTGGGTACATGTTGGAGCTGCTGTCATTCTCAACACAATTCTGCTCCTAAGAGGTAAAAAGAATTATAAAGTAATGAAAACCTACACCAAGTTAGTGAGGTTGCTGACATCTAAAGGTTAAAAACCATATAAAAGTTAAAAACATGGCAGGCTGGTCTTGGTACCCTGTGGTGTAAGCATAGCAGGATAAACACAGCTGCAGTTAATAACATTATTAATGGATCTGTTTAATTGAATTGACAGACAAACACACATGATGATGACAGATGTAATAAGAGTACATCTGTCGCCATATTACAATGCTGGGATTGCAACTATTCGCCAATCCTCTGTCAATAGTACACATGGCCATTGTAACTCTAGTTAATGGTCACACCATATTTGCATATGAAACTGGTCGTTGGTTTGTGTCGTTATGCCACTGTATTGTTTATAAGGGTGGGGACACCTGCAGTCACTCTATTGTTTATAAGGGGGGGGGGGACACCTGCAGTCACTGTATTGTTTATAAGGGTGGGACACCTGCAGTCACTGTATTGTTTATAAGGGTGGGGACACCTGCAGTCACTGTATTGTTTATAAGGGTGGGGACACCTGCAGTCAGGTGAGACTGAAGAGGTCACTTAGATGATGATGAAACATATCTGTCATAAATGTTGTGTCCAGATGAACCGATTCACCTTTCTGTGATTTCCTTATCTGGATTATTGAGCATGCATAATGATCCTCCGGTCTTTACTTTTTTAAACACTGAAAATAATCTTTGGTGTTTTTTTACAATTTCTCCTTTTGAACAATTTCCCCATCTGGACAGCATCCTCAGATAATGACATTTGACTGTCTGTATCCTCAGATAATGACATTTGACTGTCTGTTGCCACAGGCTGGGAAATGTTGTTCAGTGATTTGGTGATGCAACCAGACCTTGGAAGAGATTGGTAGTAATGCTGGCAAGATGGCTACAGCCCATAAGTACCTGAACTGCCTCGAAAATCTGAAAATAATGAAAACTTCGTTTCCATTGTCACAAGTGCTTGCAAAGGGTCCAAGTAGTATAAGGGTCAGGATATATCGTATACGACATTAATTAACGAGCTTGAATGAAACCATTGCTTACGTTTGTAACATGAATTGGTGATGTTACATCTCCCAGCTCCCTCTTCATCTCTTCATAGGATCTGCCTCTCTGAAATAAAGATCCACAGAGTTTGCTTTTCAAAAATTCTGCTGATATATGCACATAAAAGGGTCGATTTTTTTTTAACTTACGCTCCACTTGTAAGGGTCCCAGGCAGTGAACCAGCCGGTAAAGGTGGGGGGTTCATATCCTTGCTTGATTAAGATGACCGGAGTGTGTGAGTCCCTGCTCCCTGGATGGGTACGCAGGTATTCCTGGCTGGTTGCCACCGCTTCCCTCCGCTCTACTTCATTGGCTTCGTGACCCACCCAGAGAAAGACCTGGATATCACACAACATATGCCAGAATCAGGAAAAGACAGCTGTCAGTCAAAAGGGATTCTCAATGTCAACTTAAGACTTGCATCAATAGTCCTTCTGGTGCTTGTTGAATACAGAAGGTGTCGCTATTGAGCTTTCATGGCGAGAAAATCAAAAGTCTAGGGGCGCTCTGACACACATGTAGTTTGTTTGCTTTGTTACAACTCAGCGACTGATTCAGTACACATGTTCGGGATGCGGGTGGACTGTAAGACCTCAGCCTCTCGCTCCTTCTGATTTTCTCCCTGTGCATCTTTGATGTTGTCGCAGGAATGAGGAAAAACACATGAGACCAAGGCGAGTTTGATGTTTATTCCTCAACTCCAAAAACCAACTGCAGCAGGAACAACCCTGCACCGGCGAGCCCGGGAACGTAAACCACGCCCCCAGCTCACAGTCCTGCTGGGTGAGAGGCATAGCCCCTAGTGTCCGCCACACAGCCCCCCCCCCCGAACACCCAGAAGGGACTCCTGGAAAGAAACTTAGTGTCTCAGCGCTGCCTTGAGCGACCGCTGAAAACGTTCACACAAGCCGTTAGCCTGAGGGTGATACGCGGTAGTGCGGTGTACCTGCACACCCAAGGATCGCGCAAGTGCCGACCAGAGCTCTGACACAAACTGGGGGCCCCTGTCTGAGGTGATATCTGACGGAGTGCCGAAACGGGCGACCCAGGAGGAAAGAAAAGCGCGTGCAACATCCGAGGATGTTGTGGAGGATAGAGGGACAGCCTCTGGCCACCTTGTGGTCCGATCTACCTGTTGAGATATAACACCAGTGTATTTGTATGACTATGTGTTACTGTGTACTATTATTTTGTTTACGACTTTGTTTGTCCACAAGTGGGCGGTGTTGCGCTTGCATGCGTGGATTGATTACGTCACTGAGACGCTGTTCATTTTCTTCTTCTCCCAAAACTACCGAATAAACGGAGGCTGCATTTTTCCCTCCAGCAGAAGTTCGGTAGTCAGTACGATTCTTTATAACGGTTTAATAATCCACTTCATCTGCGCAGAGATAGACATAAAGTATTAGTCTAGTCTTCTAACAGGTTATGGGCCCAGATAACGTTGGATTATTTAGTAGTTTGATAAAAGAAGTACACGAAGTGTGATAACCTCGGATGGCGGGATGCGCGCAGGTTAGCACGGAGTAGCAAGTTAGCAAGTGTGACGCTAGTTAGCATCGAGAGAGGCTATCGGGAAGCTAACGGAACGCTAAGCTAAGCTAACGCTACCTAGGGAGATGGAGCGAAAGAAGAGCAGGTGGCCCACATTCAACGGACAGGCCCATGAGTATGAACTGTGGGAAGAGCGAATGCTCTGTTGCATGCATGGTGTGGGGCTGAAAACCACCATTCTTACCGAGCCCGCGGGACCTTTGACAGCGGAAGAGCAGGCCCTAGACGAGGAGCGGAACGCGGACGCCTACTGCGCATTGGCGCCTTTATTGGACAACACAAGCTTGGGATTGATCTTCAGAGAAACGAAGAACAACGGTAGAGAGAGTCTACGGGTGTTGCGGGAACATTACATTGGTAAGGGCAGACCCCGGATTGTCACTCTGTATGTAACATTGACTGGGCTAAAGAAAGCTGATAATGAGACGATAACCGAATACATTATCCGAGCTGAACAAATCATTACGGCTCTCAAAGGGGCGGGAGAAGCACCGAGTGAGGGACTAATGATGGCCATGGTGATGAGGGGGTTACCCGAGAGATATAAGCCATTCACTCTAATGGTGACACATGGCGACAGTGAGTTGACATTGGGACAATTTAAGGCCAAATTGAGAAACTTTGAGGCGGCTGAAGATGTAGCTAATGCTACAGCATTGGACGAGACGTCCGAGAGGGTGATGAAGGCCCACGCAGCGCCTAAGAAAAAGCCAGTGAAACGCTGTGAGGGAGATGATGAACAAACAGTGTGCTGGCGATGCGGTGACAAAGGCCATCGGAAATCGGACTGTTCACGCAGCGTGTGGTGCAGCTTCTGCCGGATCAAGGGTCACACGGACAAAGTGTGCAAGAAGAAGGACCACGCTGATGGAGCCAGGTGTGCACGCGAGCAAGGTGGCGGCGGCGGTGGTGGTCACGGAGCAGGTCGAGGTCAGGGACCGGGGAATGCTGCGGAAGAAGAGAACTACATCTTCAGAGTGCAGGCTGGAGAGACCAGCTCAGCAGGACCAGGACGACGGCAACAGTTCAAACCAGGATTGATTGTGGACTGTGGGGCTTCTTCCCACATAGTCAATGATAAGAAGAAGTTCAAGAGCTTTGACAGCTCGTTCGAGCCAGAGAAACACTGCATGGAGCTGGCGGACGGTAAGCGCACCTTTGGTGTGGTGCAGGGCAGGGGAGATGCTACGGTATGTCTGCTCGACAGTGAGGGGCGACGGTGTAGAGTGACACTGCGGAACGCACTATATATTCCATCGTACCCCCAAGAGGTCTTCTCTGTGAAGTCTGCGACAGCACACGGAGCCAGTGTGTTCTTCGAAGACGGCAGAGATGCCCTGATGTCACCGGATGGTACCAGGTTTGACATTTTTGTACAGGGGAAATGTACTATTTGCAAACTGAATGTGTTGTTGAAAAGTGCCATGTGAGCCATGATATAGAAACTTGGCATGAGATAATGGGCCACTGCAACTATGACGATATCATAAAGCTACAGGATATCACTGATGTTATGCATATAAAGGGTAAAGTGTGTAAACCTGACAAAGAGTGTGCAGTATGCATAGAAGGGAAGTTTACCCAAAACAGGAACAGGAAATCTACAGACAAAGCCAAAACAACAACGGGAGTTGGTAAACACTGATTTAGCCGGTCCTGTGGCAAACGAGTCCATTAATGGTTTCAGGTACATGCAATCATTTACAGATGTGTGCACAGGGGCAGTGTGTGTTTATTTCTTAAAAACAAAGAGTGACACAGTGCAAGCGACCGAGAAATTTCTGGCAGATGTAGCTCCCTATGGGACAGTGAAATGCATAAGGTCAGATAATGGAACTGAGTTTACAGGCAAGGAGTTTCAAACCCTGTCGAGACGGAACAAAATAAGACATGAGACGTCCTGCCCATACTCTCCCCATCAAAATGGCGTTGCAGAGAGAGAAGGACGCACACTATTCGAGATGGCAAGGTGTATGCTAATAGATAGTGATCTACCAAAGAGCCTCTGGCATTACAAGAGGCAGCCCACACCAGAAACAGATGCTTCAACAAGCACACAGGCACTACGCCATACACGGCAATGACAGGAAAAAAGTGCAACATGGCTAGAATGCAAAAGTTCGGGACAGAACGCTATGCTTACCAGCAGGACAAGGGAAAGTTAGATTCTAGATGTGAGAGGGGGCGTTTTGTAGGACACGACAAGAACAGCCCGGCCTACCTAGTCTACTACCCTGACCAAGAGAAAGTACAGAAACACAGACTAGTTAAATTTGTACACAAGGCAACTAGTGAAAATGAGACTCAGACACCAGGTCTGCACCCAGAAGACTGGGTAAGAGAGAGAAAGTCTGTTGAGACAGCTGCAACTCAGCCTAGAGTACAGAAAAATGTACAGACTGACGGTACACAGTCAGCACCCGAGGATGATGACGAGGAGCACCCAAAGGTGACGTCACAAGCCTCAGCCAGTGGGAGGTACCCCCAAAGGGAACGCAACCCTCCGAGATACCTGATTGACTATAGTCAGGGCGACAGTGATGACAGCTCACTCACTACTATAGATTATGCATACAGGGCAGTGTGCGGTGTCCCTCTGACCTTTAAAGAGGCCATGGAATCGCCAGAATCAGAAAAGTGGTCCAGGGCAATGGACGAGGAAATGGAGTCTCTAAGAGACAACAAAACATTCACCCTTATGAAATTGCCAGAGGGCAAGAAAACAGTGGGAGGAAGGTGGGTGTATGCGATAAAGACAGATATAGACGGACACGACAAGTACAAGGCTAGATTTGTAGCAAAGGGATATAGCCAGAGAGTTGGGGTGGATTATGGGGAGACATTTTCGCCGACGGCCAACCTAACAAGTGTTCGAGTGCTTCTACAGAAGGCGGCTCAGTATGACTTGATTTTACACCAGATGGATGTAATGACGAAGCCCGCATCCAAGGTAAATCTGAAGACATTTGCTAAGGCAATGTTTGGTGTGTGAAATGTGAGTGGTATGGGTTATACCAAGTTTCTTTTCATTTGTTCTATGAATATGAAAAGGTATACAGTAAGCACATGATTCATAAGTGGGAGTGTTGAGATATAACACCAGTGTATTTGTATGACTATGTGTTACTGTGTACTATTATTTTGTTTACGACTTTGTTTGTCCACAAGTGGGCGGTGTTGCGCTTGCATGCGTTGATTGATTACGTCACTGAGACGCTGTTCATTTTCTTCTTCTCCCAAAACTACCGAATAAACGGAGGCTGCATTTTTCCCTCCAGCAGAAGTTCGGTAGTCAGTACGATTCTTTATAACGGTTTAATAATCCACTTCATCTGCGCAGAGATAGACATAAGGTATTAGTCTAGTCTTCTAACACTACCATTGTGAGCAGGTGCGTAAAACCCTGTGAAGAAGGTAGAGGGCCCACCAGGTCCACATGCACGTGGTCGAAACGTCTGGCCGGGATCGGAAACGGTTCGAGGGGCGATTTAGTGTGCTGGGACCTTAGCGCGCTGGCACGCTACACATGCAGCTGCCCACCCCTTGACGTCCTTGCGGAGGCCAGGCCAGACGAACTTGGAACCGACCAACTTCAACGACGCCCGAACTCCAGGGTGCGAGAGGGAGTGAATCGAATCGAAAACTCGACGGCGCCAGGCCACTGGAACAACGGGGCGGGGACGGCCGGTGGAGACATCGCAGAGGAGGGCAGGACTGCCTTCCTGCATCACAGCGTCCTCTAGCTTGAGACCGGTACACGTTGACCTAAGGGCAAGGATGTCCGGGTCGCTGGGCTGGTCGGCAGCCATAGCGGAGAAATCCACACCGAAGTGCACAGGACACACAAGCACACGCGACAGACAATCAGCAACAGGGTTGGACTTCCCGGCCAAATGCTGAATGTCCGTTGTGAACTCGGAGATCGCCGCTAGGTGGCGCTGTTGAGCAGACCACGGCTCAGTCACCTTGGACATGGCAAAAAATCAGCGGCTTATGATCCACATAAGCCGTGAATGGGCAACCCTCCAACAGGAAGCGGAAATGCCGGGTTGCAAGGTACAGTGCCAGCAACTCCCGGTCAAAAACGCTGTACCTGCGCTCGCTATCTCGCAGTTTGCGGCTAAAAAATGCGAGTGGCTGCCACGCATTCGCCACACGCTGTTCAACCACAGCCCCCACGGCTATGTCAGACGCATCGGTTGTTAAAGCTGTGGACGCCGTGGGTGTGGGATGGGCGAGGACGGCAGCGTTAGCCAGGGCGCACTTAGCTCCGTCAAAGGCCTGGACCTGTTCGGGAGTCCAGTCGACAGGGTCGTTAGCCTTCTTAAGCCGCAGGGCTTCGTAAAGTGGCTGAAGGAGGTGGGCAGCGCGAGGGAGGAAACGGTTATAGAAATTCACCATGCCCAAGAATTCCTGCAATGCCTTAACAGAGACCGGGCGGGGAAATTCCGCTACCGCTTGCACCTTAGAAGGCAACGGGACCGCGCCTTGCGGCGAAATGCGGTGACCCAAGAAGTCAATCACCGGCAGTCCAAACTGACACTTGGCCGGGTTGACTATCAGGCCGTGTTCGTCCAGACGACGGAAAACCTGTTTCAGGTGCGCCAGGTGCTCGTCAGCTGACGGACTGGCCACTAATATGTCGTCGAGATAAACGAACACGAAATCAAGGTCACGCAACACCGAGTCCATCAGCCTCTGAAAGGTTTGCACAGCCCCCTTCAAGCCAAAGGGCATGCGCATGAACTCAAAAAGCCCAAATGGGGTGATCACTGCGGTCTTGGGCACGTCCTCTGCGCGCACGGGAACCTGATGATAACCGCGCACCAGGTCCACCTTAGAGAAAATAGTGGTACCTGGCAGGAGATAAGTCAGCGGATTATTATCTGTCCAAACGGTGAAGCTTTGACCCTTCAGCCAGTGGCTGAACTTTTCACAAACACTCCACTTCAGCGCCATGAACTCCAGTCTATGAGCTGGATACTTCCGCTGTGAGGCACTGAGGGACTTGCTTGCAAAACCAACAGGTCTGGCCTTGGACTCTCCTCGGGGCACTTGAGACAGCACCGCGCCGAGTCCGTCCAAAGACGCATCGACCGACAAAATGAAAGGCACCTCAAAGTCTGGATGGGCAAGCACCACACACTCCAGTAACATCGTCTTCAACAGATCAAATGCTTCCCCACATTCCACCGTCCAGTCTGCGGAGGTAAGCTTACGGAAGCTGCCATGGGGCTTCTTATCCTTAGCCGACCTCCCCCTCCTCTTTTGTCCAGCTGTAAGGGCGAACAGGGGCTTAGCCACGGAGGAGCAGTTCGGGAGGAAATGCTGGTAGTAAAATACCATACCAAGGAAAGATTTGATCCTACGAACAGAAGGCGTGCACCCATCACCTTCCATGAGATCCTGCACTGTCATGTTGGAGATGACCTCTACTTTGGAGGGATCGACAGACACACCTCCGCCATCAACCACGTGGCCCAAAAACCGCACCCGCTTCTGCAGCAGATGACACTTCTTCGGAGCCAGTTTCAAGTTGTTCTCCCTCAACCTCTGAAACACAGTGCGGAGCCTCGATAGAGCCTCAACCTCTGACGGCGCGAAGACAAGAAGATCATCAAGATAGCACAAAAGCTTCGTGAAGTTCAGATCCCCAAAGATCCCAATCATCATTCTCATGAAGGCTGCAGGGCTATTACAAAGGCCCTGTGGCATGCGATTGTATTCATGCAACCCAAGGGGAGTCGTGAAAGCAGTGTACTTCTTGTCATCTTCATGCATTGGGATGTTGAAGAAGCCAGAGGTGAGGTCCATCGTACTAAAGAGGCAGTTACCACCCAGCGCGGCAAGACAGTCCGACTGGTGTGGCAAGGGATGAGCGTCTTTCAAGGTCCGAGCATTCAGCCATCTGAAATCAGTGCAGATCCGAAGCCCGCCATCCTTCTTCCATACCATAACCAGCGGTGAAGCGTATGCGCTCGAGGACTTCCGGATAATCCCTTTCTCCTCCATATCAGTGAGAACTTGTCTCAACTTCTGATAGTGGGCTGGGGGAACCCTCCTGTAGGGCAAGCGAAAGGGGCGCTCATCCACCAGATGGATGCGATGTGTGTATCCTGTGACCTCGCCACAGTCCAGAGAGTCCCTGGAGAAGATGTCATGGTACTCGGTGAGCAGCTGAGTGAGCTGGGACTTGCATGCCTCACTAACCTGACAGGAGCTGAGGTCAATGTCACTGAGTCCGAGCTCTGACAAACTCCTAGCTGGCTGGACAGGGGGACAGGCACTATCTGTGGCGTTGGACTCACGCCTCCCTGCAACTGATTGCAGTCCCTGGAAAACATTAAAGTCCTCAATCGCCAAGCATGGAAACACATCAGCCAACTTGCAGTTCCTTTTCAGTGTGATGGCTTTGTCAGATGGATTGACAACAGTCATGGGTACCCACCTATCACCCCAGAGCGGTGTGACAAGTCGACCTACGAGGACACTGCGTGGCATGGCCTTGGAGTCTGTCGGCTCCACAACAACAGTGCTTCCAGCTGACATAGGCACCTTAGCAGGAAGTCTGCCCCAGACTAAGTGCTCGTGCCTCGGTAAGAGTGTCACGGCCTGGGTGAGCTTAACAGTACCTATCTTCTCAGGAACTGCACCACCCCTCCAGCGCTCTACATTCGTGAACATGGACAAGAACTGTTCAACGTCAGGACTAGACGGATGTTCCTGTCTGGACGCGATGTCCCAGTACTCAGTACCACTCTTGAGTACATGGGCCACATGTTTAATGACGTTTGTGCCGACTATCAGATCATCATGCTGACCGGGCACGACCAGAGTGGGTATGACAAAGGAAACACCATAAAGCTGCATGTTGAGGTCATAAAAACCATCAGGCCTAGTCTCCAGACCACCGCAGCCAATCAAGACAATGTTCTCTTCAGGCTGCTGCTTCTCAGGTAAAACACCCCCAGAGCGGAGCTTCTCTACTGCATTTTCACTGATACTGCATGACATAGAGCCAGTATCCAACATGCCATTAAGCTGCACACTCTGGTTGATAAGAACAGGAGCATAGAACAAGTCACTGAAAGCCTGAATCCTCTGTGTCGCCTGAATGACCATACGCGAACCCTGAGGTGCTTTGGCACACTTGTCTTCATACAAGTGAGCCAGGTCGGAGACATCAGTGAGGGATACATCTACATTACCCACACCATCCCTCTCTAGGTGTGGGTTTAGTAGTTTAACGGACGAGACTGACGACCAGCTCTTCCACCAGGCTGAGAACGGAGCTGGTTGGGCGGCTGAGGGTGAGGACAGTCCCTCTTCCAATGACCAGGAGACAAACAGTTTATACATCGGTTCTCCCGGCTGCAGTGGGAAAATGTGGAGTGATCCGGAGACTTACAAACCCTGCACAACCGCTGCGGTGCGTCTGGCACCCGCCCTGCGGCGCTAGCTGGCGGTTGAGTCCGCGTCGGTGTCTGGACCGCAGCGCTAACTGGAACCTGAGTCTGCATTGTGACCAAACGGTCTAGCAAGCTCACAAAACTCCTCATATAGTCATCACCGCCAAAGACAGGTGCGGGAGACGGTGTAGGACACCTTGCACAAAATGGTGTAGATGACGCATGAGCCGGGACGGGAGATGGCACCACCGGCACGGTCGTGTTCAAGTCGGGAGCCACGTCGACTACAGGGACATGAACCTGTGAATGGAACCTACGCTCTACCGCGCCTGCTTCACGTTGTCCACCTGCAGCAACACGGTACTTCCTCTCCAGCATGTGCTCATCAAGCCTCTCTTGGATCTCGCTAGCAGACCATTTCCCTGCGGACTTGAACTTAAAAACATTGGCAAGAGACTGATCTGGACAGTGTTTGATAAACATCATGCTTACCTCATGGCTTGGGTCTTCAATACTACGGCCTTGCCGCTTCAAGCATTCGTCAGCCACCTCCACTGTCTTATTAAGCCTAATCCAATACTCCATAGCGTCCTCACCTGGCTTGGGCAGCGTACTGTAAAAGTCCGCCAGGGGCATGCTCGAGTATGTGAAGTCACTAAAGTGTTGCTTCAGTACATCAAAAATAATGTGGGGGTTCGCTATGTGGTCGACAGATGTGTTGCGCAGCTTTATCCTCACCACGTCCCTTGCTTTCCCCATAAGCTTAGCTAGAATCTCATGTGACTGCTCACTAACTGGAATGGCTCGCTTCCTCAAATACAAAGTCATAAGGCTCTCCCACTCATGAACTGTAAACTTATCAGAGCTGTCGCCCCTGAAAATAGGAGGCTCCCTAGCGTCTGTCTGCATTACTACTCTAACACTAGGCACTGTCTCCGAACACTGTTCAGCAGACCTAGCACTGTCTGTGTGTGTGTTTCTAAGCATTTGTGTTTCCTGCAGCTTAGCAGTGATTGACTCTCCTATCTTCTCTGCTAACCGAGTAATGAGCATGGCTAACTCACCCACCGGCTGCTCGCTGTTACCCAGCACAGCCCCTTCGCTGATACCTGGCCTGGCCCGTTCTACGTAGCGTGTGGAGGTGAACTGAGGAGTGCCAAATGTGGTCGGGTCTCTAGGTCCTGGTGCTCTGGTGTCTGGTTCCCCGCCCTCTAAGAGCTGCCCGAAACTCCTACCTACACCTAGCCGTAAACCCCCACCCACATCTAACTGGTACCCCCTCTCCATAGCACACTGGCGATCCAAAAGATCCTGATCAGCAATGTTACCCCCACCTACGTACGAACCACCCTCTGCCATGTTCCTACCTCTAACACTCAGATAAAATAAAAAATAAAATAAAAAAGTGAAAAGCTCAATTCATTTAAATAATTGAATCTAGAAATCACTAAGAGATTGAAACAATCACACACAATCAACCTTTTTTTCCTTTTTTTTTCGTGTGTTTTTCTTCCTTCAGTATATACAAATGTCCTGTTCACAAGCCCAGTCCATGGTAACCACAGCTATGACTGTCCAGTGTCCACACAGCTCAACTCCAGTCCACTGTAACATGAGTGTACAGTCTGTAGAAATACCTGAGGACGTCTGGGGCTTGATGACGACAACAGCCTCCCGCGGCGAGCAACTGATGTCACTCTCAGGATCCAGGAGGGTCACGGCACCAATGTAACGGGGGCAGTCCTATGCTGTTCTATGCTGGTCAGCCTGCTGCATGCCCGTCACTCTCATCAGTAGTTCTGCGTTGTGTTCTAGTTGTGTGGGGCCCCAGGTGTTGTGGGGGGCCCTCAGTCTCTCATCATCATCATCATCATCATGATCAAGGAAGGAGCGGGGACACACAGGACTCTATTTGGCCCACCTTGCCATTTATTTACCCTTGACAACCGTCCAGTCCTCCAGCGGGAGCGGTGTTTCTTACGGACGTGGGGGTCGAAGTTCAACCACTGCCCGGACTCCACTCGTGTGCGTTAGAAGTAGAAACCGTCCACGGGACTCCGATGTAAAAAAGGATAAACACGTATTTTATCCCACAGCTTGCAGTATCTTCTTACAGGGATACTCAAGGTTACGTTCTCCTCAACCAGCAAAACTGTCCCACGGTAAGAAACACGTGTGGCTCGGCTCGATTGCTGCTTGAGACTCCTCCCACAAAACAAAAATGGCCTCTCCCGCGTTCCGTCTTCCGTGTACCCATAAGACCTCTCTCTTAAAGCGACAGTACACGTATATGACGGTCGTTGTAAAACGCATAAAAGTAAATAATGACATAAAATAAAATGTAGTAAACACAAATAACAGCACACAGACAGGATTTGGTGATATTTCATACTCAAACAAAATAAAATAAAAACATTAATTTTAACCTGGTTACACAGGCGTATGGAAAAGTCCTGTATGTGTGTGATGGGATAGCGGCCATTGGCGGTGACGTTGTTCAGGCGGCGAAAATCGCCGCAAGGCCGCCACGCCCCATCCGCCTTGGGCACCATGTGAAGCGGCGAGGCCCACGGGCTGTTGGAACGCCTCACTACACCCAGACGCTCCATGATGGCGAACTCCTCCTTAGCAATAGCCAATTTTACCGCGTCGAGGCGCCGCGCGCGCGCAAAAACTGGCGGTCCCAGAGTGGGAATGAAATGTTCTACCCCGTGTTTAGTAACCGCGGTGGAAAAGGCAGGTGTAGTCACCGATGGAAAATCCGCCAGCAAACGCTGAAAAACATCACCTAATGCTAAAAAGTTAGCGTGTGTTAACGGCCCGGCTCCCCCTGTCTCGCACGAAACAGTGGCGAAAGACACAGCATCAATTAAACGGCGGTTTGCAACATCAACCAGCAGACCATTAGCACACAGAAAATCCGCGCCGATAATAGGAACCGTAATGGCGGCCATTGCGACCTTGTGCCAAACGTCGCAATGGACGAACCCTTAGCTTCACTCAACTGTGGGCCGCCGCCTTCGGCCGACCTGTCTGTCTTAGCAGGAGGGAGTAGGCTCTTTTGCGAGCCTGAGTCCACCAGAGACCGTCTTCCTGACATCGTGTCCTTAATGAAGAGCAGCTCACTACGTCCGCCAGCGTCCACAGCTGCTACTGAGCGCTGGCCCTGGAGTTTCCCGCCGCCTCAAACGTGCACGGAGGGACGCAGCGCCTCGCCTTGCCGCCGAACCGCTGGTGGAAGAAACAGAGGCCTCTCCCGCGCCGTCTCCGGGCAGTCACTCCAGCCACCACTGCCGGGTCCGCGTCCTCCGACGTCGGCTGCAGAGGCTCCGATGCCACACTCTGCACAGAGAACCGTCTGGTAGCCAGCAGGACCTGATCGGCCTCCTCAGCCAAACCTCGGCAGTCACCAGCGGCCAGACACGGGGAGTTAGCCAAAGCCGCGCGCACAGGAGACGGGAGCTGGCGCAGGAAAACGTGCGGGAAAAGGAACCCACTTTCGTCTGAGCCTAGCAGCGACAGCATATTGTCCATGAGATCCACAGCCGTCCCGTCGCCCAAACCGGATAGGGAAAGGATTCTATCTGCCCTCTCTGCGGTAGATAGACTGTACCTCCGGAGCAGAAGATTGAGGGCGACGTATTTATCGTGTTGCGGAGGGGCGCGCAACAGCTGCATGGCCCAGCGTGTGGACTGCTGGTCCAGCGCAGCGACGACCAGATAGTATCTGGAGTCGTCCGCGGAGATTCCACGCAGGTGGAACAGCGCCTCGACATGCTGGAACCACGAGGCCGGGTCGCTCTGCCAGAAATCTGGGAGTTTCACAGCCGCGGCGAGAACGGCCGGCTGTGAGAGTTGGGGCGGCGTGGCCGAAGTGGATTCACACACATCTTCCGCTCCAAACATGTTCAATTCAGGGTCACCAATGTCGCAGGAATGAGGAAAAACACATGAGACCAAGGCGAGTTTGATGTTTATTCCTCAACTCCAAAAACCAACTCCAGCAGAAACAACCCAGCCCCGGCGAGCCCGGGAACGTAAACCACGCCCCCAGCTCACAGTCCTGCTGGGTGAGAGGCATAGCCCCTAGTGTCCGCCACACAGTCACACATTTCTCGGTGATTTAATTCAATTTAATTCAATCACACTTAAACAAGCTAATTCAATTTTCATTGTGTGTAATGTTTATGGTCACAGCTCTCATTCCTCCAACAAGGTGCTTTTTTGTGAGGTAATTTCTAAACTCAATGATCACTTATATAAATATTCAGACTGTTACTTAATTTTATGTGCGGACTTTAATGAATGTGCTGATGATGTGAGGGATAGGTTTCCTCCAAAAATTTGCCAGGGTCTTCAAAGAAGTAGTCTTGTTTTGAGACTGTTCTTGTCACAACCCCTCTCCCTTGACACCTGCTCACTCCTCCGCCTCCTCTTTCACTCTGGCACACCTGTCCATGGTTTCAATCAACACCCCTGCTGGCCATCAAGCAATCACCCCCACCTTTAAGAAGCCTCCACTGTGGACCAGTCTTCGCTGGTTTGTTCATGGTTTGTTGCCTAAAGGTTATTGCACGTCCAGTCCTAGCCTGCATTCTCTGATGTTCATAGTTTTTGCACTCTTGCATGCCTGTCTGATTTTTTGCTCTCTGCTCTCCGGGACTTCAACCTGCCAGTCTCCCTGCCACTGAGCCAACTCCTGCTCTACTCCTGGGATCTTCCACTTCAATAAAGACTTAATTTCTTCCTTACCTGGTTGTCCCGTCTGCTTTTGGGATTTTCCAGATACGTGACAGTACGTTCCAGCCACTATGGACCCAGCAGACCATTCCACCACAGACCTGGCCACGGTCTGCCAGGCTGTAGCCAACCAGGAATCGGTCCACAGCCAGGTGCTGCAGGGGATGGCTGACGCCCTCCGTGAGCTCAGCTCAAAGATCTCCGGAGTCCAGACCCAGCTTGGTGCCTCCGCTAGCCCGGGTCCGGCCCCTCCAGCTCCGCCACCCTCAGCGCCATCAACTGCGGCTAAGGAACCATGGGTTGCCCCGCCCGATAAGTATGATGGAGATTTTGGACTTTGTCGCCCTTTTTTGATGCAGTGTGAGATTGTGTTTAACCAGCAGCCCCAGTCATATTCCACGGATGGAGCCAAAGTCGCTTACATCATGGGTCTTCTCCGGGGAAGCGCTCTGGATTGGGCTACAGCGGTGTGGGAGATGCGGACCCCCACTTCTTCATCCTACGCTGAATTCACCGCTGCTTTTCGCCAGGTTTTTGATCATCCCGTGCGGGGAAAGGATGCGTCAAAAAGACTGATCTCTCTCCGCCAGGGTTCCCGCAGCGTCGCCGACCACTCAGTTGAGTTCCGTACGCTATCAGCGGAGAGCGGATGGAACAACCAGTTCCTCCAGGCCGGCTTTTCCAACGGTCTAAGCGAATCAATAAAGGACGAATTGGTTTCCGAGCCTGGAGGGTTGGAGGGATTGGTTACCCTGGCCATTCGTGTGGACAACCGTCTCCGGGAGCGGAGGAGAGCGAGGACGCGCCGCTTTCCTGGTCACAACAACTTTCCACGGGCCACACCTCCAAACTCTGGGGGCCGAGCTCGCTCGACTGAGGTTGCCGTCCTCCGAGAAAGCCCGAGGCGTGACTCTTCCCCAGCTTCGGAGCCGATGCAGCTCGGCCGCTTCCGGCTCGACCCGGAGGAGCGTCAACGCCGCATCACCAAGAACAGCTGCTTGTATCGTGGTCAAGCCTGGTCACTTTCTCGCCTCCTGTCCTCACCGTCCGTCAAACTAGCAGGCTCACGAGGGAGGAGGAGGATCCTCGTGAGCCCAACTGTCTGCCCTCTGTCTCCTCGTCCACGTACCCAGTTGCAAGCTACCATCAATTTTAAAGGTCAGTCCACTAAACTTTTGGCTTTAATTGACTCTGGAGCTGATGAAAGCTTTTTGAATGCAAGTGTTGTGAAGCAGTTAGGTCTTGCCACTGAGTCTGGACCAGCCTCTTGAAGCTAATGCCCTGGATGGACGTCTC